>NC_140271.1:15873719-15929249 GCF_964030765.1 Micromesistius poutassou | reverse complement strand
AAAGCCATTCCTTGATTTGTGTTTCCCTACTAGTCAGCTATGGTTGTTGACACCACCCACCACCTCAGGAGAAATGGTAAATAACAAAGCATATAGACTGTAGACTGTCCTCGGGACGGCTGCTCCGTGACTCACAGAGCTGCTGTGGCCCTGAGGTTTCCGCTCCTCTGTCACCCTGCCAACCGGAATCACCCTGTTGGGCTGTTGTCTGTGGTCTAACACACGCTAGCGCACGTGCGCACGCACACGCACATATGAGACTCCCAGTGTTCCTGCCTCCCACTGCGCTCTAATTCAGCACACAGGTTGGTGGGCGTGATGGGCGTCTCGCGGCGAGGAGGGGAATGTTAGAATAGACATGACCTGTTTCCCATGATGCACTTTGCCAGACGTGCTACCCCATGCCAGAAGCTGTCGCCCCACAACCGTGGTGGGAGTGCACAGATATTTTTTTTGGCAGCAGAGAAGACGAAGAGAGTCTGAGAAATACAAGACATGAGGCCTGAACTGGGTGGCTACATGTAAGCGTTGACCATGGTGTCACCAGATTGTCGCTCGCTGATGGAACCACGAAAGGGATGGAAATACTTTGGGTGCCAATAATAATGAGTAAATAATGTCAGGAGTAATCCTAGGTGCTTGCCAATCTTAATAACACAGGCTGTGCTCACTCACCGGTGATCCAGTGAAACAGTGTGGGGTCGATGGTTATTAGCCGCGCTCTGCTTCGTTGGAGTTCCACTATTAACCCGGTTGTGTTAGCTCGGAGAGAGCTGATTACAGCAACCAATATCCTATTCTCATTTTCATCTTTTCCTCTTTCTTCTGATTGATTTTTGATGTAACCGTTACAGAGTATGCGTTCAACAGATCTTTATCGCCTCATAATTTATCAATTGATTAATCCATCTCATAGTAATTCACTATATTAGGCTACAATTGAAACGTGTGTATTTTGTCAATAGCCGTGAACCCTAGCTGCCTATTGACTACGGTTCACCTAGTATCTCGGAGGTGGCCGATCCCGGGCCAGAGTGTCTGCAATCAAGTGAGCGTTTGTTTCCTGCGTGTCTGCTTTGGCAGTCGGATATGCACTGATAACCCAGAGCCAACGGTGCAGTACGTTAGCAGATATTATTTATTTGGTTGACTGAATTCAGACATCAAATGGAGAGAGGGGCAGCAATACACTCAGCAGGCTGGAATCCTGGCCATGACCTCGAACCCTTGCTTGTTTTTCTTTTCTGGTCCGATGCTCCACTATCCTCTTATTCTCAGGGACCCTGAGACACAGGTGTGCAGCCACTGCTCACCGGCTCACTCTTCCCGGCCATGGGTGAACAAAGAGACATATGAGTCTGTGTTTATGTCTGGAAATGGCTGACATGGCCCACCCACATCAAGTAAAAAAACCCACACCAAGTAAAAAAGAAAAAAGCTTTGATGTTCGAGAGGTGATTTATTCTTTGTTTGTTCTGTGAACTGAGTTGTATGAAATTAATTCCCATTAGTTTGGATAATTCTATCTGGTTTGATGTGCGACCTTCGGGGGGCGATAAGGCTTGAGTTTTTTTGATTAACATTGTGTGTTTCTCTGTCACTCAAAACACAATACAAGATATTCTTCATTGTGGAACCCTCCAAAGCAAATCAAATTACAGTTCACATAAACCAAACGTGTTATCCTCTATCACAGACGGTTGTGTTTCTGTTGAATCAGGGTATATATTTCTGCATTAACACATTATGTCTAGCCAGAAGCTATCTCTAACAGACACCCCAGAAGGGAACAACTTCTAAATGACAGCTTGAAGGAGTTCCATTAGTGTGGTCTGACCTTTCCAACGGACCATACAAAGGTACATATGTGGCATTACGCAACCGTGTAGGCGGCAGGCGTTTCATTTAGCTGTTCAGCTTGTTTCTTCCTTGAGTGCAAAGATGTCTGAACCATACAGGGATGTTGTGTATAGTGGTTACGTGTAACCGCAAACAACCATGAACCATGACTTTCAATTCTCTCAACATACTTTCCAGAGCTTTTGAACTGCTGTTGAACATCTTGGCCACTAAGGTCAAAGCAGTGTAAATTGATTTTTCTGCTGTTTAAATACCAGATGTTTTTACAGCCGCTTTGGTGCACAGTAGTCCACAATATTTATATTCCTTGATGTCTTCAGACCTCCAGTAAGATGGTTTAAGTCCTTCTACTCCATGTCTGAAGACCTGCTGTAGTGTGGTCTGTTCCCTGATGTCTGCAGACCTGCAGTAGTGTGGTCTGTTCCCTGATGTCTGCAGACCTGCTGTAGTTTGGTCTACTCCATGATGTCTGCAGACCTGCTGTAGTGTGGTCTGTTCCCTGATGTCTGCAGACCTGCAGTAGTGTGGTCTGTTCCCTGATGTTTGCAGACCTGCAGTAGTTTGGTCTACTCCCTGATGTCTGCAGACCTGCAGTAGTGTGGTCTGTTCCCTGATGTCTGCAGACCTGCAGTAGTGTGGTCTGTTCCCTGATGTCTGCAGACCTGCTGTAGTTTGGTCTACTCCATGATGTCTGCAGACCTGCTGTAGTTTGGTCTACTCCATGATGTCTGCAGACCTGCTGTAGTGTGATCTGTTCCCTGATGTTTGCAGACCTGCAGTAGTGTGGTCTGTTCCCTGATGTCTGCAGACCTGCTGTAGTGTGGTCTGTTCCCTGATGTCTGCAGACCTGCTGTAGTTTGGTCTGTTCCCTGATGTCTGCAAACCTGCTGTAGGTCTGTCCGCAGATGAAGGTAGACTCAACCAAACGTTCAGCCCTGAATGATCTGAATGAACATGAAAGTGTTCTTAAGTAATTCATGCACCAGGTTCATAAAATGTCCCCCATTTAGCTTCACTAACAGCTTTCCTAATAACAGCCCCGGAAAAACCAAACACAGTACATCAAATCACGTTTTTAATTAGATTTTTTATTATGCTTTACCAAACGGATAAAACATAGCTGGTGTGCCATCATCATTTTTCTTTCATTATATTTTATAAAACGGATAAAAGGCTGGCGTCCCATTAAGACGAGCGAGGTGGATTATAGAACTGACTAATCACGGATGGAGCCATAATAAGAAAAATTCCATTCCGATCACTGTTCCTCCAGAAGTCGTTCCCCTGCATATTCAGCAGCGGGGTGAGGAGCAGCAGCAGCTGCTCTGTGTGACTGTAACATGGTTCTATCGGTTTATTTTAGTCCCACGCCCCATCAATGTACCCCTCCCTGCTAGTTTATCTTGCCCCTCTTATTGACTTTCTATTCCCCCTGGGCTTCTCATATCTAATGTATACGTCTCTCCCTCTATCCCTCGATTGATCTCTCTCTGTCTCCCTCGCCCTTGCTCAGCCCTCGCTCAGCCCTCGCTCTCTCGCTCTCTTTTTCTGTCATGTTGCACGAGCCACCAGTTGCCAAATACCGTGATGAGTCCTAAGTATTCTGCATAGGCAACTGGTTCCCTGGGCACTCCCTGTCAGTGGCCATTAAACATAGCTGGGAGAGAGAGAGAGAGAGAGAGAGAGAGAGAGAGAGAGAGAGAGAGAGAGAGAGAGAGAGAGAGAGAGCGCGCGCGCACTGTGCCGCTGCAGTGCCGCATCATGTCCCAGAGCACTGACTTTTCTGCACATTAAAACAGGTGATGGGGGTGGCAGGGCTGGGTGGAAGTGTGTGTGTGTGTGTGTGTGTGTGTGTGTGTGTGTGTGTGTGTGTGTGTGTGTGTGTGTGTGTGTGTGTGTGTGTGTGTGTGTGTGTGTGTGTGTGTGACTCCTGATAGTTGCAGTGATGGATCGTGAAACCAGGGTATCCTGTCACGAGTTCAGTGCGGCTTTAAAATTTAAGGAGTGATTTAGTTTTGGGAGGTGGTTTTTCATTTCGTTTCATATTTTTTCTCCCTCCCAGTGAATTTCAAACACGTTCGATTTTACACAAAAGAGGATGAATGAAAGAGAGGGGAGGTGGAGGTTTGCAGGAGGCGAGACAACCGACGAGAGATTGAAGAGAGGGGAGAGAGTGCAGCGGTGACATCAGAGTCGTCGAGGGAAGTCTCCTCTCTTTGTCATTTCTGATTGGGAGAAAAGGTAGCCAGCATGACGCAATGAAGTCATGCTAGCTACTTTAAAAACTCCTGGATATATCTAGTGTGCGTGGGAGTCGCTACGAGTGTGTGCATGCCTGTGTGCCAATAAGAAGTTTCCGACAAAAAAAAGATTGCACTTGTAATTAAGACTCTGTTATCGCAGCCGAAAAAGCTGCTCTGCTCTAAAAAGAAAAAAAACGGAATCGCGGTCCCCCATTTAAACCGATTAAGAAAGAAACCACCATGGCAGCAGAAACATCAAAAGCCCTCCCCCTCCTTCCCAGCAGCCTGGCGCGTTCCCCCGTCCGTGGACTACAGAGACCCGCGGTGCGTTCGCGCGGCGTCGCTAATCCACGCCGGTTGAGGGGCAACAGTGAGGGGTAATTTGCATGTATCTGTTACTGCGGCGGCTGACAGGGAAAAGAGAAGAGCGTGTCTCTGTGTTGTTAATAGAGCTGCCTGTCATGTGTGATTCAGCCCCTCCATTTCCTCAGAACCCCCTCTTCTTCCCCTCTCCCCGCTACATGTCAACCGGGAACCCTGGTGGCCCTATTCCTCTTCATAAGTACTGTAGTGTGTTTCGTTTTGGGGTGATGGAAAGCTTGCCTGCATGCCGACTGACAAGCCAAGAAAGGAGAGGGAATGATCCACCCGAAAGAACACCATTTTTCTGAGGCTGAAGTCGCCTCACGTATCTCCTCGAGTCTTTAGCACCTTCAGACAGAGACGAGAGAGTGAAACACAGACAGGACGTTGTATAGTGTGCAGTGGCTTGTGTGTGTGTGTGGCCCCGGCTTTGGCGGTGGCATGGCAGCGAGACTACATTCTTTACGTGATGTGTTTACAAGATGCAGACCGCCACTTTGCGGTGGCATGGGGTAGGGAGACTAAAGTCTCTACGTGATGTGTTTACAAGAAGGGAGTACCCCACCAGTTTTGTCTCTCGTGCGAGAGGTGAGCAGCTTCTCCGCTTATGGCTTCGCCAGACATCGGCCCGCTGGATTCCGACGGACTGCAAGGCCAGCGGGCCGAGGGCAGAGCAGCCCTCCCAGTAAGAGGCATGAAACTGTTGTATGGTGGGTGGCGCCTGAAAACACGATGTGTTGTGCCGACCTCAATCTTTCCGTCTTGTGACTTTGATGGTCGAGACCCGGGGGCTGCTGCTTGAGTAAACCCATCTACTTAAAAGTTTGTTTTGCCACTTCCCCCTTCTCTGGCAAGAGAGTTGTTAGTGTCGGCAAAACGTAGCCGGAGAACGGCAGTTGGTGATAAGGCTGAGGAACCCCAGCCTGGCGACTCAGCTCTCCGAAGCCGACAATCACGACTTATTTTTATGTGCTTTGGCTCCCAATGTGGGTTGAGTTTTTTTGTTGTTGTTTTGTTTCTTCTTCTTCTGCTGTTTCTTCTGACAGAGTGTCTGAAAAGGCAAGGTCCAGCAGGACTCTGAAGCCATTAGCGTCCATGTCTCGGCTCCTGTGTTGGTTCAGAAAACACAGACCAACAGGCCCCTGGGACCAGACCGCTGACAGCTACGAGGCCCAGACCCCAAGAGCTCCTCAACAACCCCCCCCCCCCCCACCACCACCTTCATACCAACCCCCAACCCGCCCCTCATGCCACCACAGGGAAATCATCCAAAGAGGACTCAGCTCAGCTGGATCCTCCAGAGACCGGTACTCCTGCACTGAATCACTGACATTTCCCTGAGAGAAAAGTGCCTTTATAGCGGTGAGCCGTGATGCCACTATTGAGTGACAGGTATAACAATCCTCCTATGACCACCGGATTGTTAAGTGTTTCAGAACTAATGATCAACTCTGACACGCACTTGCAGAACGGCAGGATAATTAAATCACCCCATGGAAGTGATTCTTCCAACAGCTGCTCGATCGGGGGAACTCGTCTCTGAAGTACTTACGCGATGCATTAGCACCGGACTGATCTAATGCTGCACATCCACTCTTTACGCAGCCACCAAAAGTAATCAGTTCAGTTTTCACCCCAAGTCGGAGGGCCAGACTGTAATAGGAAAGGCTCCAGTGAAGGCAATGTTCTTTGTAAAAGATGTTCATGACGGCAGGCACTAGAGCAAAGCCATTATTTGCTGCAGTGATTAATTTGAAAAAGGATAAAAGCGATACTTAAAGACAGCATGATATATATATATATTCCAAATAACCTCGTTTTCAATCGGCGATAGGCGCACACTGCACAAGACACTAATGTGTTTTATCAATTTTTGCATGAGCCAACCCAATGCTGTTGGATCAAATCACAATGCTTCAATATTTTCAAGGCTATTTTACCTGTAAAGTGGTGTCACAGTTGGAAAGCAATTTCTTATCATCTTTACACTATCTTCGAATGCATTCAGGCCTTTTTTGGTGACTCTGGATAGTGATAGTTTGCTCCTGTGTTTCATTACGTGATTAACATACATGTGCACTAGCAGATGACATGGGAATATACAAAGGTAGAATCAACAAACAGAATCAGCACTGCGGGCAAACGGCACAAGGCAGCACCGACCCAGTCACGGCTTGCTAGCACACTGTAGCGTGTTTCTGGCTCTCTTCCCTTGGGTGGGTTGTGCAGCGTGATCATGTGTTGTTGATGTAGGATTAGGTCTTTGTGACTCTCCCCTATCTCACAGTCACCCATCATTAGTTCCGGGGCCAACGTGACAAGGTTTCTAACAAAGTTGAATATTAGTTTTTTCCTTTTTTCTTGGAGTGTCCCTTTTTGGCCCGTTGTACTAATGTTCATTTTTAATCCCTGTTTAGAGTGGGAGACAATCCCCTCTAATCAGGGCTTTGCAAATTTCTCATGGTGCCCGTTCGGGTCAGGACATTTCCTCACCCACCGCCTCATCCTCTTAATTGCCTGGTGTCCAGGTCCTAAACCTTTGGCACGCCGCTGGATAACTCACTAACTAAGTGTTGCTGATCCCCGCTACCATTTCCTCTTTGTGCGTTCAAGCTTGACAATACTAAAATGTTAATGCAAGCTCGGGAGAATCGGACGGTCATGAAAAAAAGCACTCATCGGCACAGCGCCGCAGACCTTTTGATATGGACAAATTATGACGCTCAATAAAACCACACGCTGGCACCCTTTTAAAGTCATTTTAACTGCGAGCTTAGCCTCCTAACGACCGCCATTGATTTAGGCTAGCTGTCGAGGAGCAATCGACCGCATGTTAGTGTGTCCATGTGGGCCGGGCTTGGCTGCACATCAGTGCAAATCACATTAGAATATAGTGGTGCAAATGCGACAGTCGTTCTAATTTGGATGTGTGGAGTCCATTCTCTCGCGGTGAAATGTAGTCATATTCATCTTGTTATTAGGGTAAGGCAGACAGCTCTGGGAGACGGAAGAGAGGCGGAACAAAGGAAGCTGTATTGGAAGAGGGTAGAGGATGTAGCATTACCACCTGAGTGATGGGTACTTAGAAATGTAGGCACTCGTTTCCGTCAACGATAGCGGGAGCAGTATGTAGTGTGCGGACCCCACTCTTTCACAGCGTAGTGTATCCGACCACTGATTTAAGCGTGAAAATAGATTTAGAGACGGCTGAAAAAAAAGATGAAACGTGCGAGAACAAGGAAATTGGCTCGGGTTTAATTCAAAACCAAATAAAATGTGGCAGGCAAGCGAATCCTGGAAAAGGTTCTTTGTATTAAGTGTTCTTATGCACATTTGGTGGTGTGTTCTTCTGACACACTGGCTGCTCAGATACACACTAGAGAGTGTAATTAGCTGTGTCTGTCACACTATCCCATCCCTGCCTTTACTAGCAGCACATCCTGCCTGGTGAGTCCATGTCCTGGAACCCCATTCCTAACGCTCCAAGTTTCCATTAAGGGAAGGAAATACGGGAATTTCAAAGTAAAGTGCCAGATAACCCAAAATCGTCTTTTTATTCGTTTTTAAACGTGGTAGTTGTTGTTGATAATGATAGTTATTAAGAGAAAACAGGTGTAAAATTGTTTGTTTTAGTTTTTTACTGCCAACCTGTTTGTGAACGTTCCAAACTCTGCTCCAAACTCTGTGCCTTTTTTTTAATGAAGTGCCTTGCTCAAAGAGGTGACAGCAAAGGGATCCTCTGTGTTGTCTTCTTGTTGTTATGCTTTGTGTGTGTATGTGTTTGTGTGTGTGTCTGGTGAAAAACTAAATATTTGTCTGTTGTTTATTGGAAGAAGGAACTCAATAGAACCTGAAGAACACTGCTATTGGGATTCACCTGCACTGTAAAAAGGCACTTTGCTCCGGATAAACACATTGCGGGTGGTAAAACCCGCGGGTGGTTTTATCCACATGGGGTGTGGGAATTGTAAAAACCTGGTATATATTTACCGAAACAGATCCAATTTATTAAAAGCGTTGTGTTGAGACGTGTCTATAAAAAACACATCCTGGACGAGAGGTGAGGAGGCTTCCATTTTAAACCAACCGACAAGAAGTTAACAGTCAGTTAAAAACAGGTTGCCCTTCAGCAGCAACATTAGAAATGTCTTAGGACGTGGACAGAGCTATTGTCGTCTCCTCCTCCTTAACCTGCTCTCGCTGAGATGCCAAAAACCCACTTGTGTTCTTTAAAAACTCACTTTTATTGAATATAACGGGAGTGAGTGTACGGGTGTCGCTGTCCTTCATCTTGCAGGTCGTCATGGCATTGAGAGAAAATCCATGGCTCCGTCCCTTTCATTAAAATAAGGCCGCAAACCTCTGTGGAAACCATTCGTTGGGGATTAGGGCTTAGCAGGACTGAGACGTCATTAGTTTCTTCATGCAGCTCTTCTCCTGACGCTCATTGCTATTCCTCGACTCCGGTGGAAATCGCACACCTGCTTACTGGAAAAGGGCTTCTATCACTCATTGTCTCTGTCGCTCTGTCCTTCTGTCTCTCTGCGATTCCCTCGATCCATGTCTGTCTCTCTCTCCCATCTTCTCTTTCTCTCTTTGTCTCTCTCTCTCTCCCTCGCCCCCCCTCTCTCTCTTCTCTCTCCACCCCCCTTCTCTCTTTCTCTCCCTCGCCCCCTCTCTCTCTCTCTCTCTCTCTCTCTCTCTCAACCACCTTCTCTATCTCAATCTCTGTCTCTCTCTCTGTGTCTCTCTCCATCTCTCTTTTCCCTTCTCTCTATCTCGCTCTCTCTCTCTCCACCCCCCTGATGAGGAGGATGAGAGTCATGCAGAATATGTGGTGAGATCACGCTCTCTCTCTCTCTCTCTCTCTCTCTCTCTCTCTCTCTCTCTCTCTCTCTCTCTCTCTCTCTCTCTCTCTCTCTCCCTCCAGCCCTCATGCCCTCTGGGTCTGTCAGTGTTGATAGGACCAGGATGGGGGTCGGGGGGTGGGGGGGGGGGGGTCGGGGTTGGTTGTGTATTCAGCTAGAGGCCTCTGCTTTGAAGGGGAATCGGAGGGGGGTGGGTGTCAGAAGAAAATCCGGCGACACTAATGTCTGCCACCCTTACCCTCCTCACTGCGGGCCCTCAGGGGTCCACAGTCGCCAGGGGTCCGGCCTGGCTCCGTCCACCCCTGTCTTTGAAAATACATATAGGCTCCTACTTGTGGCTTTTGTGTGTGATCGATGGACAGACAGACAGACACAGACACAGAGACACTCAGACAGACGGACACCCTGCGGTGAGGATGTGTCACTCTGTGTCATTTTCACCCACCCACCACCCTCTGCACGGAGCAAGTTTTGTTTACGGTCCCCAAGTGGGATGAAGTTGGTTAGATCGCAGTTCTAGTGGGGCCAGTACTCCAGTACTACACACACACACACACAAACACACACACACACACACACACACAAACACACACACACACACACACACACACACACACACACACACACTGCGGTACCGTGAGTATAAATGTAGATGTACGGTCCCTAATGGGCCAGATAATGCTCCAAACTGACACTCTCATCTGAGCTTTGTGGCTGATAATGACCTGTGGGATACTGCCGGTCATGAGTCACACCAGATCCATCTCCCATGATGCAACAGTAGTCCAACCAACAGATGGCATGAGCTGGAGGGATTCATTATAGATTTTTTGTGAATTGATGCTTGTATAATGGTGCGGCTTTCATTTGTATTCTTCTTATTCTTAGAACTATTTGTAATACCTAAGTGTAGGAGCATGTATTGGGGCTATTGATATTTCAGCGCGGTTTGTTTTTACCAACGCGAGCTTGTAAAGGAAAGCGACAGAACGGGGACAGAGTGGTGTGAGAGACAGAGACAAACAGCCTGGCGCCCACTGTGGGTCTCCGAGCTGCCGGGGGAGTGTTTTGCATAATTGCGGGGCGCCATAAACACACAGCACAACATCGCGACGAAAGGGCAGAGTGCACTGGAGTGCAGCCGTGTGGCAATGCAGTCACCAGCTGTCACCAGCTTTCCTCGGCATCTAAGAAAATGATCCACTTTCCGAAGCGATGGCGAGAGGTGGATCAAAGTCACCCAAAGCAACTTGAATATAGCACTTAATGCGGTAATATAATTACCGCATTAGTCGTGAACATTAGGTGCGTTTCTGTTTTCGTCTTTCCTGTTGTCTGTTATTTTGTCTCGCGGTGCCTCTGCTATCACTGCGACAAGCTGACACTTACAGCCGTAATGTTTTGCTGCGAAAATCTGATTAGTCAAATATATCAAGGGGCTCTGTTTATCCCCTCGACAACGGAACAAACACTGAGATTACTTGGCATTAAGTGTTTGTGCCGCCACAATACGCGCGACTGTAGACGTTTACCCAGGCCCCTCCCCACCGCTTCCCTCGCGTCTCCCCCCACTGTCGGTTCTTCTTCTCCGGGAAGAGATTAGAGCCGAGTGTCTGCCTCCTCCAGGATGCCCGCGCAGCCCCAAAAAATGACGTATGTTAATAGGGAAGGCGGGCGGCTCGCGGCTCGGTGACTTTGCCTCGCTGTTCCTCCCCCCCCGCTAGCAGACCTGCGTAGCAAGAGAAACGACGGCTTTATAACAATAAAGACAAACAATGTTGCTCAATGGATCAATGACGGGCATGCAGCAGGTGTTCGTGGGGGGTCCAGGGGGTATAGACAGCAGCCCCCGTCGGCATGGTAACAGAAGTGGTGCTTGCCTGGCTTTTGTGGCCTTTGGAAGGCCCGGTGATGTTAGAGGCCAGTGGAGGTGTGCACGGTGAGGCATTGATCAGTGGCAGGACATGAGATAAAAGCGCTTTAGAAGCCAGGGCGAGAGAGAGAACACATGCCTAATTAAATTTGACGAATGAAAACCTGGGTGAAAAGGGAGGGAAAGCACCCGGTTCAAAGAGGAGCTTCAACAGGTTTCGAATGCCAGCTTTTTTTGTTTCCTGACTCCCATCCTCTCTCTCCGTGTATGCAGTAGTCGGTGTCAGTGGGGGGGGGGGGGGGGGGGGATGCCGTTGTTGAGTTTGGTCTTTGACGAATCCCTGCCGCGGAAACTCAAGTGCCTCGAATAACGCTGAGCGGTTAACACACCCTTACCCAGTCTGGTCCTGATGAAAGAGATCACTGGTGGCAGGCCTGTCCTTCACTTCTTCTGACTTTCTCGCAGCGACACTTCTTAAGAAACTCAGATCAAATGGGGGGGGGGGGGGGGGCGATGGTCTTCTGTCTGTCTTCCGTCTGCCCAGCGATCATTTAGTCTGAAACGCACACCACCTCCCCTCTCTGTTCCGGAAGAATGAGATGAGGGATGAAGAGAGAAAGAGAATAATAGAATAGTCGTATTCCTTGCCAAACCTCCCATCTATTGTGTCTCAGGTTGTGAGTATTCAAGACGGGCTGGGACTCCCCGGCCGCGGTGTTCAATCCACACACAGATTACCAGGGTTAAAGTGTTGGTAATTGGACAGGTCGCCCGTGGCTCTGTGTGTTGCCGAGAAAATCAATTGCATGCGAGAGTACGAGCAAGTTGAATAGCCCAAAAGCTGTTTCATGGTTCACAAGCTAGCCTATTGCTTTACTGACTCTCTCTCTGACTCTGTATCTCACTCTGCCTTCCTCTGTTTTTCTTATTCTGCGGGAGAGAGCAGCGAGGGCCTATTATTTGTTTTCACACATTATTGACAAAGAAAACTTCTATCGCATTGTAAGCATGCATGTTTTATTCCGAGCACGCTTTATTTTCTGTATTTCTCGTCACAGCCTTGACACCCCATCTCATCACTTTTACCGTTGTCTGTCACCCATGTGTGCCGGGCGTTTACCAGCTTGTCAGCCTTTAGCTTTAACTTAACCAACTAACCAACTAAGCCTTTGAGTGTTTATCAAGGGAACGGAAACATGACTCACTGTGCATCCAGGAGGGAGAGGGATAATGGTAACTTAAGGAGGCAGAGAACAGCAAAACAAAATGGACGCATTGTTGAGAGAGAGAGAGACGCAGCAGGTGTACTAAGGGGCCATGCTGGGTGAGGACGGATCTAAACCTCCCCCCCGGAACCGCCTGTCTCTCAGGCTGATACTCCCAGGTATTGTCCGCCCAGGTCGGGCTGTCAGTCCGAAGCCTGCTCCACGGTCCCTGAGAGCGTGTGGCGCGAGCCGTCTCTTAAAGTGCATGAAGAAAGAAACGTGCAAAGGAAAACATTTTAATAAGAGATGGCTCACCGCAGAGAGCGACGTATTTTTCAAGGACGCCTCGTGAGAATACGTCCTCTAACTGATCCAGTTGTTTTGTCCTTGGTGACTAAGGAAATGTAATGTCAAATTCGGAAGCAGAGGGCTTCAGCCAGCCTACCACTAGCCTGCCGTCTGCTCTCTCACAGCAACCTCATGAATCTGGCTGGTGGTTTACTGGTTGTTGGATGCGATAGCAAAGGGGATCGGGGATCGGTGACTCACACACAACGACATGCACACACAGAGCCCTCAAACTTATATCTTAGTCGTTTACTCTTTGGGAGGCATCGGCATGTTTTTTTCATGTCATTTTTTTTTTTTAGAACTGTTATTTAAAACTGTTAAAAATAACGAAAGCAGTGGCAGGGGAAACTCAAGAGCGTGGAACTAAACAGGCTCGTGCCGTGGGCGTACAGTCAGTAGGAGCTTACCAGGCAACGCAAAGTCAGAACATCTCGCATGCATGGGCAAACAATCGCACAACAGGGGCTTTATGGTCATAATGATTTAGCTGACCATGTGACCTCGATGACTCTTTGGCTAATTGATAACGATTGAGCAAGCATTGACGAGCAGCCCGACCGTAGATCAGCGACAGACCGTATCGGGATGTCCCGTTTTATCTCAGCAGACTGAATGTCCTGAAGAGTCGTTCTGACCCAGAGCATTTTAAGCCCCATTTCACCGATTTAGGTAGAGCTTATTAAGTCTCTAACCATAGAGGGCTGCAGTAAAACTGTTCAGAGTTGTAGGTCATTCTGACAATAGGGGTCTGTACCTAGGAGACTGTAGGGTCGGCTGGCTCATTTTCATTCCGGAGGTAAACAATCTCCTGATATGAACCTGATTGTGTATGGACCCCCCCTCCCATCATCAAACTAATGAGCTCGTGATTGAAAACCGAAGAGGCAACAAATGTAATCCTTTTTCTCTTTTACATTTGTTATCTCCCCTCTATGGCTTGTTTCCAACAAAGTTGTGATGGAAGTGTGGTTAAGCCGTACGCACGGTGTGAAACCACCGGCGACGGCGCTATCTGCGGCGGGCTTCATTATCAGTGCGCTGGGCGCTTCCACTGTGAAGTTGGAATTAGTGTTAATTATCCTCTGTTTGGCTGCAGACGTGTTGGAGTGCCTGGGGTTTATTATTTTGCGTGCCTAAGGCTCAGTTGTTAGCCGTTTGTGTAGTCGCTGCGTGATAGCTAGCGCAACGAGGAGTAGGGGGAGGTTGGTTTAAATGGTTTTAATGTGCAATTGAAGGGATTCATTTATGCTCTGCGGTAAAGTCGCTGGCTGAAAGGATTAGTATTTTTATTAAACATTACCGGACTATATCAGCACCACAATGAAATGTTTAGTAAAAGCAAGCACCATACGTTATTAGGATGCTTATAAAGAGTATACATTTGCGAAGAAGTGAATACATCTTGAAAAAACAGTTATGAAATAAATCAGCAATTAAAGAATGGAGAAAAAAATATTAAGTTCAGAGACAGACCAAGAACACATTTCTTGTTGTTGAATGCCTGAGCAAGCGTTTGTTTTCAGTTCATCTTTTAAAATGGCCACTTCAGTTGTTTGCTGAAATCGTCTTGGAAGCTCATCGTAAGTACAATGAATTTGGTTTGTTGCCAAATGTACATTTTTATAAAAACTTTTTCTTTTGAGTTAATTTGTAAAAAGCCTGCTGTGTGCTGCACGAGTAGGGTAATATATAGTCGTTGCAAAAGGTCATCTTTAAAGATGAGATGAGTTATTGCAAAAACTGAATAATTTTAATGATAATGCAGTTCCAAGAATGTTTATGGCCAGAAGTGATTTGCTCACAAAAAGTTCTCCAGGAACAATATTCAGCAAGAATGGAAGAAACAAGGAAAGGAAATAAGTATGTGTACAACATTCCATATCGGCTTTTATCAGGAAAATCAATACTTACTTTGGAAAAGGTCAGTGGAAAACCACGGTGTAAATGTGTAGGAGTCGTAACGCAGCTCATCTCCATGTGGCGGTAGCAGTGTTAAACACTGGAAACCATCCCATTTACAAACCATCCCATTAACAAGTCAAACACAATGTCCTCCCCCCTCCATGTGCAAAGATCACGCATAAACATTCCTTCTGCATCTGTGGAAATCAAAGTGTGTGGGATTGGGAGAAAAGTGCAGAATACGAACACGTGGGTTTTGCGGGCGAGAGTCCAGCTCTCTGGCCTGGCTGGGCGCTGGTTGGTCCCTGGCCTGAGTGCGGTAGGCACATGGAGGATCAATGAGGCAAGAAATTGGCCTTTTCTGTGGTGGGGCGGTGGAGCCGGTGGTGAGTGAGGGCAGTGAAACGCATGCAGGCAGAGGTCACCCGCATGCAGCCCCTCCATCAGACGGACACATTGGAGTTTAATGAACACCCAGTCACAGTCTGTCTCACTCATGGGTGCACTCCTGGCTCACACATGTACACAAACACACACACACACCCGCTCACTCACACATGTTCAGGCACGCGCACACACACACACACACACACACACACACACATGCGTCCACATACACACACTCACACATGTTAAGGCCAACACACACGCGTGCACACACACACCCACACACATGTCTGCTCGCAAGTACACACACACATGCGCACACAAATGCGCACACACACTTATACGCATCATTTCACACTAAGACACACAAACAAACACACACACACACACACACACACACAAGCGTGCACACAGGCACGTACACACACACATGTGCACACAAATGCAAACACAACCACACAAATGCGCACGCATCATTTCACCCTAAGACACACACACTCACTCACTCGTGCGCATACACAACCCCACAAATGCACACACACACACATATATCCATCATTTCACACAAAGACACAAACACACACAAACACACACACATGCACACATAGGACAAGGAAGGGCAAGGTGCGGTCCCATGTTTGTGTCCGCACTGCGCACAGCAGTGGATTGGGTGTGGTGTGTGTGGATGGGATGTGGATGTGGTGCCATTGACCAGCAGCCGCCTCAGTTCATGGCAGCTGCATGAGACGCTTCGATCGGACCGGGAGCATTTGATTCACTGCTGTGACGTTTCCACGAGGGGCGTGTGTGTGTGTGTGTGAGGGGGGTGTGGTGGGGGGGTGGGGGGGGGAGTGAGTGAGTGAGTGAGTACCTTGAAGGAAGGAGTGAGTGAGTGAGTACTTGAGGGAGTGAGTGAGCCGTTAGTTAGCCGTCAGAGAAGACAACGCCGATAGCGATCGGTGTAAGGACCAGATGTAACACTGTCTCCATCACACCTCGCTCCCCCGTTCAGCCGATAGAGGTCACGACAGCAGCGTGGAGGGGAGGGGGAGTTGGGGGGTGATGGGGGAGCTAGGCGGCCGGGCGTGTCGGCGTTGACGTCTCCCTGTGTCTGGATTTCCGTCCCCTCCCTCGGCGGAGCGACGGTGGCAGACACAGCGGCGAATTAGAGAGCTAATCGGCTGGATGGGGTGTGTGTTAAGCCCAGGCACAACAGATTGATTGTCTGTCGTGGCGAGCTGAGGGTCCGCTGTTTGGATGAGGCCCCCCCCCGCTGCCCCAGTCCCTAACAGACAAGACAGTACACCAGTACGCAAATGTGTTTTTCGTAGGCGCAACACGCCCGAACAATCATGAATATTAATGAGGGGATAGCCGGAGATTATCCAATCACATTGGTTTAAATCCCTGATCCAATCCAAAAAGGCTAAAATCCGTCACGAGCGCAGGGTAGGTAACTTGAATTGTAATGTATATTAAACTAACGTTAGTCAAACGCATTTCTCTGTTAGGGTTAGGGTTAGGGCTAGGGCTACGGTTAAGGTTAGGAGTCAGCGTGCGAGTTTGCCTGTCCAATCCTAGCGCTTGAGGCGGGACTTTTTCCGGATTGCGCCCTACCAAAAACACGGTCGTCGGCCGGTACGTTCGTGTGTCTTACTCCTACGACGTCACTCACCAAGCAACCGTGGTGAGTGACGTGTCATAGCAGTATGACTACTACTCATACCGCTATGACTCACTCATCATCGCTTGTGAGAAAACCGGAGGTGCCCTCTGAGAAGAGACCAAAAAGACCGAAGGAGACGTGGGAGGAGGCAGTGCGGCAGGGCCGAGTGAGGCTTGGCACGGATTCCACATGGACGCCCAGAACCGTTCTGCGTGGAGAGGACGATTACAACGAGCGTGTACCATGTGACCACCGGTCACAACCGCCCAGTCCTCCCCCTCTTCCCCGTCCCCGGGAACCCAACTGCCGGAGGAATATTTTGTTTGGGAGCTGCTCCTCCTGCTCCTCCAGGTGGTGTCGGCTGTTTGGCAGGAGGAGGCGGGAGGGGGGGGGACAGGGACGGGGGGGGGGGGGCTCTGTCGCTGTTTTTTAGATGAAGACATCAAGGAAGCCTCTCACTTCCTGCTCTGTCACTATATTTTCCTCCCAAAGCACCAAAAGCCTCTTGAGTATTCTGTGTGTGTCTCTCTTTTTTTATCTGTCTCCGTCTCTTTCTATCTCGATCTCTCTCTCTCTCTCTCTCTCTCTCTCTCTCTCTCTCTCTCTCTCTCTCTCTTTATCTTGAATGTCTCTCTATGTCTCTTTCTTTCTTTATCTTTCTTTCTCCATCTCTCTCGCTCTGTCTTTATCTCCCTTTCTCTCTCTCTATCCCTGTATCTCTTTCTTGATCTCCATCTCTCTCTGTATCTCTCTCTGTATCTCTCTCTCTCTCTCCCTGTCTTTCTCTCTCTCTTTATCTCTCTCTCTCTCTCTCTCTCCCACCCTCAGCCTTGCAGTTCTTTTTTTAGCCAGAGGACTCGTGGGGCTGAGTGGCTCCGACAGGAGACTGGGATCAGAGATGTCTGTCCATCTGTTTCCAGAGAGTTCTGCTGTGCAGCCAGAATGCAGTCCAACCCGCCACCTCAGGGACAAACCTAAAGGAGTGCTGTATATTATGCTGCCAGCTTCTGCTGAACCCTGCGGTCCCATCGATGGTAGAGACTAGATGCTCAAACGCAAACGCTGTGACTACTCTGAACCTGCGTCGACTATTCCCAAACCGCCGTCACCGATGTATGCAAGACTTACGATTGTAACCCTCCCACACATTCAATCATCAGAATGACAGCCCAACTTATTCTTTTGACTTATTTACTGATTACTATTTTAATTCAATCCATTTAGTGTTTGATATTCATATGACAAGCCACATCGGAGAGCAAAGGTCATTTCGCTACAACCCATTATCTGCATACCAGATAAGATAAATTCTTGCTTTGTGTGTGTCTGCGTGTGTGCGCGTGTGTTGGTCTAATTAAAAGTCAATTAGCCCCCAGCCCGGTGCTTTAGTGACCTCTCTTAACACAGTGTGGAGCAGGGGAACAAATCGCTCCACAATCTCATTATTTACCCCCGCTTTGTCCTTCTCCCTCCATTTACCATGGGCTCCTTGTGTCCGTCCATCTGGCCGGGGATACACGTCTCTCCCCCGAAACTCTCACAGAATAAAATGCCGTTTTGAGTGCAGAGGAAACACATCAAAACAAAGGTTGCAAAGCGCATACCAATTCTTACCCTTTATCAACCAACCTATTCTGAAGTCCGTTCACAGCCATGAGAGGACTACCAGTCCCCATGAACATGTTTTATTGAGGACTGGATTATTAAGTTGAACTGATATTATTATTGGTTTTATCGCTGCCCACTGGATTTCATACACTCAGTTTCTGTGTGTGTGTGTGTGTGTATTGTGTGAGTGTGTGTTTGTGTGTATAAACTTCAAAGGTCAACCGCCTCAAACTCATCTCGTTCTTTTATTTTTTCCTACTCACCAGCCCGACCATACGCCTGCATTGTGAACTTGCCGGTGCGTGTCTCCATGTTGGAGCCGTGACCCCGAGCCACTCAGAGACACGGTGGTGGTGGGTGTCGTGGCTGCCCTGCCTCTCTGAGATGGAAAGGCAGAACAGAGAGATCCTTGCTTTCGCTTCCTCTTGCATTCTCGTACTTCTACGCAATTTGTTTTTTACCTCCCCACGCAAAGCTCAATGTTCAGCACCTCTGCGCTTTGCTGGATCCATCCACCACGTAGCCCTTAAATAGTACTTAGACAGTACTTAGATACATGTATCCTACTTGACCATTGTCGAACTCATTCTATGAAAGGGGCAAAAGACACATATGCTTGCTTTGAGGGCCATATATGTAACATATTTATTTTATTTATTCATATCAATACTTGTTCAGAGTTCACGTAGACTCTGCATAGCCTGTAAAACGGTGATACTAGGACTCCTAATGGCTGTGTAGCAGCAGCAGTGGTATGAATGATATTCCTTGTGACAAGGAAGGAGTTCCATTAAGGCCAGTCGGACTACTTGTATTAAAGCTAATCCTATTTTAATGCTTTAGTCGCCAGCCAATTATATTATCTATACTTTCTTAGCCATGGTACTACTCTTTAGTACAAACGGGGATATATGATTTAATCACCCCAGTGTTACGTTTCAAATTAAGAAACTCCCCGTTGATTTAAGAACGAAAAAAGAAATGTCCCTTTCCAATCCTTTTCCTTTCCTCAGTGTTAAGCGCTAATAGGTCATGTCGTTCTCAGTGCTATTATTACTACTTCATAAAACTTAACCCTGAGGGCAGCTTTTTCAAGTGAACATTGTCTCTGAAATGCATATTGATCATTACATAAATTTCCTGAAATCGCCCCGAACTGAAACGTGTGGGAGGACACATCTAACCGGGTGGAGACCCATGGTTTATTTTTACATGTTCTCATCATGCGGTATTACGTAACTTCTATTGCACATATCATAATTCAATGATCTAAAATGATTATATATATATATATATATATATATATATATATATATATATATATATATATATATTATAGCAATGAAAGATGTGCCTAGAATGAAATGTTGTGCTGGATTCACCAGAACTTGTAATCTCACATGGTTAGGCTATAATACTAGGCTGGATATATTGGCTCATCTGCCTTGCTTTGAGATTGGATTGCACTCTAGATTGGATGGGGATTGTATTTAATGGCTCATCCACTTAACGTAACGTGTGCTAGATGGTGCTTCATTCGGAGGTGTTGGATAGCTGTTTTCATCATATCCAACAGGATAGGTCTGGGGGGGATTGCGAGGAACAACCCAACCATACAACTCATCTTAAAACAAAGCAGAATCCATTTCAGTATGCACACTGTGGTGGGTTTCTGTGGTGGGTGTTGGTTACTAGGCTTTAATACAGCGTCAAAAAAAGATCAATAAGAGCTGTAGCAATCTCTCTTCTCACTGGGAAAGAGCCAAAGAGGACGTAACAATTTAATAACACCAAAAGAGCCTTTATTTGTGGACTGGGGTGGTTTAATTTTTGAAAAGAAATCTGATCTTGGATGACCTTAAAGCTGCAATCAGCAGATTCTCTTCACCCCGCTTTGTTGTGATGAGATTGTGTTCTGATGAGGTCTCGTGGTTTGCATGCATTAACTCCCCTGCTGGACATTGCTATGAAGCCCGGCGCATAAGAAACCATGAGGCCCAATCAAAACACAATTAAATCAACAGAAAGTGGAGCGGGCAAAAATTGCTGATTGCAGCTTTAAACAGGCAATGAGAACACAAGGGACTAAAATTCTGTACGAAGAACAAGGGAAAGAAGGTGATTAGCATGGAGACCCTTAATGTGGGGGGAATCAGTCACGCCCTGTCTCAGAACATCGTGACTGGATGTGTTTGAGCCACATCACTTCCATTTTCCATTTCCCCGTCCGTCTACGAGCTCTTAATGAGCTTCACGGACACATGCGCTGTTATGCATCCATTCATGCTCTCATGCATACAAAAACACAGACACACACACACACACACACACACACACATCCAATACACCAGACATAAAACCCCTAAACAAAACATTTGCCGTTTGGCATTCACACAGTCCCACTCCCTGCCCACGCCTGAGAGGCAGTGGGAGACCAGCAGCCGGCTGCTGGAGACGGGCATGCAACCCGGGTATGATGTCTCCATTCTCCATAGTGGGAGGAGAGCTAATTACCTTCTACTTTACCTTGAATCATTATTCACCGTACTCTGCCCTCGCCTACATGCGTGCACAAGACCAGATATGTCTGTTTAAATCGCTGGCTGTGCCATTATTCAGATTCTTTATTCATATTATTCATAAGTATATATATATGTATATATACATATATGTATCCCTTTCCCACTATTGGAGTGCTATTCTGCAGATATTTGCCATGGTGCATTTGTCTTGGGTTAAGAGGCTCGGAGCAGCGGATTGGCTGGTTCAGAGAGAGTCTGGTCTGACACACTGATGAGGATAGAGTGACAACAGGTGACCAATGGGAGGCCTTCGTTGCAGACCATGGTTTCTCCATCCAAGCAACCTGGAGGTATAGGGAGAAGAACGATAAATTATGTATTATGAGAACGAATAAGATGTGGAGAAACTAATACAATTTATTTGTATAGATTCTGCTGCATAACGGAAAAATAATGCACTGTATGAATGTTTTATTATGCTTATTGTGTTGCACACTTTTGTGTAATTATTCCCATTACTCACTTTTGAAAATCAATGTTTTTTATTTCTGCCTCCTTTTGAAAATGCTACTTGGCAACCGATTATTCTCAAGGTTTCATAAACATGGGACCTCTTTCAACACACGAGAAAGAATCTCCATTAAACTGTATGTACAGTGAAAGGGGAAGGTACAGTATGCACCTGGGAGACTCATGAATGTTCGCAAAATGGACGCCCTGGAGAGTTGCTGCTGCTTACCATTAATCCAGGCTGATCTATGCGCTATGCGTGTGGTTAAACGTGCATGAGATCAATCTATAGAACAATATAACAATGCATCGCATAAATAGTTAAACAGTGAGGGAGAACCATGGATATACAAGTCTGCTCCCTATGGTATAAATGTGAATTGAACTTCAGATTGCTATGTTGGGTTACAACATAGCACATTCAACATTACCTTCTTTTTAGCTCACTGTTTTAACCTCCTATCTTCTTTCTACCTTGTGCTTTATTGTATCTCACTGTACTCTGTTTTACTTATCTTAACTACTTATCTAAAACTTAACATTGTTTTCATCAATTTTTTCACAATAGCCACAATAGGTGTTGCAAATAAGCATCCGCTATAAACACTATGATACTTGCATTGGATAGCTGTCCTCAGTTTGTCTATGTACACTGTATCTGTCCCTCAATAAAATAAACCATGAATAACAACACAAACATAAACGTGGCTGCTGTTTATTCAAACACAAGCCATCTTTGTTTTAGATGCAATCTGTGTGTAAGTGTGTTTGCCGGCGCTGGTATTTAGGAACAGTGTAATGCCTCTGCTTTGCAAAGGCCAGCCGGCGTTGATTGAAGGCCCCGCCCTTTATCAGCCTGTATCCACATAGGACGAGGGATCCGAGCTCGGCACTTGCCCTGCGGTTGACATTTGAGCGTCTTTGATGGGCCTTCGCTTGTTATGTTCTCAAAGAGAGGAACAAAGCCTGTGTTGTTTGAAACCGACGCCATGATCCAGATGCAAGGAGAGGCCTTGTCCCGATGTGTGTTCTTGGATCTCCTCGCCACGCTGCTCAGATCCGCCATGGCCTTTCATGGAAGGCCCCTTTGACGTGCCATCCCTGATTTCGTCTTTCATATGGCGGCGCACGGGACTGTCTTCAAACCACAACCGAAATGGCGTGTTGGCGCTTGAATTGAGAAGATGGCAAATATCTTCTCTTGAATTTGTCTCTTGTTTGTTTCTTGCGTTGAGGTTTTTTACTGTTTACTTGAAAACCATCAGACTCTCCCAAGGCGAGTAGAACTTAGAGAATAATGTTAGCGGAAGAAAAAAACATGGTCACTTTTGGGGTTGTTTCATCAAACATAAATAAACTGGGATCTGTGAGAGCTCTTGGTTGGCAAAACATGGTTATTTTGGACTGAATTTCAACTAGGTCTGTCTCCCCCCGACCCCAAAGGTTTGCGTTTGCACTATTATGCCAGTGTTAGCCTCGTCCTAAGTAAAACCTTAGGTGAAACTTCTGAAGTTCGACTACAAACAAATGGGTCTGCTTTTTCAGCCATTAGCCGATACAAAAACAAATCAAAGCGATACAGAGAAATAACCAGCGTAATTACAAACGGTATCGCTAAAGATATGATGCCTTTGAGCATGTTTGAAAAACAGGGTTTCAAGAAGCTAATGACTTGTAATGGATGCTGGATGTAATGGAACGTAAGGCCTGGTTGATTCTGTTAAATGTTGTTACCCTATTAGTTCTGATAATACATAATTGTATATAATAAACCATAATTAACCTTCTGGTCTCTTTAGGGTTCTGTCCTAAGGAGAATACTCAAATAAAACTTTAAATGTAGCATTATTATTAGTATTAAATATATATTGTGATTGTGATCGATATCGATCAATATCAAAAAACATAAATTGATATAATTTTTGGCAATATCTTCCAGCCCTAATTTCAATTAATCATTGCTCTTTAACATGCGTCACATGTGTCACCGGTTGGTCCGCAGAATGTATAATGGTTATGGTTTATTAGCCCACACATATGTCATGCCAGTGGGCCGGTCTCCGGCTGTTTGAGAGGAAGCGATGCAGAATACAGACTCCATGAAATTTAACAGCCCCAATTAGCACTCAATTGCCCTTAATTTGCGAGTGATTCACCCATGAAACCACATCCGCGTTAATCCCATCAGGCCAATGGCTCTGCAACCATTTGTGAGTCATTCAGTAATGCATATGTAAATTAATATTTATGCAAAAATAAAATGAATAATCTATAGGCTGCACATATAATGTGTGTGCAGACACAATTATTACACAATTATTTCCCATGCATATGTCCCATGCATATATGAATAAACCCAGCATATCTTCATATTATTCATATTTCATATTATATTATATATTATACATATATTAAACATATTTCTTTGTTGCATTCCTGTTCTTCTGCTTCCCATCACTTTATGGTGGCCTTATGCCTTATAAAACCTTTTCAAAGCTTTGTCCCTGAATCTAGCGCGATTCAGTCTCTCTCTCTCTCTCTCTCTCTCCCTCATTCTCTCTCTCTTACTCTCAAGTTTATCTTTTACTTTCCTAGCTCTGCTTGCCTCCTAATACTCCTCTCCCTTCCTTTAGCTCTGCTTATCTCTCTCTCTGTCGATCTCATTCTCTCGCTCTCGTTCTCTCCCTATCTCTTTCTCTTTTTTACTTTCCCAGCTTTGCTTGCCTCCTAATACTCTAACTGTGCTTATCCCTCTCTCTCTCTCACTCTCTCGCTCTTGCTCTCCTTGCCCCACGCCGGAGGACAGAGCGAAAACGCTGTGGGGTTTTGACTGAAATGCAATATCAGCTCTTCTCATTCCTCCCAATTATTACACCCTGCCGCTCCGTGTTAGCTCTTGTCACTCAACAGAGCCTGCGTCGTCCCAGCCAGGGGAGTATCTCTTCCCGCTCTAGGGCTGATTAAACCCTCCTCCCAGTGCACCCCTGGGGGCCTGTCTGAAGGGCCAGGTCCAGGGGCCCGGTGGTGGTGCGTTTGTGTGTTTGTGTCTGTGGATGGACACACAAACGTCTATCTGTATCCGCTTAGTGGCTATACGTCATCTAAACACACACATGCATCCTGTGTGTGTGTGTGTGTGTGTGTGTGTGTGTGTGTGTGTGTGTGTGTGTGTGTGTGTGTGTGTGTGTGCGCGCGTGAATACTGGATTGGTGAGGTGGTTTTATCGAATGTAACCTCACTTTAGAGAGATTGAAATTGCCGGAGACTACATTAATTCAGCCCTCTCTCTCCCTGTCTCAAGTACACAATTTGGTAGCATGAGTGCCCCGACGGATGAAGTATAATTGTGCCGGTAATATTCCCTCTCGGAGCTCCTGCCGGTACAGCCGTGTGCCCGTGTGTTTGGTGGGCTGGGAGTGACTTGTGCCGAGGCATTTTGCAGGAGACTTGATTTGCTAAAGCGGGCTCAGCCGACAGATGGCACCGTCTCTTGAAGCAAGACCGAGAAGTGTCACCCTCCATTCACCGCTCCGTTTCCTGTTGGCACATCTGGTGTCCAAGTTGAATATTTCATCTCCAGGAGTGTGATTTTAAAGATTTAGAGCTTTTTGAACAAAGCCGCGTGCCGTGTAGAGGGGGCTGTGCTGCGTGGCTTCGTTTATGTGGCTTTATGGAGATGAAAACAGGGCTCTGGGATTTAGGGTGGATCACTTTTTATCGGCTTGCAATTTCTGTAAATAATAGATTTTCGTCGTTTTACATAATTTAAGATGGCAGTTTTTGACAGTGCACATGGTTGTGCAAGTGTAATCTACTGTTTTTAGGAGGACTTATAAATGTGCCGTTACAGTGTCACCTCAGTCTTTCTTAAGGGACTCAATTGAATGCGAAAATATATACAGATAGTTCCTTAACAATGCGTGCACAAATTGACAAATTTAGATCTAAATGAAGCACTAATTGATCTTGATGTGTCTCTAAATTATGTATCGTGTTGCTGTCGGGTTCTCTCGTTATTAGTGTAATTACGAGTTAATCTTCAATTTTAACAAGCTCAACATAGTGCATGCTGGGTAGTGATATATAACAGGCATGGGCACACACACGCACGCACACACACACACACACACACACACACACACACACACACACACATACACACAACGTTTTTTGTTCTACTTGAAAAAACATAAATCATTGGGAAGGTTGCGAAAAAACATATTGATTCGAAAGCACCTTGCAAACAGAGGTGTGTAGCGGACCATTAAAAAGCAAAGAGTTTGCTTTGCTTAGCATCTCGGCGTCTATTGGAACACGGCCCAGCCGCAGGGCCAACCCATTTCTCCATTAGTCTGACGAGAATCTATCCTGAGATTCTTACCAGGGAAACCTTTTGGCTAAATGAAACAACATGTAAATGACGAAGCAGTGACCAAACTCAGTTTAACTACAGCACTGAATGAACTGCATTTAAAGTAGCAGGCTGTATGAAAACGTGCATTTTTTCTGCTACTGAAATCCCAAAACAATACGTGGTTTGGTTTTACAAATCATAGTACAATAACAATCCTAGAGGGAGCTGCTTCTGTTTACCATAATGATTCTTACCCCATCCAGGATGAACTTTCCTAATAGTATTTAATAGTATGCTATTAGGGGAAGATAAAGATATAAAATAATATGGCTTAGCAACTCCTATCTTCGTGTATATGGGTCGATGCTGGATTCTTTTCCCTTTGCAGTTTAAAGAAATATATAACTGTAAGATTGCATATCCCACCATATATTGCTCAACCAACCACTCTTCCACCTCGTACAATTTTTAACAATGGAGACTTACTCACTCACCCACTCAGTCAGTGTGTAACGCTCACTCTTTATGGTCCCCCGTCTTAATCCTGCCACTCCCCGGAACAGTGAATCAGTGAGATGCAGTAGAGCCTGCAACTTTTGTTAGGCAATAACTAGGGATAGGGGAAAACATTGATCCATGGGAGAGTAAGGATTGTCTCGCAATACTGACGATAGACTCCAAAAAGTTGAACAAAATGTAAGCCAAAAACTTCCACAATTGTTCCTGGCAGAGTTTTCATTTGTTAAAAAATGTCATAGGTACCACTGTGTTTGTACAGAAAATCAAAAAAATCAAAACTATCAAACTGTAGTCGGCCACATTCATTTAAAAAATGGCAGATCTGTGGAGCCCAAACCGCTGCATTAAACCACACAAAATATAAAATCTGTCAACAAAATCGTGGCATTTTTGTTTGAATGGTATCATGAGGTCCCTGCTGCTTCGCAGCCATTACCCGTTAGATATAAACTAAGGCCCTGATCTGTTTCACAACACACCTCTGTACCGCTATAGCCCTCCTCGCTGGTCTGGGATCAGTCTGGCCTTTTATCCTCCCTTTATTCACAAGTGGAAAATATGTCCCAGAGCACAGATGGATGTGGCTCCGGATGAGATTTAGCTTGCCTTCCTCCCAGTAGGCCATGACATGGAGTCCAAAAAAAACACACTCACTCAATCATTTCATCTTGTTTTTCCAGCTTGTTATTCCTAGTTCTCTGGCAGCCGATCTGATTTGAAGATCAAATAGCACTAGATAAATCCCAAATGTAATGAAGGCAAAGGCCAAATCTGGGTGGTCAGGTTTCCACCCTGTGTGATTATCTTGTCTCACTTTAATTATTTCTTTCTGTCTCTCAGTCAGTCAGACACACACACACACACACACACACACACACTCAGTACGTTTACATGCACAGCTTAATTTGATTAAAGCCATAGTTCGACTATGCTCCTCAATTGGACAACTGCAATTGTCAGCGTATACATGGTGGTGAGTAAATTGATTCATTGGCCGAAGTGTGTCATACCCCGGTACGTTAGGTGGTGCTATACCCATTTCAACTAGTGGTAATAGAGCCACCAGTTGTCAGTTCACTTCGGGTCCATATCATTTTGTCTCTGTCGTATGTGGACTCCTCTAGCTGCTCTGCCGGTGGAGGAGTCCGCATACGACCAAGAGGTCAAAACAATGGCGTGTCTGAGAAATTATATGGACCCGAAGTGAACTGACAGCTGTCTGGTGAAACATCGCTTTCTCCTCCATGTTCGTTTCGATCTGGACTTCAGAGAGTCAAAGCCAAAGTTAATTTCCCCCAATTCCTTTTCCCCCATGGTCAAGATAAACCCCATTAGGAGTCTTTACTTGTTGTGGAAGTACCAGCGT
This sequence comes from Micromesistius poutassou, assembly GCF_964030765.1. Classification (NCBI taxonomy): domain Eukaryota; kingdom Metazoa; phylum Chordata; class Actinopteri; order Gadiformes; family Gadidae; genus Micromesistius; species Micromesistius poutassou. Next base: position 15,901,652 of record NC_140271.1, on the reverse strand, counting down.
AGTGTCTGTGTGCTTCCACCTTTAATTAATGCATGCCATGTGCGCTCCCACGGCCGGGACACAATTCTTATAGGGGGTAACTACATTCACCGGCTTTCTCCATCTTCTGCACCACCTTTTTAAATAAATCGCCGTTTCTCGTTTTCCGACGGCGACAACAACAACACGACTATCGTCTCCTTCTACTTCCGGCTCACGTCCCCGGGAAAAGATCTCGAGCATGCGCAGAACGCAATTCAACGCATAATCCAATTTGACTCCGTACATGCACGCTTAACTCGACTATGAATCGCATTATCTAGGGGTCTTAATTCGACTATGAGTAACCCAATTCGATTTGAGTATAGCTCAACTAAGGTGTATACATGCATCTTAGTAATCCAATCATAGTTGGACTAAGCCAATAAGTCGACTTTCTTGAGTGTCAAGTAAACGCACTGACTCTCACACACACACACACACACACACACCACATCTCTGGCCTTAATCGCTGGCTCCTTCATCAGCAGACTTTCAACCCTTTCTATCGGTTTTATTTTACACACAGAAACCGGGCCAGTGCACAGCAGGGTTCTCACCACTGCACAATCGGGCTTTCTGGCTGCAGTCATCACATATCAGCAATAAGTTAAATGGTAAATGGACTGCATTTATCGAGCGCTTTTCTAACCAGTGGCAACCCAAAGAGCTTTACAATTATTGCCTCACATTCACCCATTCATGCACACATTCACACACCGACGTCAGTGTCAACCATGTACGGAGACAGCCAGCTTGTCAGGAGCAGTCAGAGTGAGACGTCTTGCTCAGGGAATCCTCGACACACTAGGAGGAGCCGGGGATCGAACTAGCAACCTGCTGGTTACAAGTCAACCTTCTCTACTTGAGCCACTGCCACCCTATAAACAATAGTTACGTTTGAAGCCATATCTCACTGTTCCAATTGGTGGAGCGGGCTGTTCTGAATCCCAGTGTAGTTGTTCCCTCACCACGTGCGGTGCTCCGCCGTCTCCGCTGGGCTCCCAGACACTGACAACCAGTGACAAGATTTACTGAACCGCCGCTGCGTCTCCGATGACGGATGGTCGATTCCCTCGTGAAACGGAAGACAAGGGCATAAATCTGTGACAAAAAGAAAAGAGCAGAGCGCAATAATTTAAGCCGTTGCAATTTGAAAATGGTTCCCCTCCTCTTGTCAAATCTAGGTCTTCTAAATATAATCTTGATTTTTGCGGGTTTGTGTCAGGAATTCACTGCAAAGAACCGCGCTGTGTACCGCTGAATTCTCCAGGGATGTGTGCTGAGGTATTGAAACCTGATCTCCCAGTCGATGGTGGTTCATGGTCAATCTAAGTTTGATTCAATGTTGGTAGCTCACTACCAGAGCTTGTGTACTAGACGAGTTGCCAATTTTTTTTGTAAATAGTCCTTTGTCGATAGAATACAAACAGCAATGATAAAGATTGTATGTATGTTTAGAGATGAGTAGAGAACGCTTGGTAGGAGGTAGCGGTGAGGCTACAACTATGTGAAAGTCCATGACATCTAAAGGTCCGGAGTTGCTATAGTAACTGTAAGGGAAGCTGCTAATTCAAGGCATGTTGCTTGGTTGGTGACTTGACGGATGACTTGTAAGGATTGAAGTCTCTGGCAGAAACATCAGTTTGTTGTATTAAGTTATAGTTTTTTGGATTTTGTGTCGTCTCTAACGAGACGGTGTCAGTAAAAAACATTGGCTGACATATTGAGTTCTTCAGCATCTTTAATGAGCAACTTGTTTGTCCTGTTGAACGAATGTTGGTTCTCTGGTTTCTCATTTTTCTCCTAAAAACACTCCCCATCCGAAAAACGAATAAATTCATATCTTATTTTCACGCTAAAAGTATATTTTTTACTTTATCCAACCCAAATGCATACATACGAATATCCATACCTTTTTTTCTTTTTCTTAATAAACCTTTGTTACCTTGTAAAAGTCTCACTAAGATTTCAAATCTATTTTCCTAGAAAGACTTGGCCAAAAGGGCAGCATAAAATAAACAAATACATTAAGGTTTGCAAAAAAATCTAAACAGTTAAAAGCCAGTTTCATACTGAACGAATTAGACACAGGGACAATTCCTAGTGCTTCCATATTCTAGGTCCTTCAGTAATGAGCCAAAGGCATCAAATGCACACTTGGTAAATAATCCCATACGACAGCATACGTTAGACATCAATAAACCCTTTGTGTTTCACAGAGCAGGGACAGGTCTTCTCTTCTCGTTTTAGATTGTGTTTGTTGTTCTTAGTTGCGTATGTTGCCACGTATGCCACCGTCGGTGTGCGTGTTAGGTAGAGATATTCTGGGACACAACCGCCCAGGGGAAGTCTTTCCAATCATTATAACTCGACATGTTCACATTCCCACAGAAAAACAATTAAACACCCCCAGGCGCTGTTTCTGGCAGGTAGAGGTCTTCTTACCGCATCAGATTATCCGACGCTGGCATGCCGACATCCGTTTGTGTGATTAAACAGGCTGTGATTAACCACACTAAAAACAAACTTTCCCCCTTATCAATGTGTGCGAGTGTGGGCCGCGTCTCAGTGGGCCGCGGTATTGATTGCTCCTGTCGGTTTATGTACCTCTGCAGCATCTCGTCTTTATGAGTGAATGCTTTCTTCTCACATGCACTGGCGGAGGCTGCTGCTGCTGTTTGATTGAAATGTTAATTGTGCTATGGCGCCCGTTGACTTCCCCCCTACCTTGACTTCCTTTGGAAATTCCTACGCTGCGCTCTCATTTAATATTAACGCTTAAGTAGTTTGCCATTGATCAGTGTTTCAGGAAGCCTCAGCATCTTGCCTGCTTTGACATACGCACCTTGGTTAAAAACCTGCGTAGAGATGAAAGGGAGTGTGGCCAGGAGTGTGGCCAAGAGCCTCTTTGTAAATCAAACAACGCACGCTTTTCCTCCCTTGTTCTTTGTTAACTCATCTAAAACCTCAATGGCAAGTCAATTGCTCCAGGAATCAAGCAGCATGTTTCTTTCTCAAAACTCCCCATAATGATCAATCGGTGGTCAAAGCAGCGGTGAAGCAGGTAATCTCACAGGTGGTTAACTCAAAACCAAAATATAGGCATTACCCTCGGGCGAAAAACGAGGAGTTGTGGAATTGACCGCTTTCCGTGTCCACGGTAGCCATAAAGAACACCAGCACACAGACAAAATCCTTACCACCGTTATCACGGCCATCATGGGGCAGAGCAGCGCCGTCCTTTGCCTCGTCGTCAGGTTGCGGCGGGCTTGACAGTTCATCCATTCGGATTAGTGGTCCGCCGTTGTAAGCCATCAGTAGCTGACAGCGTCCCCCCCACCCCGCGGCCCATTAGTCAGCCCGTTACATGGGCCATGTCCGAGGCCCCGGCCCAGGGCGGACAGGTAAGGGGCCGCTGTCGGGCCCCCAGTGAGGGGCCACAGGGTTTGGGGGTAATGACTGAGAGGACTGTGGTGAGAGTAATGAGGCTTAGAGGAGGTGGAGGTCCCCGGAGCTTTATCTAGACGTCTTACACACACACACACACACACACACACAGACACACACACACACACACACACACACACACACACACACACACACACACACACACTGACACACACACCGGCTGTTGTGGTGTAGGGAATGCAGCTCTTGGCCTTGTGCTCCGTGGCGTGCTGGGAGGAAAAGGAGTTTCCGTCAGTTCCCATCAGAATTAGAGTGGTTGAGACCCGAACTGATCTGATATTCCGGCACTGCCAGCCTGCCTCAGAAGGTCAAGATAAAGCCATGGAATGGGGGGATTGGAATGGAAGTTAAAGGTCATGGAGATGAAACGCCGATGACGCTTTCCATGCAGGGGACCAGCTTTCCCGTTCAATTAAAACACGGCTCCGCTTTTGTGTCGTCTGACGAACAACAGCAGCAGAGGTGATGATTTCAAGCCTGGCTTGGCTCGCACCTCTGAGTCGGGCTGGGTGGCCTTATCATACTGATCAGCAGACAGCCCCCCGGCCCCGTGATGGATTACACTGCAGTGCTCCACCTCCTGTGGAGGAGCTGGGGGTGGGGGGTGGGGGGGAAGGGAGGAGTCCACTTGGCCCTCAGACCCCAACCTCATCAAGGGACTTTTGCATTTCCATCGCAGCATCAGCAGCGATTCATAGACTGTGCTGCGTAGTTCTCGTTTGGCCAACATTCACAAGTTAAAAAGACGGAGCAATCATCATGTTCCGTCGATTCACCGCTTTGAAGCTGAAAGTCTGCGCCCCGATCTCTGTCTTGCACTTCAACAGCACGGTAGGCTAAATGGGCCATTAGCTCATTTGTCTCGTCTCCGTTTTACATCCAAAGAAATGTGTTTCTGTTTCTTGCAAAACTGTACTTCTGCGGCAGTTGTGACAGACTTTCAAACCCTTTTCATTCCCCACGCCAGATTAAAAATACATTATTGTCGCTTTGGATTCAATCAATGCTCGTTTCCAGACGAGGTCTCAGCGTGAGATGTGTAGTATTTATGATGCAACCCAGTCCAAAGCAACATCATCCAATAAATACACGATGCTTCAATTTCACATGATAAACATGGTATTCTCTTTGTGCATTGTCAGTCATGTATCCCTCTAGACTGTTAGTCTTTTCTCTGCGTATATTGTTGGCAGTGGAATGGAGTGTGGAGTGTGGCAGTGATGAGCACACTTTTACAGCCTCGGCTTCTGTTTTCACAACCAAGAAGAGTGGCATGGTTAAGACGGCGTTGAAAACAAGACGCAGAGCAAGTCTCACACGTACTTGAAAGTCGAATAAACTTCCGTTCAAAAACAACCTCACACATTGTGTTCATCATCATTATTATTAACATTGGATCTTGAGAGGACAAAGGAGTGAGGGGGGATTAGATGTGATTGGAGGGATATTCTCAGCGGTGTGTGTGTAGATCGGAGATGGGAGATGAGGGCAGCAGCAGGCCTGGCTGCACATAACAACGAGCGACCACCGGCGCTATGTTAATCGATGGAGATGTCCTGGCTCAGGTGAAAGAAAATGTGTCTCCATGACTTCCCCCACAGTGACTCAATGAGCCCATGTCACCAGGCTTTCATTTACCTGTCCCTGCAGGAGGGCTTTTCCTCTGCACTGCTTTGTGGTTCCTAAGTCTCTCTTTTACTTTCCTAGCTCTGCTTGCTCTGCTCTCTCTCTCTCTCTTTCTCTCTCTCACTCCCTTACTAACTTACTCACACTCTCGCTCACTCTCTCTCTCTCATTCTCTCTTTATCTCTATGTAATTCTCATTCTCCTTCTGATTTTCTCTCTCTCTCTCTCTCTCTTTCTCCCCCCCCTCTCTCTCTCTCTCTCTCTCTCTTTCTCTTCCCCCCCCTCTCTCTCTCTCTCTTTTAACCCAGCCAGTTATACGTAATAATAATCAAACCTGTCCACTGGTTCAACCAGTTGGTTACCTAAGATTTACGAACCGCAGGTTTCAATGTATTCAGTGGCCAGTTTTATGTAGCTCACATAGGCACACCGTTCACATCTTAACTGTGTGCGAAATAGGGTCAAGGTTATAGTTCCACAGGCCATCAGACCTGGCCCAACCACGCTGTGTATGTGTGTGTGTGTGTGTGTGTATAGGTTCCTCTTTGTTTCTCGTGTCTCAATATCTGCTAGATCACTATTTGTTCTTAAAGTCAAAGCTAATTTTAGCTGCTGCCTCTGAGCCGGGAAAACGCACCCCTTTCAATTGTTAATTTAACATAAATGCGTTCCTGTTGTTGACTCTAGGTAAACACAGAAAATATGATCGCCCTCTCTTATTCCTGCTGTCCCTGTTTCCCTCTCTCGGCTCTATTGTTTTATTTTTCCTTCCTTACTTGTCTTAGTTTAACATTCAATGTTTGTTAAATGTTGACATCAAAATAAAAGCGGTTTGCTGTGACGTTAAACCGGTAAACGCCGCAGCTCACAGGACGACTTCTGCAGACTTAATCTCAGCTTTGAAGTCTCCTCACTGCCAGAGAGGTAATAACAACTGGTAAGCTCCGTCGCATCCAAAATGTCGGTTCCACTCATCAGTGGTTTCCCCCTCTGGGTCCCCAGCCTGTCGCCGTTATAAATCAACTCAACGAGAGAACAATCCTAATAAGAAGTGAAGATTCCAGATCCGCAACATAAAATAAATCCACACCAGTATTTTGTGCCAGCAGTCTGGATCCGGCCATTAGCGCAAACCCCCCTAGAGCTCAGCCTAATGTGTAAAGTTATCTGGCTCAGTGCACCGGTGGAAGCCAAAACCTGGCACGACTTTTCCCTCTTCTCCCCCCACCATGGCTGTTTGAATTACACGATGATAATGAGGATAGTAGGATGTGGAAATTAACTTTGCCACGGCCGACTCCGGATGGGCTTGTTGCTTAAATATGAAATATGAACAATAGCGATAGCGTATTCAGCTGCATGCTGAAGTAAATTAATAGCAGGAGTACAATAGATTCAATATGGATTGAATAGCAATTTTCCGGGCGAGAAAATTGCCTGTGCATAAGGCAGCTCATGTGTTATCGCATTCATTCAATCATGACGGAGTTTAAATAATGGAAAATTGATTTGGTTTAGACTCTGGGAAATGGTGCATGGGGTTCCATGTCAACCGGCGTATTCGTTTTTTTTTGCTGCATCCCAAATACTAAAGGTGGCTGATGAGGTCAAATCACTGTGCAGGACCTGCCCTCTTGGACCGGACGTTTCCTCTCTCTCCTCTGTCTCCATGGCAACAGATTTAGGAAAAAGAAGAGGAGAGGGCCTTTAGAGATAAACTTGGTACTTGAGGGACTCTCCATGGCCGGGCGACACACTGACAGGCAGAGATAAACAATGCGAGGGGGACCAAAATATAGAAGATACAGCCATCCTCTTTTTTTCACTCCCTTTTTTTCTGCCAAAGATAATCTGTTTGTTTGTCGTCAGGGGATCGCCGGCCTGCCACTCGTGGAGGCAAAGATAACCGAAGCAGGATCAAGTCTAGAGGGAAAGCGAGTGAGATAAACTCAAAATGGCGGGGCTCAGTTGACGCTACAAAGTAAAGACCTCAGTGCTGCCTCTCGAGGGGGAACAGCTGACAGCCGTGGATGTGGCCATTACAGAACACCACGATTAGTATGGATTTCCTTATTCAATTGTGCACAAGCATTCAGTTCCACTTAAGCTTTTCGCAGTAGCCCACGGCGCCTCGACCTCTCCACATTTGACTCACGTCCACCCGGCTCGGCGGAGTGACCTATTCCGCCTTCCCCGTCCCGCCCCCCCTCTCTGCTTGAGCTCTTTTGCGGTGTGTGTGTACAGACACAAAAATCACGCCTGTACCACTCTCTAGCTCCCTGGAAATCACAGCCGACGCTTGGGAATACCAACCTAGTTAGTTGAAAGGCGTAATTTTTTAATTGGCAGCCCTCTGGTCTTCTCGCTCGCCCGGGGTTGAGGTTGAGGTATCTTTTCCGATGGGTTGAGTGTCTGATTCTGACGGCTCTGACGCTCCGACCTCTCGCTGCCAAGGATGTGTTTGGCGGCCGCCTCTTGTTGTCAGAGCTGACGCGGGCCGTCTCGGTGGAGCGGAGAAAACAAGAACCACCACCGCGAGGCCGTGCTGCGACTTTGAGTGTCACTCGTGAGAAGACGATTCAAGGTGTGCTGGTTATGACACGTGATGGGATGCTTCAGGTTTTAGGGTTTTACGACGGTGATAGCTAGCCTGATGCATCAGCCGCTTACTTCATTACATTTCATATAGCGTCTGAACACGAGCCGTAGAGATTCGTTTGCTTCCGGGAGGCGGTTGCTTCCGTTTGCTTCGACTAATCGCTGCTGCTTGGCGGTGACGTATGCTATGCGTTTATTTATTTCCGTTTATTATGTCCTGGTCATCACTAACGCCAAGCTGGCCTGCTGTTACACCCAGTATCCCTGCCTCCTTAATCTGGTCTTCTATCAGGGCAAGCAGGGGGGACACAACGATGACAATAGGGTTAGCATTAGCGTTTGGCTTGCATAATGTCTTCGCCACTAACGGGGCCAGCTGGTAAATTAAACTTTTCCCAAACCCGGTAGGAAGAAGTCCAAAAACGTCTTTGCCCTCCAAAAAGTTCGTCAAACATGCTTCTTGTTCTGGCTTTAAGTCTTCAATATCCGGAATAGTTTCAAGCACAGAGCGTATAGCTTCGCCGACATCCATCTCGTCAACTGTTATCGCCCGTCATCGCCACATCTGCTCGCTGATTGGTCCGTCCGCTCTGGCGGACGGAGCAAACCGAAACGCATTGCTAGTTCCCTGACTATATGGTTGAGGCAAATTAAATTTGCCGGAACCAGTAGGCGGCGCTAGCCTGGCTAGGTGATAGCACCCGTAACACTTAATTAATGGTTTGTTTTGCTCTCTGTAGGGCCGTGTCGTTATTTATTTACCTCTGGGTCTTCGTCCAGGTCCCTGGGCTCCGTTTTCCTTACTTATTTAACAAAGTAATATTTAAAGGTTTTCATCGTGAGCTTATTTTATTTTATTTTTTTGGGCTTTTTTTTTACAATATAGTTTCCAACTGTGCAACACCATTGTAGTTGTTCCAGGTGCATGCTGGACTGAACACAAAGTGCCTTCCCAGCCCACTGGCAGAACAACACAAACAACATAAAACGGAAAAGCCCTGCTGACGTGCGACAGATATCCTTCCCACAAACATAACCCGTGTTAACTGGCATTTACATTTTACAGCGAGTCGGAGGGTCCGTGGGTGAACTCACCGACATGGTGAATCTGTTGTGGCGCTATCACGTTAGACACAGACACACCGTCAACCCCTCATTCCAATTCAGCTCCTCCTGCCATATCAGAAGCAGCTCCGCTGCATTATTGACAAACACTTTGGAAGGAACAAACTCAGGAATACACAGGCAGGCTATCTTGTCAAAAAAAGAGAGGGTTTGCACTTATTTTTCTCCCCGTCTGGCACAGAAAGCATTTGTGTGGTGTTTCATACCTTGTGGACCTGTTTGGGAAGTCATTACTTTCCACTGTCTGACAGGGCCCATCCTAGCTTGAGGCCACGGGGGAGAGGGGATTTTATAGGGGCGGCGGTGGCAGCGCAGGGGGGGGGGTGGTTGGAAGGGTGAAACGTGAAAGGGTACACATCCCGGTTCCAGGGTTGCGATGCGTTTGTTAGCACTTTGTCAGCCGAGGCTCTGAAAGGGGGTCATTGTGTGTGATGTCCGACGGGACAAAGGACCGTGGCCCTGGCCGCGTGCCAGACATGGTAACACCTGACAGAGAGGGAACAGAGACCTCAGAGTTGTCCTGTACTACGCACTTCCACAAACAAGAGGCTCTTCTGAAGGGGGATACGGGGAGCGAGAGGGACGCATGCAGAGGACACAGGGAGAGGGGGGGGCTACATCAGATAGATACGCTAATAACACAAACACAAATTATTTACCTGTTTGTGCCGTCCACAGACGGGGTTGAACACTCGATGCTCGTGGGTTTTCTATCTGCCCAATTAAGGCCCGAGGGTTAAATGGAATCGGATATGTGTAAAGGCAGCTGACAGATGCTTGTATGAAGCTTGCCGCCACAGAGATCATCGATGTGTACGATATGGTACACATTATGCCTCGGCAGAATCACATATGGTTGGTGGTGTTTGGTTGTGCCTGCCTCGTTGTAGATAATGGCCAGTTATACATGATGTCAGGCCTCAATGTCATGCGCCGCTGAATGTTACGTTCACTGTTTTGTTGATACCCTTAAAGGGGCAATGCGTAGATTTCAGTGGCATCCATGGAAATGGACTTGGCCGAAATGCTGCAGATGCTAGTCAATTCTGCACACTGGACCTTGTAGAAATGGACATACAGAGAGAGAGAGAGAGAGAGAGAGAGAGAGAGAGAGAGAGAGAGACATACAGGCAACCTTACGATTCGATGTCTTAACAATTGAAACATTGGAATAGTTTCATGTTTATTTGTGGCAGGCATGTCTGCAAAAATGCACACATGTTGTTGAAGGGTACTCTGCTATGTCCGCAGGCGAGGGCATATTGGCCACACACCTGTGTCTGCAGAGAACCCTTTTTTTCAGTGAAGGCAAGGCCGCATACAGAAGCAGAGGGCGATAGAATGTGTCTACGATATTGCTTTGAATAATTGCTGTTCTGATCTGCAAGCACTCTCCATCAGGACAAATACACCTGGGCTGTCGCATTCCAAACCATCCCTGGCAGAGCCTGAGTTACATTTCATTAAAATGTTTACAGGTGTCTGCCTTTTCCACCGTGTGCTTGTCCTACCAAATCATCTGCAACAAAACCAATGAAAACTCCACAAACTTCCTATCCGTAAACAAACCCGATGTTTAACCCGACACCCAAATGCATTTTAATGTCACACTGTGTTTCGCAAAGCTCTGGCAATTTAACGCCGGGTGTTTATGGAACACGGACTCATATCTGCATCTGTCAAACCGTATCTGCAGGCGGCAGGCGCGCTGCACACAGCGACTTTACAATGTGCTGCTTCGCTTCCTTCCGCCCAAAATGTGACAGTGGTCACAGCCTGGTTATCCATCAACCTGACTGACTGGGCTGTGAGAGGGCCAGCATCCACATGCACCAGACCAGGGCGGGGAGAATTTGCGATATACATACAGTACATACAGCATAGCGGTAAAGGACTTCACCAGGTTTTCACCAAATTGGTGAATCAATCAGGCACATGTGATCTTGCGATTCTGACGGCTTTTATTCGGCCTGTACATTGATTCCAACGAGCAGTATCTTTAATTTACAAGGATTCCATCAATCACGTCCACTCAGACTGTCAGACAATGATGAAAGTGGTGAGGGGGATTAATATGCAAGGGAGACCATACATCTAGCCTTTCATTTGCATGTTTGCATGTTGCTCCGAACACGCATAGACACACAAACTCTTTCTCTCTCTCTTGCTCTCTCTCGCTCTCCCTCACTTTCTCTCTGTCCTCGGTCACTTGCTTGCTTCCTCTTGCTCTCTCTCTTTCTCGCTCTCTCTCACACACACACAAAGACTCACAGACGTTGGTGTACACGCAAAATCGAAATAAGCTGCGTTCAGCAATTTCAAAATAATCTATTATTCATAATCAGTGTTTGGAATAACGCTGTTTAAAAGAAAGGCGTTAGGTAACGCTGTTATTTTTTCAGTAACGGGGTAATCTAACTAATTACTGTTTCCGTCGTTACAATGCCGTTATCGTTACTGAACGTTAAATGCGGTGCATTACTATGAATTGATTGAATAAACTGCGTAATCCGAACGCACCCCTGGTTCCATACATAAACTGCTAGTGAGGAGGCCGTGTGGGTTAACAACGAGTCATGTTTCATTGTAGCCAATCTGTGCCAGTGTTTTTACACACAAGCCAGGATACGCGTGCCACACGCACACACACACACACACACACAAACACCAAACAGATTCGATGAAGCAGCAGAAATGGCAAGTCCGGAGCAATCCGATGAAAAGTTGTCATTTCCAAGGTGGAGATATAAGAACTAATTCATTGAGGTCAAAGGCAAGAACGTGCATGTAAAGTGTACATTATGTCCAGGAGCGAAGACTTTGTCGACGCATCTAATGAAGCAAATAATTACTTTCCCTGGTAACTATATATAGAGTACTATTATAGAGTAATTCAGTTACTAACTCTGTTACTTTTTGGAACAAGTAGTGAGTAACTATAGCTAATTGCTTTTTAAAAGTAATGTTCCCAACACTGTTTATAATGTGGTTTAAAGTAATTTGGTGGCTTGTTTTTGAGCAGGTGAAATAAAGAGGGAAAGCCGAAAGCCATTACTGAAACAAGAAGTCGACTCCAGCCACACGCACACACACACGCACACATCCACAACCAATGAACCCACCTAGCCCTCAAGACATAACATTTAGCTATTGTTCAGCATGGAGAAAAACGGAAAGAAGTAATTGGGTTTCTAAACCTCACAATCCCTCACTCGATGACAGGTCCTACACAGCTTTTAAGTGATTACGTGGGAAATTGTGAAGGTTTTTCTTCCCTCACTCGCCATCTCCTTGGTCCTGCAAGTTAAATCCCTCTTATCTACCGCGGCCACGAAGCCAGCCGGAGAAAGCATTCCGTTTGGTGTGCTCCTTCTGCTGTTTATGTTGGTTCATTTATTATGTTGGTTCATTTATTGAGGTTGCGTTGGCTGTACCTGTGGTTGTTTCAGCTCTAATAGCAGTGAGCGAGGTCCCTGTGGGTTCACGCTGAGCGCGCTGGCCTTCTCTTGATCCGTCGATGCGGCTTCTCTCTGCAAAAGATGAGATTGGAACAGGAGGACGGCATGGTTCTGTCAGTGGGGCCCAGATGAGCCCGTCTCTGGGCGAATGGCCCTCTTCACCTCCACAGTTTGTCTGGCGTGTGTGTCATCTGTGTGTGCGTCGTCTGTTGTTTTTACGAGCATGTTCAATTAAATGATTACTCAAATCTCTCTCTCTCTCCCCCTCTCTCTCCCCCCCCCCCTCTCTCTCTCTCTCTATCTCGCCTCCCCCCCCCCCCCCTCTCTCTCTCTCTCTCTCTCTCTCTCTCTCTCTCTCCTCTCCCTCTCTCTCTCTCTCTCCTCCCACTCTCTCTCTCCCCCCCTCTCTCTCTCTCTCTCTCTCTCTCTCCACCCCTCTCTCTCTCTCTCTCTCTCTCTCTCTCTCTCTCACTCTCTCTCTCTCTCTCTCTCTCTCTCTCTCTCTCTCCCCCTCGCTCTCTCTCCCCCTCTCTCTCTCTCTCTCTCTCTCTCTCTCCCCCTCTCTCTCTGCAGGTGTTCACCAGGTATGGGAAGTGCTACATGTTCAATGCGGTGGAGGAGGGGAAGAGCCTCCGCACCACCATGAAGGGCGGCACGGGGAACGGCCTGGAGATCATGCTGGACATCCAGCAGGACGAGTACCTGCCGGTGTGGGGGGACACAGGTAAGACCACCTACATACCACACTAGTCCCTGCCAGGTAGGGCCTGAGACCACCTACACACACACCAACAGGTAGGGCCTGAGACCACCTACACACACACCAACAGGTAGGGCCTGAGACCACCTACACACACACCAACAGGTAGGGCCTGAGACCACCTACACACACACCAACAGGTAGGGCCTGAGACCACCTACACACACACCAACAGGTAGGGCCTGAGACCACCTACACACACACCAACAGGTAGGGCCTGAGACCACCTACACACACACCAACAGGTAGGGCCTGAGACCACCTACACACACACCAACAGGTAGGGCCTGAGACCACCTACACACACACCAACAGGTAGGGCCTGAGACCACCTACACACACACCAACAGGTAGGGCCTGAGACCACCTACACACACACCAACAGGTAGGGCCTGAGACCACCTACACACACACCAACAGGTAGGGCCTGAGACCACCTACACACACACCAACAGGTAGGGCCTGAGACCACCTACACACACACCAACAGGTAGGGCCTGAGACCACCTACACACACACCAACAGGTAGGGCCTGAGACCACCTACACACACACCAACAGGTAGGGCCTGAGACCACCTACACACACACCAACAGGTAGGGCCTGAGACCACCTACACACACACCAACAGGTAGACTTGAGACCACCTACACACACACCAACAGGTAGGGCCTGAGACCACCTACACACACATCGAGAGGTAGGGCCTGAGACCACCTACACACACACCAACAGGTAGGGCCTGAGACCACCTACACACACACCAACAGGTAGGGCCTGAGACCACCTACACACACACCAACAGGTAGGGCCTGAGACCACCTACACACACACCAACAGGTAGACTTGAGACCACCTACACACACACCAACAGGTAGGGCCTGAGACCACCTACACACACACCAACAGGTAGGGCCTGAGACCACCTACACACACACCAACAGGTAGGGCCTGAGACCACCTACACACACACCAACAGGTAGGGCCTGAGACCACCTACACACACACCAACAGGTAGACTTGAGACCACCTACACACACACCAACAGGTAGGGCCTGAGACCACCTACACACACACCAACAGGTAGGGCCTGAGACCACCTACACACACACCAACAGGTAGGGCCTGAGACCACCTACACACACACCAACAGGTAGACTTGAGACCACCTACACACACACCAACAGGTAGGGCCTGAGACCACCTACACACACACCAACAGGTAGACTTGAGACCACCTACACACACACCAACAGGTAGGGCCTGAGACCACCTACACACACATCGAGAGGTAGCGCCTGAGACCACCTACACACACACCAACAGGTAGGGCCTGAGACCACCTACACACACATCGAGAGGTAGCGCCTGAGACCACCTACACACACACCAACAGGTAGGGCCTGAGACCACCTACACACACATCGAGAGGTAGCGCCCCTGAAAGTGAATGAAGTCTTCTACCGACTCCGTTCAACAAGCAAAACCAAGCCACGGTCCTTCCCACTCCAAAGTAAAATCAAAGCTATTCCAATTCCTGCATTTCTAAAGTGACAATGATTGAACCATCAGCTAAAAAACAGCTAAAAAAGGAATTAATAGGAGCGCGCCACACCAATGGTGAAAAGACATTCAAAGTTTTAATAATCTAAATGACTAATTCAGCACCCGCTTTGTGATGGCAAACCAAACTTTCAACATGAAAGGAGAGTCTATTACTGCTGTAAAGTGGGGCAGGCCGCGGAGCTGGAACAGAGACGACCGCAGTATAATGAGGTAGGGAATGGAGGTACGTAAGTAAGAGGATCAGAGATCTATGAACCTATAATGCAGGCTAGCGTCAAGGAGCAATAGACGAAGAGGCCGGATTCAGATGTACATTGTTCGATCAGAAGCCACTAGTATTTAAAATGAACCGCAACATTTATTGACAACACGTTTGGCGATTAGACACCGTCAAACGATTCTTCACGGGGACGATGGAGCCATTAAGTACGCCGGGAGATGATTCCCCTCCTGATGGAGTCTAGAGGCTGGTGGTGGTGCGACATTGGATGGAGTGCCTTGGCCCTGGAGGACATAATCTCTTCCTTCGCAGACAGGGGCAGCTTAATCCTGGGGTGGAAGGGGATGGAGGAGGGCTGAGTCTCGATGAAAACAACAGACAAGCGACAGGCGGGAATGACTTTATTTATTATATATTTAAATGATTATATTTATACACTCAGTGGCGAGCAGTCGTACTCCTGTTAATGCATGAGGTCCTGATTGGTTGAGAGAGAAAGGGGAGGGGCCTGGGATGACTGCATGGGAATTTAGAACCCGACATAGAGCTGTGAGGAATAGAAGGGGATTGTCGTCTTCCTGATAAATTTTTCTTTAGCTGCATTTGTGGTCATCACCGGACACCATTCATTCAAGAGGGGATATTGCTGTTATTTCCCCATCAAAGGCCCAGTCGACAGTCAGTATCTTCAAAGGATCTTAGATGATTTGGAAGGTACTAATGGCTGTTATTTATGTACGAGGGAGGGAAATGATGCCGTGTTGCACTAATGGACTCAACCGGCTGTGAGGGTCTCTCCTTTATTTATTTATTTTTTTGCAATTCGACATTTAAATCCAATCAATGTATCTTCCTCTGTGTTTATCATGGCCGTACAGACAGGCTTAACATTTGTTTGACTGTGCATCTTGAAGTGAAAAATCTTTTCCCTTTTAATCTCAATATCTATATCCTCTATATCCGCTGTGCATCTCTTCGCATAATCCTCCGCCTCGAATCGTATTGTCATGCATATAACTTGTCTAAGCTACAATCAGCATCTCTGGCTCTTCTCTCCGGGTTTGTGTCCTGAAACTGAGCGCTAGTCTGACGACAGTTGCCTTTACCATTTGCTGAGCTTTGCAGCACAGAGAAGCCAACTTCCTGATAGTTATACTGTTAACTAGGATCTTGAATCAATGCAAAACCCTCTACGTTGTCCCAGGCAAGCCTCCAAAAGACTCTAAACACATTAAAAACGATTGGGTTTTATGTTTGAAAAAATAAACGTCATTGGATAAAAATGTGTTTTCAAATATTATTGTGAGCCTTCTATTAAGCCTGGTGTAATAAATAAATCATATTTTAATGCTTGTATTTATCCTCCTGGCTCCTCTTGTAATTGTATTTCTTTTGTAAACACACGCGTCCTCACGATGTATTAGATTAATATATAACATTACCTTATGTGTTTCCCCCCAACGCAGCGAGTTTTGAAGTGGAGCTCACGTCTGCGTGTGTTCACACCAAAAGCGAATATTCACGCCGCAACAACTTTACTCACGCAAATCTGGTTGCGTAAACTTCAAAACACTCTTGCGAGTGTAGGGGGAGGGGCTTACCTCTTGTGAACGCCAAAGTTTCTTTCAACCAATTCATGCTCAACCATCACCAAGATAACCGCCACCATGAGCCTTTACTTGTCGTTGAAGTACCAGAGACGTCGGAGAACCTGACAAAGTTGTGTAGGATTCATAATATCATCCGGAGGCGCACACAGCTTTTGGCGGTGATATTATTATACATTATATAGCTATAGCGTTCACGTTTTTGGTGTGAACGTTGAGTCCCGATAAAGACCGGGAGTCTGCGGAGGTGTCCCTCTGTCTACAGCTGGGACCGGGAACCAAACAGACAGACTCTTTGTCAATAGCTTATGATCCTGGATCACAGCCTCAGATCAGGGAGCCGAAAGCTTCCCTGTACAGCCTCTCCGTACTACAGAGGATGTGATGTATTCACGCTTTCTACACCGGCATCACTGGAGCCATGCTGTCTGCACAGGGGTCCTCTCTAACCATCGTGTCCTTTTCCCCCCCTTATGGAATTAATTAGCCTGAGGTTGCTGAGTCACCCACTTTCTCACACACATGCACGCACGCACAAACACACGCGCACACACACATAAGAACACACAAGAACACAAGAACACGCACAGACACAGTCAGCTGCCCATCTCCCATCCATTATCTGGGTTCCCTCCAGCTACCTGTCTCCAGCCCTTGTCACCATTCTACTGGGCTCAACCGCTAATGGAAGACAGCCATTCTATTTCTGCCCCAGTTGTTCTGGCTTTGTTATCGGGCCATCCGTACCTTATCTCAGCGAAGGGGAAAAGAAAGACGCAGAAAACATCTTTGTGTTGATTTGGCATATTTGAACAGGCAGACAAAAGGCAAATTAAATTTTTGGTAGCCCAACACGCTTCCACATTTTGTAGGCCGTTAGTCATTGTCCAATCGAGATGAACATCGCACTGTGTGGTGCAATAAATCATCGTCATCGCGGGCTGCACCCTCTCTACACAGGCCAGGACAAAAGACTCAATGATTCATTTTTGTGTACGTTTTGGGGAATCATTTACCATCTCCTCTGATCCGCTGCCATCCCCTGAGATGTGATGTGATGTGTGTCGGCTCAAAATGCGTTCTGTCGCTTTGGCTGATGCTGTGTGGTCTAGCTAAAGAGCTAACTCGTAGCACACATGGTTGAGCTGGAGCTAGGCAGGATGGCGGAGGGCTGATTCAGTTTAATGTGCAAAGGGGGAGAGTGTGAGCGGGCCCTGCAGAGTCATCTCCCCACTCCGGGGGCCACGGCACAGAATGCACTTCATTTGGGTTGAATATTTAATGTCACATTTATGGATTGCATTTTTAATGTCACAGTAGGTTCGCTAACAGGGTTTCTGGTGGCTGGTTTTGTTTCGCCTTTGTTTTCTTGAGTTAAAACGACGACGAGAGAGCATCTCCTTTCCCCCGGTTGTCATATTAGTCGTGACAAAAACGGCTCTGTTGCCTGGATACCGGGCGTTGATAACCTGCACTCACTGATCATAGTGTGATGATCGCTCCGTCGTGATGAAGGACGTAATGGCCTGCTGTCTTCGTGACTTACCCTCGCTTTGTGCGTAGTCCGCGCGCCTCCTGAGATTACTATAGCCCCCCACAGAGCGATGACTTGATCAGGCTCTGGTCCGTGGCGTGTATTACATCACCTTCATCCGTGTTCATCCGTGTGCTGAGGGTACCGTAGTCAGGCGCTCAGTAGAGTTGGCAGATGTATTTGAGGTGGTTTATTTAACATGCCTAGCATATCACACTTATGACAACCATCAAGACAACCAGCCTGGTTTACTGAAGCTTTTGTTGTCGTTAAAGGGTTCAGGGCAAAGGGAGCAGTGGAAACCCAGCGTGCGAGGGAATCTACCCTCCCATAAAACAAGATCGTCCCGGTTGTTTTACGGCGGTCGAGATTGGCAGTCGGGAAAAACAAGGAACCACAACGGCTTTGTGGCTCGGCTATAAATAAGAAATATCGGGCTCATCAAAATCCAAATGAATACACTTTTATGAGATACTTTATTAGTGCCGTTTACGGTCACGTGATGGTCTGTTCTCAATCAGCTCACCGCGGGGCTGTTACCTGGGAGTCCTTCTGCTCTGTCCTCCGAGCCGCAGAGACCTGTCCACCGAGGAGTGGTGTCTGGGCCGACCACGGAGGGATTCTTCTCACAGAAGAAGAGTGAGGCCGCGCTTGTCTTTCACCGAGACAGAGTCTCGGTGAGACAGAGTCTAGTCTTTCATCTAGACTCTGCATAGCCTCGGCCCTTGCCTCCCCACACCCCTCTTATGCACTTATTGTATGTTGTACGTCCTTGCAGTAAAAAAAAAAGCATTAAAGCATTGTGTAGCATCTCATCCTAGCTATCTTTGTTGTATACAGGGAATGGGTTAACCTAGTGATTGTTAGTGCTTGGCACTTGGCTCTATGAACGTCCTTACATGTACCAACAGCGATATATCTTTTCTCTTTCTAACAAAAATACTTACTGTAAATTGGTTTGGATAAAAGCATCTGCTAAATGCAAATGTAAATGTGAGGTGTGGGGCATTCAGGAAGTGTGTTCAACCTGTGTTTGACCTCTCAACACCAGACTGAGTCTGGTCATCGGAGAATACTGGATGTTTGTCTTTGGGACTACAGGCCAGAACGCAGGTCTGAAACTTTTCCATACTTTACCGCTGGGAGCCATGTTGTATATCTGACCTTGGATGTCTGACAGGAAGTCTCTCATCTGGAAACTCTCCAGATTTCCATTTCACAGTCAAATCTCAAAGCGTCTCTCTGGGAGGACCGGGCTCCAGCTAAGGGGCTCTTCTGCCACAGAACGGCGAGCTGGAACGGCTGTTTCATGCTTGTGTTGCTCCAGCTTGCTCACCACCGCCTGATGCTTCTCACACAACACTAACTAGTTGTTTTGAAGACCGGCACACTGACTCTTTAACCTTCCAATTTTAACTTCTATAAATACCCTTGTTGTTTTTCCAGAAACTAATGTTTTGTCAAATTGATGTCGGCAGCACCCACACAAACATAACAAACAAATAGGGAAGGGAAGGGAGTGTGGAAGTGTGGAACATGGTGTTGTGTCTCCGTCTAAGGGAGGCTGGTTCTGTGTAAGTGAGGAGAGATTCATGCTGTCACGGGGCTGGCTTGGATAAGCGGCTTCACCCTGTCAACAGCTGTGATCGGAGCTCCAGCCAGCTTGTTTGTTGAGGATGAAGGAGGCCCGGTCTTTGCACTGTGCTGAATCTGTTTCAGACCGTGTCTAACCAGATCTTCCCCCTTGTCAGCGCAATTCTTTGGGAAAGGCATTAGGAAATTTATTGACGTTGTGTTTTGGGAGTTAGAGTCAGAATGTGTATCCAGTAATATTTTAGTAATTTCATCACTTGGTGTTTCACACTACAGCCTCCTCGTTCACAGTTCTTTTTTCTTTTTTTTTTCAGTTCAGTTTGGACATTACATCTTGAACATATCTGGGACATTTTTTTCTTTTTTTTACATTGAATGCAGTAACTGACATGAAATAAAAAATACAAAAGACAAAAATGAACAGTGCAAAGTATAATGAAACAGTCTGACAGACAAACAAACAAAGACGAAACAAAGAAGAAAAAAAAAGAAAGGTACCATTAAGAAAATCACATTTAAGGGAGGGGGTGACCACTGATTAAAAACTGTTATTTAACTAATCGCAACCTTATGCCGTGGAATATACTTATTCTCTACTTATTCTAAGTGTGGTATGTGTCTTGACATAGTCCAGAAAAGGTCCCCATATTTTATTGTAGTTTTTTGCTGATCCTTTCAAAGAATATCTTATTTTTTCAAGTTTGAGGAAGTAAAGAACGGGTTTACAGTCCTTCCATTTGATCAAAATCAGCCGCCTGGCCAGGAGCGTTAGGAAAGCAACACTATTTGATTGCGCCCTAGTTAGACCCAAATTATCAGGTACAACCCCTAATAACCCAACCAAAGGGCATGTGAGATTGGCTGTCCCATGAAGCCTGATATTGTGTCAAAGATGGATGACCAATAATGAGCTAGCTTTGTGCAAGACCAGAACATGTGGGTATGTGATGCTGGATTGCACATCGATCACTCCTCGTTCACAGTTGACGGGCTCTTCCATTCAAATAATACAACTTTTGTCCTTTAGTCCTGGTGCGGTGGATAACATTATGCATGTATGGGCCCAAAGGGAGGACATTTTTATGGGCCCAAAGGGAGGACATTTCAGTGAGACTTTATCATTTCTGATGAAGGTTTTCTCCAACTGTACGTGTTTCTGTTCTCGGGCAGTATTGTTAACTCTTGATGTATGGCGTTTTTCATTTTAAATTCTCCATCCATGTCTTTCGGTATTTGTCGACATCGAGCCAAACCATAAACTGTATTGGTTCCACTGCCAGTATCTGCAGTTCTCGCTAAATCAAATCCTGGAGAACTAGTTTAGTTCTGCTGTAATATCGTGTTGTCTACTTGGGAATGCATCTTATATTAAAAGCATCAAATCAGTTTCACACAGTGTGTGTGTGTGTGGTGTGTGTGTGTGTGTGTGTGTGTGTGTGTGTGTGTGTGCTTGACTGTGTGTGTGTGTGTGTGTGTGTGTGTGTGTGTGTGTGTGTGTGTGCTTGACTGTGTGTCTGTGTGTGTGTGTGTGTGTGTGTGTGTGTGTGTGTGTGTCGGTCTGTGTGTATGTGTGTGTGTGTGTCTGTCTGTCTGTCTGTCTGTCTGTCTGTCTGTCTGTGTCTGATGTTCTGTGTGGGACTAACCCCCCAGCCAGACGACTGAGCTCCATGTTTAGACACTGCCAGGACAGGGGAGCTAAGGTTAACTGGGCTGGTTGGTGTTCTCATCCTTCTCTATCTGCTATTGGACATCCTGCTATTGGCTCAGCAGGGCAGCAGCACCAGGAGGGGGGTGTCTGACACCTTGGTCAATGCCAGAGCGGGACTCAGATCGATTACGCTCTGGAAATCGGCCAGTGCTGAATTCTCTAGTGCTGGACCTGTTCACAGTGTTTGATTTATCACTCGATACCTTTGATTTGTGACTATGGATGTGTGTGTGTGTGTGTGTGTGTCTGTGTGTGTGTGTGTGTGTGTGTTTGTGTATGTGTACATTGCGTGTGTGTGTGTGTGTGTGTTTGTGTATATGTACATTGCGTGCGTGTGCCTGTGCGCTCCAGGGTTTCCTGTCATACTCATTGTACCAGCTGACATGCACGGGAACACTTGGCCTAATATAACCTTTTGCTGCAGCAGCCCGCTCTAGAGGCCTGCGTGCGCCATGGATGAATGCACCAGGCCAACCGGCACAGGCAGACCGCGGCCCCAACGGGCAGACCGCAGAGGGAATGGTGGGCACTCTGTATTTGCATATGTTTTGTTCTTCCGGTGGGGTGAACACTCACACACTCACACACTCACAGAGATACATGAGATTCTATGTGTCTGATATGCACACAGATTTGCACAACCAGATACAGCCTGGACCACGACAACGACAACGGATGCAGATACACAAAGACACGAGAATCAGCGGAAGTTATAACGCACGTACAAAGTCCTAAAAATAACAAGATTAATCAGTTTCTAGAATGCCCGGGGACGGAGGCGAGTGCAACAGCATCATTTATTTGAATCAAGGTTTATTCAGCGATTGAATGCGAGTTGATCGTATTGGGACTGGTTAGGATGGCTTGCTTCCCTTTGTCAGCCTGACTTAAGTGGAACCAGGAATGGGTTTTGGGAGGTTTAGGATGGGTAACGATGGGGGGGGGGGGGGGGGGGGGGCTGATGAAATGTTGAGTAACACAATGTGTATCCCGCCCATGCCCAAACACACAACAAGCACACTATCCTTCCTTTGTCTTGATCACCACAGATCAGAGGGGCTGACTTGACACGCCCGCGATCACTTTCCTTTGAGGACCGACAATGAAAACACCCATGTAGGCGAACACACATACACATACATATACGCACGCACGCACGCACGCACGCACGCACGCATGCACGCACACACACACAGATACGCATGCACACACTCTTGGCTGTCAAGTAAGGGTTGTCATCGCTGGTGTTCTGGTGCCAATACATGGGCTGGAAAGGCCGTTGCTGGCACAACACAATCTGCTGTAGCTGGAACAGGCGAATTGGAGGGTAGCTGGCTCTGCCCTCGCTATACACACACACACACACGCACACACACACGGGCATGCACGCAAGCAGGCAGGCATACACGTACAGGCACACAGACAGACACACACACACACACACACACACACACACACACACACACACACAAACACACGGATACACACAAACACACACACACATACATGCACAGACCAAACACACACACACACAGTCACACACACACACACACACACACACACACACATACACACACACACACACACACACAAACAAATACCTAGGCTTGACTGCAGGCGCAAATGGAATGCAGTGCAAACATTTTCATAAACAAAAAAATAATTTGTATTGGTTATTTAGTGCGCACACACATTCTCACAGAGGCATACACAAATTCACACACACACACACACACACACACACACACACCCCAGCGGCCGCCTGCCCAGTGTCCCTCAGTGCCGGCACCTCAGAAGACAAGAGCCCTCATTGGAGGGGAGGGACTTGGGTCTTATGAAAGGTGGAGAAGCTATTTCAGCCTGAAGTGGGGCCAGAGGAGGCCCGGGGGCCACGCTGCGCTCCGCCCAGTGAGAAGGAACCCAGATTTAAATGCTAAACCAATGCAAATCGGAACGTGAAAGGGCTGTGCAATATTTCAGACCTTGAACTGATTCCCAGATAAAGAGACTCCCCCCGAGGAGGGAACGGCGAATGTTAATCTCGTCTCCATACATATGAAATCAGCACAAATGCAAATCCCGCATCCCGTTCATGGATTTTTATAGTCAAACGAAACAATGGGCGGGAAGAGATGGGAAAGTCATGTCGCAGAGAAATGTGATGCAAAGGGAGGTCGCAGTCGGGAGGTCACAGTCAAGGCGGTACGGTAAACCCACGCGTCGGACCGCCTTATCGTGGTACAGCCCTCTCTTCACACGTAAAGGTCTGGGTGTGGCGTCCCAGGACCCGGTGAGGCCCCTGGGTCGTGTCCCCCTTGGTCAGGTCTTTAGTGCAGGACTCCTGTCCAACAATCGAGACCTTAAAATGTAATCACGCAACAGGCCTTTTATCTCAAGGACAGACGGCTATCCTGAATCTGAAGAATGAACGACCATTTGGGGATAGTTTGGTTCTAGATTTTGCAAGGTTATGCTTGATATAAATTGTATTCTAGACCTTCAGAGAGGTGGACATAAAGAAAGTAAAGAAATGCTGTAAAACAACTGAGGTAGGACTTGCTGACCCTGTCCTGAAATATATTTGGTGCAACATAAATATAAACATAAAAAAATTATCTTTGTCGGACACATACAGAAATGTAATGAGGGAGAGGGATGGAGGGGGGCAGAGAGAGAGGGGGGGGGGGAGATAGAGAGAGAGAGAGAGAGAGAGAGAGAGAGAGAGAGAGACTTAGGGAGCGTGAGAGACTTAGGGAACGAGAGAGAGAAAGACAGGGAGGGAGAGGGACAGAGTGGGACTCAGGGAGAGAGACTCAAACGGAGAGAGAGAGGGACTCAGAGGAAGAGAGAGAGAGAGGGGAGCGATAGAGAGACTCAGAGGGAGAGAGGCAGAGAGAGGGAAATAAATTACATCAATTGCATAAAATAATCAGAAGATAGTAGTGTTGTAACCATTTTTTGCTGGTCGGGTCGTCCGTCAATGACAAGGAGAGGGATCGGACCGAGTTTGCCTCGCTGCATCGACCGGCCCCTCTGAAGCAGCGTCCTCAGAACCCGAGACATCGTTTTATATTTGCGCAGGGAATCCATCGAGTCAAGGTGCCGCCCGAGCAGAATTTCAATTTCTCCCTTTCTTCAAACAGCATCTGGCTGTCAACAAATGCTGTTGGACCATACAAAGCTTTGACTTTCCTTCCTATTTCCTCCGCCAATCCTCTAGTGGAAGAGGAATAAAAGCTAAAATCCCCAGGCTTTTTGTGCGCGTGCGTGTACGTGTGTGTGTGTGTGTGTGTGTGTGTGTATGTGTGTGTGTGTGTGTGTGCGTGCGTGCGTGCGTGCGTGCGTGCACTTGGGGAGTTCTGTTAAGCTTCACCTTGTCTGTGCAGGTGCCTGTGTAGATAGATAGATAGATAGATAGATAGATAGATAGATAGATACTTTATTTATCCCGAGGGAAATTCAAGTATCCAGTAGCATAAAACATAAAACATACATTAAACATACATTAGACTAAAATTAAAATATAAAATTAAAATATAAAATTAACAGTAGCTGCAATAAACTTCAAATTAAATTAAAATATAAAATAAAATTAACAGTAGCTACAATACAATAAACGGTGCAGACAGTAAACAGTGCAAATGAAAATAAAACAGTGCAGATGGAAGTAGAACAGTGAAAATGAAAGTAAACCAGTACAAATGAGAGTAAAAACAGTGCAGATGGATGTCCAAAATACAGATATAAATAAATTGTCCATTGTCTATTATCTATTGTTGTTGTCCTCCCTGCCCTTACTGGGAGCTGTTGTACAGTCTGATGGCCAGGGGGACGAAAGAGTTCTTAAGTCTATTAGTGGAGCTGGACTGGGACAGCAGTCTGCCACTGAACACACTCCTATGCCTGGTGAGGATGTCGTGCAGAGGGTGGTGGGTGTTGTCCAGTATGGACAGCAGTTTGTCCAGGGTCCTTCTCTCTGCCACTGTCACCAGAGAGTCCAGCTCTGTGCCCACTACTGAGCCAGCTCTCCTCACCAGTCTGTCCAGTCGACCGGCGTCTCTCTTCCTGCTGCTTCCTCCCCAGCAAACCACAGCATAAAAGAGCACGCTGGCCACCACAAACTGGTAAAACATCTGCAGTAGTTTTTGGCAGATGTTGAAGGACCCCAGCCTTCTCAGGAAGTACAGACGGCTCTGCCCTTTCCTGTGAACAGCTTCCATATTTGCTGTCCAGTCCAGCTTGTCGTCCAGCTGCAGCCCCAGATATTTGTAATTCCTGACCACCTCCACATCGACCCCCTCGATGGACACGGGTTGGAGATGTGGTTTCTTCCTTCTGAAGTCCACCACCATCTCCTTGGTCTTGGAGGTGTTCAGCTGCAGATGGTTGGACCTGCGCCACCCCACAAAGTCCTCGACCAGGCTCCTGTACTCCCCCTCCCTTCCATCCTTGATACAGCCAACTGTTGCAGTGTCGTCCGAGTATTTCCGCACGTGGCAGAGCCCAGAGTTATACTGGAAGTCAGATGTGTACAAGGTGAAGAGGACGGGAGAGCGCACGGTCCCTTGTGGTGCTCCGGTGCCGCTGACCACAGTGTCTGACGTGCAGCCCTTCAGTCTGATGTACCGTGGTCTCTCCGTGAGGTAGTCCGTAATCCATGTAACCAGGAGTGGGTCCACCCTCATCTCTGTCAGCTTGTCTCTCAGCAGGAGCGGCTGGGTGGTGTTGAAGGCGCTGGAGAAATCAAAAAAACGCGATCCTCACAGCGCCACTCTCCTTGTCCAGATAGAGAGTGGGCCCCATTGGAGCAGATAGAGGATGGCATCCTCCACGCCCACCTTCTCCTGGTATCCAAACTGCAGTGGATCTTGTGCGTGGTGGACCTGGGGTCTGAGGACATGGGGCAACAGCCGTTCAAATGTCTTCATTATGTGTGACGTCAGTGCTACTGGTCTGAAGTCACCCGGCTCCCTGGGGTGTTTTTTCTTAGGAACCGGGATGAGACATGAAGTCTTCCAGAGCACTGGGACCCTCCCCAGCTGCAGGCTCGGGTTGAAGACATGCTGGAGTGGCTCCCCCAGTTCAGCAGAACAGGCTTTAAGCATCCTTGGACACACTCTGTCCGGGCCTGCTGCTTTCCTTGGACGAAGCCTCCTCAGCTCTCTGCTCACCTGATCCTTGGTGATGGTGGTGGGGAGGGGGATTGAACTGTCCATGGGTGTGGAGGGTGGGGTGGGGGTGGTCTGCAGTCTGAGGTGGTGGAATTGGGGGAGGTGCGTATCAAACCTGTTAAAAAACAGGTTTAGCTGGTTTGCTCTTCCAGCATCCCCCTCTCCTGTGATGCTGCCCTTCTACTTGCAGCCTGTGATGGTTTTCATGCCATCCCAGACCTCCCTCAGGTTGTTTTGCTGCAGCTTCTGTTCTACCTTCCTTCTGTAGTCCTCCTTAGCCTCTCTCAGGTGGACCTTGAGTTCCCTCTGTACGCTCTACACAGCTAGTGTTATATAAAGAGTATAAAAGTTTACAAAAACACACTTAAGTTACTAAAAACAACACGACACGCACGGAGCTACTGGATAAGCGTCCTGCTCGCGCCAGCGCCGGAAGTTACTGTGTGTGTGTGTGTGTGTGTGTGTGTGTGTGGAGATTTGTGGTGTTTTCTATTGTGATTTTTTTTTTATGACCATCGACCTGACAGGTTCTCCCGCTCTCTCTCTCTCTCTCCCTCCCCCCTCTTCCCCTCCTCTCCCCCTCTCCCTCCATCTCCCATCCTCTCTCTCCCTCTCCCTCCATCTCCCATCCTCTCTCTCCCTCTCCCTCCATCTCCCATCCTCTCTCTCCCTCCCTCCATCTCCCCCCCCCCTCCGTCCCCCCCTCTCTCCCTCTCTCCCCCTCTCCCTCCATCTCCCATCCTCTCTCTCCCTCTCCCTCCATCTCCCATCCCTCTCTCTCCCTCCCTCCATCTCCCCCCCCCTCTCCCTCCTCTCCCCCTCTCCCTCCATCTTCCTCCATCTCTCTCCCTCTCCCTCCATCTCCCCCCCCCCCTCTCCGTCCCCCCTCTCTCTACCCCCTCTCCCAGAGGACACAGCGTTCGAGGCGGGCGTGCGGGTGCAGATCCACAGCCAGGCCGAGCCTCCCTCATCCACGAGCTGGGCTTTGGCGTTGCCCCGGGCTTCCAGACCTTCGTGGCCACGCAGGAGCAGAGGGTAGGTGGTCCTCCGGTCGGGGGGCCTCTGCTGCGCAGGGAGATGAAGCGCACGACCCCCCCCCCCCCCCCCCCCCCCCCCAGCGGCTTGTACGAGGAGAGGGAGAGGGGGAGGGAGAGGGGAGGGAGAGGGGAGGCTCATCTCCATATCTGCCCGTCCGTGCGTCATCTGGTCCGCGGCTCCGTCCGCGATGCCGGCTATCGCTTTTGTTTGGGGTTGAATCGTGTGTGTGTAGTTATGTGTGTGGTTTTTAGCTGCGGGGATTGTGTGTGGGTGTGTGTGTGGGTTTGTTTGTTCAGTGTGTGTGTGTGTGTGTGTGTAGGTTTGTGTATGTGTGTGTTTGAGTTTGTTTCTGTGTGTATGTGGTTTTGTGTGATTGTGATTTTTTTATTCTGTGTGTGTTTCTGTGTGTGTGTGTGTGTGTGTGTGTGTGTGTGTGTGTTT
>NC_140271.1:15862933-15873519 GCF_964030765.1 Micromesistius poutassou | reverse complement strand
AAAGAAATAATTGTTTAGTGTTTTGTCAGTTTCAGTGTCAGAGATGTTTCCTGCTATATCTCTCTGCAGAGGGATATGAACATTTTGTCCCAGATCCTTAAGAGGATATTCAATTGTTTGCAAGTAGAAATGCTGCCTGGAAACAACTATTTAAAAATAATGACAAATAAAGATTCATCAGATTGTCAACAATGCAAGAGTTAAGTCAGCTAGAAGATTGATTTAAACCCAAAAGGCCACTGTTAAACTACCGTATAGATTTCTTCTACTATGCTCTGCTGTAATTCTTTACCATCTCCCATTTAAAAAAAAGAAAACTGAAATAAATAAATTTAAATGGAATGGACACATGCAATGATGCTTCCAGAGACAAAAGCTCAAAAGCACCTACAATGTCAGAAGCAGTGAGAAAGTCACAGACACAGTGCTGCTGGTTGTGGTTCAAAGTACAGAAATGTAAATGTATACTGCAATACTCATACTTAACCTTAATTTGTGGTTTTCTTTCTGATTATCACACAATTGATCAAGTAATGATGAACACATACTGGTGAATAAAGAGGTGAAACCATTTCAAGGCTGTCAAAAATTGCGGAATCTCAGAATTTGATGTGAGAGTTTGCATAAAGTGGAAGGCACACAACCCATGCAGCAATTTAAAAAAAAATAATTGTAGGTATTATAGTCATAGTTCTTCTTTAGTCCTAGCTCAGCTCTTTATTCAACAGGGTTGACTTTGAACAAAGGTAGTGGTTGGAAAAGAGTACAGGTCAACTTCCCACTTTTACTTGCAGCATGCAGTTACCACAATGTATCAATCAATATTTTAAAATGTTATCCTGGTAATCCTTATCAGTGGTACAAACAATGACATAATGATTTTCTGATCTAAGACATAGGCTTGTTAGACAAATAATTTAGTAATGAAATAATTGAATAAACGAAACACTGCATACCTTTTTATTTAGAATAATATGCATTTTTAAATAAAGGGCGTCTTTCTTTGCATATATATAGTGATGATATTTAGATAGATGTCTGTTTTTTTTTTTATCATCACTATATATATGCAAAGAAAGACGCCCTTTATTTAAAAATGCATATTATTCTAAATAAAAAGGTATGCAGTGTTTCGTTTAGTGATGTCTGTTTTTCTGTCTGCTGTACCCTAGTCTCTTGTGATCAAGGGAATGTGATCTCAATGAGCTCACCTACTTAAATAAATACTATATAAATTAGGGAATATCTTTTGAAGGAAGACTGTTCAGTACAGTTCCACAGACTTGACAAGGAGGATCTAAGCTTTACATGTCTTGCAACTGCAGGTTGGGGGTTAGGGTTAGTCAAACATAGGCCCCTGAGTGCCCACTATAGAAAGGCCTAACGACCATCGTCAGCTCCAGGTAACCATCCCCCACACTGCAGACGATTAGACAGACACAGGTTGAAACAGAATGATGAGCAGAGAGCAACAGCATCTGCTAAAATACCCCCCTCCCCCGCTCTAAAGTCTCTCACTTCTCAGAGGCAGAACTCACTCAAGTTAGGATCTGTGAAGGGCATGGTTGCTGGTCACTCAACTTCTTAATGTCCACATAATGAACTAAACCATAAAAAATATAATATAATAATATACAACTGTTTCTAAAAAGGTGTCTATGAATGCAATTAAGTCATTACTACACCATGCACAATGCCATACTATGAAATTATCATAGAGACATTAATGATTATTTAATCAATCAGGCTCCTTTAGATATGCATTTCACCCCATCAATGTACTGGTAATTTTTCATGTCTTTATTTTATTTTTTTAAATACCTTAAAAAGGGTTATTTTCCTCCAACACAAGTCTGAACTAAGCAGCACAAAGTATGTAAATCCATTCCATATCTCAAAATTAGACCCCCCCCCCCCTAAAAACGGTATATAATGTGAAACAAAATTGTATAGTTACAAAATCCTACTGTATCTCTATAGTTAAATTAGTCTTTTATTATGATCACAGCTATTTATTAGAATTCAAGTGAATAAATCAGCTAGTTTGATATTATCTATAATAAAACTGGCATGTCTGATCCTAAGAGATATATATATATGTATATATGTATATGTGTGTGTGTGTGTGTGTATATATTCTGGACATTTGAGTTCACCTTTTATCTACATTGCTGAGGCTATAGTGAGAGGTAAGTTCCACATGTTTACCATTCACCATGTATTTCTCGATTAATTCAATATTTTCTTCAACTATGTTGTAAAAATACTGTTCTGAGATTAAAATACATGATTCTCTGTTCAAATCAGTATGAAGATAAAAACAATTTATGAAAGAAACTCAGTTGCTTTGGTTATAATTAATAAGCCAGAAAATGGTGTATTTTTACAATCTGGCCATAGCATTATATGTGTAACTATTACAAAATATTTCAAAGGAGTAGTTTGACCTTTTGGTGAAAATACAGATTTGCTTACTTGTCAGGGGTTAGATTCGAAGATCACTGCCACTCTCATATTTGTACACTAAATCACAGCCAGGAGGCTTGTACAGTAAAACAAAACATAAACATGATGGCTAATGATGGCTAGTTGTGACAGTTATTAAACTTGTATCATACTTATATTATCTGAACAAGATTGAACAAAATTCAAATTATAGACACCCCAACTGTCAATGGAGACATGTTTGTATATTTATATTTACACATTTTGTTATCCATCATTTATCTCAGGAATTTCCGTATGTGATGAGGACTTCTCTCATTCTTAACAATATTAAACATATGCTTTGTAAACTGCCATTAATACTTTTACGTATTGTTGACACCTAAAATGTAGAGTGGCCTTTATTTGTTGAGTATAAAATTAGACTGTGAAAAAAGTAGGCATACAGAATGTTGGTGAAAAACTGTAAAGCATAGTAGTTGTGAGTGAGGGGATGGTAGGTATGATTAGTGAATTAGATGATCAATCTACCATTCTTATCAGTCAAAGTTGACACTTGGTATTGTTAGAAACTTAGGATTAATATATTACATATCATGGGAACTTTGTATATTTAAAATTATTGATTTAATACCATACATGTTTCAGAAAACCTCTACTTCCTCCTGTGATATATGAAATCATATGCAATCAGAAAAACTCTCTCACAGTTTTTGTGCATTTTATAGCAATCTCGATGGAAGACAGCATTTGAAAATCTTGACTCCAAGCTCGGCATGATGAAAATCGACCATATTGTATATTTTATCTGTGAACAGTGTTCTTTTGATTGATTTTCTAGAATAGCTATTTTACAGTGAAAAGATCCATGTTGCCTGTGCCTATGTTAAATCATAAATGTGATATCAGCATATTTTGACCAATTTTTTAAATATTAGTCAAACAACAGCAAGGATCAACAAAGCAAAATTCTCCACTATCAGCCTATGTGATGATGAGATGTGTCATCACATCCTCATCCAACAGCATGATCTGAAAGGCTCAGGAATCTGTGCTTCAGTAGAAAAGTGTGAGGTGATTAATTTGAATAGAGACTGTGGGGGTGGGGGGTTGAATGGATTTTCAGGGGGGACCTAAGTATGTAAGAAGTATGCAAGTATGTGTGTGGGGGTTGGGAGAGGGACTCTTCACACCAGTGTGAGTGTGAATGTCACTCTGTGCTATCTAAGAGGGAACTTCTGTCATTATATATCAGCCAACAGTGGACCCCTGTCATTCCATACAATACAAGTGTGGACATTTTTATGCAATGCAACAATTCAAGTGCATTTCTTTAAATATAGATTTGGGACTGAAGTACATTATAAAATTGGTATCACTAATTGTAAGATGGTAAATCAAGGTACATTTTGGGGATTGAACAAATTGAAAGGTCTTGACCCTAAAAGTATAAAATTCTTTTAGCACACTTATTTATTATATATTTTTTATTGGTACAAATTAATAGATATGATCTTGCTACTGACTGTTCTATTCCTAATTACAGCTTAGTGTCTGTTTTCTTTTCCCAACATTTTTAAATTCTAAAGTATGCTACTTACTACTCCCTTGCCTTCTGGGTAGCCCTTTAATTTATTTATTCAATACAGTGTCATAGTCGACAATTGTTAAGCGATCCATTAAAGCTTCTCATTAAAGATTCTGTTACAAAAACGTACTAACATCATGTTGGACAAATAATTATTACATTAGTTGAGATTACTATCTTTTCGTTACAATATACTTTTGTTATTTCCTCTTTTGATAAA
The DNA here is from genome assembly GCF_964030765.1 of Micromesistius poutassou. Classification (NCBI taxonomy): domain Eukaryota; kingdom Metazoa; phylum Chordata; class Actinopteri; order Gadiformes; family Gadidae; genus Micromesistius; species Micromesistius poutassou. Next base: position 15,869,266 of record NC_140271.1, on the reverse strand, counting down.
AGCAGAAGTGTGAATGTCGCTCCACGCTATCTAAGAAGGGACTTGTGTCATTTTGTAATAGCCAACAGTGGACCCCTGTCATTACATACAAAAAAGTGTGGAACTTCTTACTGTAATGTAAATCAACAGATAAAATGCGTTCCTTTAACCATAGACTAAGCAGTTTGCAGTTAAAATAAAAACCTTATTAAGTTGTCCATTGTATCTCAAACAAACTTATGATTTCTGGGCCTCTATCCTATATACCATGCTAAAGTACTCTCTGGCAATATCCAAAATAGCAAGTTCTGTTGTTGCTATCCTTAGATATATAACTTATAGAGATATAAGCTGTAAATACAGCTCACTCAAAAAGCCACAATGACAATATTGTTGTGGCAACTTTACTTACAAAATAACATTATATATATATATATATATATCATCATATATATCATATATCATCATATTTAGATTGTTATCTCTTAAGAACTATCAATTTTACTTATTTATTTCTTACTCATCTATGTTGGAGTGTGAATGTCACTCTATGCTATCTAAGAGGGGACTTCTGTCATTATGTATCAGCCAACAGTGGACCCCTGTCATTCCATACAATACAAGTGTGGACATTTTTGTGTAAGGCAAATCAACAATTAAATTCATTTCTTAAAATATAGATTGGGGACTGAAGTACATTGTAAAATGAATGGAATTCACTAATTTGTAAGATGGTAGATCAAGGTAAATGTTGGGGTTTGAACAATTTTAAAGGTCTAGACCCTAAATGTGTCATTCTTTTACCAGACTTATTTATTATAATTTTTTATTGGTACAAATTAATATATGGTCTTGCTACTGACTGTTATCTTCCTAATATATTCCTACTAATTACAGCTTAGTGTTTGTTTTCTTTTCCCTGCAGTTTTAAATTTTAAAGTGTGAATGTCACTCTATGCTATCTAAGAGGGAACTTCTGTCATTATGTATCAGCCAACAGTGGACCCCTGTCATTCCATACAGTACAAGTGTGGACCATTTTCTGTAATGCAAATCAACAATTAAAATGCATTTCTTTAAAAAATAGACATTGTAAAATGTATGGAAATTACTAATTGTAAGATGGTAAATTAAGGCACATTTTGGGGATTGAACAATTTCAAAGGTCTAGACCCTTAAAATGTATTTTAGTTTTTTATAATTTTTTATTGATACAAATGAATAGATAGGAGCTTGCTACTGACTGTTCTAAAAACACTAACAAATCATGTTTGACATTTAATTATTACATTAGTTGAGATTACTATCTTTATCGTCTATCCTGTCTTAACTTTTAAAGCTGAGCCTTTACATTTTGTCAGAAAAATACACTAAAATATCATGTTTCAAGAGACTGGTTTTCTTTACTAAGTAGGCTGTTTAACAGCCCTCTACAGTCTGAATGACCTCTTGGGGCTGCAGGCCGTTCACACAATAGAGGAGTGTGATTGAAGCGACGTGTGTGAATTGGTCATTGAACTCCCAGCTCTGGCCAGCAGAGGCGCTGCTGAGTATGGACTAAACACTCACACACTTTCAGGTCCCCTCTTGGCAAAAGTTGAGAAAATGCACCAAAATGTTTTAGGCATGTTTTTAGCTTGATTTAAGGCATGACCAAGAGGGGACCTGAAAAATGTCCCCTCTTGGCTCGGAGGTCCCCTGTTGGTGAAGGTGTTACGACACCGAAGTCCCCTGTTGGATAGTTAGGCAAGTGCACACACACACGCACACACACACACACACACACACGCACACACACACACACACACACACACACACACACACACACGCACACACACACACACACACACACACACACACACACACAATGCACGCACACAACCACACACACAAACATAACCACACACACACACACACACACACACACACACACAGAAACACGTACATCAACGTCCATTCCACATATTTAAGTAAGTGGAATAAATCGAGCTGGAATAAATTTAGACTGGCAGGCATGTTGATGCAGTGACGCCGATGTGCAGTGTACACCCGCTGTGGGATAAATGAAACGCTGCGGTCCTCAGCCTGCTGGCTGCGTGAGTGCTGCATGGGCACACTGACATGAGGGCCGAGTTGAAGCGTACATTTATTTTCGGCGATGTATGTCATGAAGAAGCCCACTTAGAGGAGCTATGACAGCAGCACCGTTTGGGCTTCTGGGGGCGATGAAGTACTTTACACGGACACTTAAATCGCTGGATTCTTAACGTTTTGTCCACTTCATATGAAGCAGCCTTTTTCTGGGATGAATTTCCTTTTATAAGGTTTGCAGAAAGATGGTGTGTTACAGGATTTTTATATAAAGAGAAGGTATGTATATTGTCAACCGTAATACATTCATTCTCTTCCGATGGAATCGGCGTGTCTCTATTCCCGTCTGCACAACTAACACAAAGCATGAGAGCATGTCTTCATGGTGTCAGGACCACTGGGCTCGAGTGGCGCTGGCATAATCAGGGAGACCACGCTGATTGAAAAGGTGCAACAAACATTTATTAAAGTAACAAAATACAAAATATGATCAGTAATGAGAAGCAACAACCAAAAGTGTGGTGCAGATCAGTAGATGACGGATAAAGCAAAGTGAGGTGAAAATGAGGCGCGCAGCTGCAGCCAGCCTTCCCGCGTCAGGCCGGAGCAGCAGAGAGAGAGCGAGCCGACGGGAAGGACGTCTTTTAACTCCCGTCCAATCAGCTCACCATTGGCCTGGCACGGCCCATAGAGACAGCTCCCCTAGTGACGATAAGGGTACCACTGTCAGGTACCACTGACACGCCAGGTAGACAGGCACACACCCAGCACGGCAAAGCTGGGCGTGACATCGGTTAGATGAGCTCTCTATTGTTGTGATGAAAAAAATTGTGAAAGGCGGGTGGATCAATGAACAGACGGAAACGGAGGGACAGACAGACAGACAGACAGACAGACAGACAGACAGACAGACAGACAGACAGACAGACAGAGAGATAGAAGGATGGGGTTCAATGGGATGAAAAGTGGGCCGAAAAACAAACAGTTTTTGCACTGTTTATTTTGAAGATGATTCAATAAAGTGCTCATCTGTCGGGGCACTTGTCTTTCTGATCCAACTTTCCTTCATATACCAGCTGAGAGCGAGCTGAGAGCGAGCTGAGAGCGAGCTGAGAGACCCATGAATATCAGATGTGATGGTGTCCTTCTGGGATTATCTAAATGTAATTTATTCTGAAGTGTTTGTGATGTGTGTGTGTCTTATTGTGTGTGTGTCTTATTGTGTGTGTGTGTGTGGGGGGGGGGGTCAGGTCAGATCAAGCTGTCCATCCTTGAGGGATTCAGTGGACTCATTCTCCTCCACAAATATTGAGTTTGTCCTTCACAGTGGTAAGTGCAGTCATGCACTTATGAAACCCCCAACATAGCCAATCACATCGCTCGGTTCGCCACAGCACACCGGCCTCTGTAAGTGCTAGATTTAGTTTTGCCCTCATCTTGATAGGGATTGTGAGTCACCTCTAAAGGAGGGTTTACACTGGTCATGGAACGGTTCATTTTGACGGACAAAAGGAGCCGGCGTCACCGAGGCTTCTAGAACAGTCCCACACTGACAATGGAACCGGTAACCTGCTGAGAAACCAGGCGGGAAAACCTCTGCTCCGATCCTCGGTCCAGCGCCAAAGCTCTGAGCCACTGCTGTCTCCGAGGCACAGAGAACGACTCACACTGTGACGTTTATTTCAGATAACCTCCCGCCTCCTCTCCCTAGTCCTTTGTTCGTGGACTCTCTTCCTCTCCGTCTCACTCTTTCTCGCCACATTCCCTCCGTAGTTGTCTTTGTTTGGGAGTGACGAGGAGCCACACCGTTCAGTCTGCGACGCTCACTCAAAGACACCCTTACCGCCATGTCACACTCAGCATTACATTCAATGAAATGGAATGAAGTCGTGGTCGAATTAGAGAACTTTAATTGGTTGTTGTTTTCTTTCTCCACCAGCTGTCAGGATGTGTGTTTCATCCGCGTCTTGGGTTGTGTGCATAATTGACGCCGCCTCTGAACCGACGCTTTCGTTTCCTCCGATTGTGCTGCGATTTTACCGTCGTTAAAAGTAATTTACATATAAGCTGTATGAGGGGGGAACAATGGTGAAATCCCTCCTTTTGAATTCACAGACATTTTTCCGATGCATGCTAAACAGATCCAGTGTGTCTTCTGTGTGACAAGTTTTCAAAACGGTAATTGGAAAACGGTAAATGGATTCAAAAACTGAAAAAGTACTTCAAAACATCGTGAGAAGATGCCTTAACGACTGCTTCTGTGGACACTCACTCAGTGCGCCGATCATCTGGCTGCTATGAATAAACAAATCTGAAACATACACCAAAGCGTAATGGAGCGTGTAAACAGGCTCATTGGCGGTGTGAGAATCATGGTTTGTAAGGTTTTTATTTCCACGGTGTTCATAGTGTTAGTGCTCTCAGTGACTAATGTACGGTAGACTGGTAGGAGTGAAAGCGGGTAAACACAGGGAATCTAATTGTCTCATTTTACCCACTCTCCACCTTAATAAAAACATGTCTGTCTATTTATTCTACCCTCTCCGCCGCGCTCTAACCGAATGCACTAAGCACTCATCAAGCCTGGAAATGTTATCCAGAGTGGCTGGGAGAACAAAAAAAAGCATGAGGGCTATTTATGTGCGGGGCGGAGTGTTAAAGTGAAGACATAGAGTCAAGAAGACATCATCTACCCCCCCCCCCCTCCAACACACCCACACACGTAACCAGGGAGACATGACCCCCCCCCCTGTGCAATTACGTGACTTTGCGTCGCCGTGGGTTATTAGATCACTGTAGGAGGGTGGTGTTTGTGTGTGTCAGACGGTGTGTGTGTGTGTGTGTGTATGTTAGTGTGTGTGTGTGTGTGTGTGTGTGTGTCAGTTGGTGAGTGTGTGTGTCAGTTGGTGTGTGTGTGTGTGTGTGTGTGTGTCAGTTGGTGTGTGTGTGTGTGTGTGTGTGTCAGTTGGTGTGTGTGTGTGTGTGTGTGTCAGTTGGTGTGTGTGTGTGTGTGTGTGTGTGTGTGTCAGTTGGTGTGTGTGTGTGTGTGTGTGTGTGTCAGTTGGTGTGTGTGTGTGTGTGTGTGTGTGTGTGTGTCAGTTGGTGTGTGTGTGTGTGTGTGTGTGTGTGTGTCAGTTGGTGTGTGTGTGTGTGTGTGTGTGTGTGTGTGTGTGTGTGTGTGTGTGTGTCAGTTGGTGTGTGTGTGTGTGTGTGTGTGTGTGTGTGTGTGTGTGTGTGTGTCAGTTGGTGTGTGTGTGTGTGTGTGTGTGTGTGTGTGTGTGTGTGTGTGTGTGTGTGTGTGCTGTCCTAGCCTGCTGTGAGCTAGCGATTGGCCGTACCGGCCCTAATGCCCTGATGAGTTCTGTTCCTCCTCTCCTCTTCTCTCCGCTCGCGGGCGGCGGGCCGCGCTCCCCCAGGTGACCGAGTAAACAACCAATCACGCCACAGGGACCAACGTCAAGGCTGTGTGTGTGTGTGTGTGTGTGTGTGTGTGTGTGTGTGTGTGTGTGCCTGTGTGATAAAGAGTAATACAATGTACAAAAATGTGTGTGTGTGTGTGTGTGTGTGTGTGCATGAATCTGTGTGTGTGTGTGTGTGTGTGTGTGTGTGTGTGTGTGTGAGTGCCTGCTTGATAAAGAGTGATACATTCAGGTATAGAAATACGCGTGTATGTGGCTGTGGGTGCGTGCGCGCGTGTGTGCCTGCCTGGGAGCGGAGACAGAGACCAATGCATTTATTCATAAAGAGAGACACTGGATGCGTTCGGCCTTCCCTGCTAGACACAACAACCTCATCTGTGTCCTCGTCCTCCCCTGACAAGGCCTCCGCGGGCGGGGGCTACAGCGGCGGGGCGGTGCCACCTCCAGTCAGCGGCGTTGTGTCTGCAAAGCCTTTAATCACAGTAACAGTCTCAAGGGGCTGCACAGGCCATAAATATATATGACACCGCCTGACCCTGGGTCCCAAAAGGCAGAGCAAAACTCCCTTAATTAGCCAGGAGGAGACCTTGCGAACCTGGTGAGACAGCTCTCCCGCCTCCCCCTCCCAGCCCGCCGACTAACGCCGCCCCCTCTCCCTCCCTCCCTCTCCCACTCTCCCCCTGTCCTCCTCTCTCCCCCCGCTCTCCCTCTCACCCTCTCCCGCGTCCGCCTCCCTCCCTCGCCCCCTCTCCTCCTCTCCCACTCTCTCCTTCTCTCCCTCTCCCACTCTCTCCCTCTCTCCATCTCCCCTCTTCTCCTCTCTCCCCCGCTTTCCCTCTCTCCC
>NC_140271.1:15827933-15857933 GCF_964030765.1 Micromesistius poutassou | reverse complement strand
AAAAATTTTAATCAATAATTATCGATATAGACCGATATGAAACACTTATATCGTGATACAGTTTTCAGCCATATCGCCCAGCCCTAGAGTGAAGTGTATGTAGAGGGGGTGTCTTATTTGTTACAAATTCATTATACTATTTATTCTTCTTTTTAAAGCATGGAGTGGCACCTTGAATTTCATTGTGATAATACAATGTCATTGACAATAAAGCTTCTATTCTATTCTATTCTCCTGTTCTCCGGTCCAGGTGCTGAAAGACAGGCTCATGGACTTGCTGGGAAGCGATGAGGAGGATGAGAGTCATGCAGAAGATGTGGTGAGATCACGCTCTCGCTCTCTCTCTCTCTCTCTCTCTCTCTCTCTCTCTCTCTCTCTCTCTCTCTCTCTCTCTCTCTCTCTCGCTGTCTCTTTCCCTCTCTCTCTCTTTCAGTTCAGTACTTCTGGAGAGAGAGTTATAAACTCTTGTATTAATGGCTTTCAAGCAACAAAATGCTAAAATAAACTATTTACAGGCATTAACCATGTTCCAGGCATTAACCCTGCGTGGTCTGGCATTGCCTGACCACACAAGTAGTTTTATTGTTGTTTGTGGAACAATTGTTTTAGTGTAGGAGTTGTGTGATTGAGTGTTGTAAGCGAGACCAGGATGTTCTTTCTCCGCTCCCTCCCTTCCTGCGTCTCTCCACCGATGACAAGTGCTTCAATACAGCGTGTGATTGACAGGAAAGATGGATTCCCTGACCCAATCAGTGAGGCGCTGCACCAATTGTCTCCCACAGAGGCAAAGGCCCACTCAACTTGACACAGTTATCATCACAGTTGATTTCACTCCCTAATCACTCACGGATGGCCAGACCATCTAAGACCGCTAGACAAAAAGCTCTTAAATCGTACTGACAGCTCCGTTAACCTGGTGAACTCAACAAAAGTACCTCCGCTGTGCCCCAGGTGGTTCACCGTGTAGAGCGCGTACCATTAAAGGCTGGTTTATACTATACTGTATGTAGACACTCTCCGTTGTCGGAGAACCTCCCTGTAGCTCTACGCAACAGAGACGAATGGAGACGGCAAGGGCTGTGATTGGTCCTCTAACAACATCATTTCCGGAATCCCTTTTCCCGGTTTGACTTAGCACCGTATTTACGTTGCACCTTGTTTATTTTGCATATTGGATAAACTAGAATGCGTTTCGTCCTAACGAACTGCAAGAGTGTGCTTGCTAAAATGCCGCAGATGGTAAACCGCCCAATCTGGCAACACTGCCTGCACGCCCTCCGCGTTCTAACGTCAGCGTGAATCAATGAGACCAACTGAAAACGATATGGAGCTGTGATTCTGAGAAAAGTATAAAGGTTATCGAAATTCGGGTTTCAGATTATCGAAGATACAAGTGTGTTGATTTGTTAAATGGTTTGCCATTGACCTGACTTACATTGTAAAAAAAAACATCGCCATCCCGACGGAGAACTTCGAAGGCTCGAGGGGTCTCCGTAGTTACGGAGTCGGATGACCGATTACGGAGTCGTATAGAGTAGTATACTTCGGTCTTAAGGCCGCAGGGCAGCGCAAAAAAAACAAAACCATCCGGACGCATAGGATCCGATCCTACCCAGCATCCTCTCTGTCTCCTCCCCCCCCCCACACCACAGAGTTCCTGCGACCCGCTACCGAACCACTCAGAGTCCATTAGCCACACCGTGAGCGTGCCCCTGCAGACCACCCTGGCCACCCTGGAGGAGATCGCCTGCTGAGGGGGCCGTGACCGGGGCGGCGGTCCCGCCGGCGGCGGAGGAGGAGGTGGAGGAGGTGGAGGAGGTGGAGGAGGTGGAGGAGGTGGAGGAGGAGGTGGTGGAGGAGGCGGCGGGGGGAGGAGACCTCCACCGGAACTCACTGTACCTCACCAGAGCCGGCAGGGGGCTCCATCAGCAGGAGAGGCACCTGGAGATAAGGGCAGGGGGGGCGGAGGAGGAGGAGGAGTAGGAGGAGGAGGAGGAGGAGGAGGAGGAGGAGGGAGGGGGGGGTGATGATGGAGGTTGTGGTCCCGGGACAATGCCGCGGACAGAAGGATCCGGATCATGTACTACTCTCTTCCTCGAGGACATGCAGGCGAGGAGGCGACCTCCTCTTCGGAGGGAATGGATGTGTGGCTCTGCACACACACACGCGCACACATACACACACACACACACACACACACACAAGCACATGAACACACATGTGCACATACCCACACATACACAAACACAAACACACACTTGCATACATACACACACATAAACATACACACACACACACACACACACACATTTGTGCATACACCCACACATACACAAACACAGACACACACTAACGTACATACGCACACACACACACACACATACACACCCATCCACCTTCACATGCACACACACAAATTGCCAGTGAAACGGTGAGACAGACGGACTGAAACACAGACTGCCTGTGGGGCTGTCCTTGGCAGGGGAGCTTCTCATCCCCGTAAAAAAGTCTAATAAAACACAAAACAAAAGAATACAAACACAACGGTTTTCATGCAAGTCACTCACTGCCAAATGTACTGTACCATAACAGTTTCGTATCGTCCGACCCCGCATGTGGCCTCTTCAAGATCCATTCTCTCTCTCTCTCTCTTTTTATCTACGGCTTATGGCTCTCTCTGTCTCTGTCTCTGTTGCTCCCTCTATCTGTCTCCCACTCCTTCTCCTTCTCCTTCTCTCAGTAACTCTCTCAGTCTCCCCCTCTTTCTGTCGCCATGTCTCTGTCTCTCTTTCTCAGTCTCTCTCTCTTTCTGTCTCCCTCTATCTGTCTTTGTCTCCCTCCCTCAGTCTCTCTCTATCTCTCTGTCCCCCTCCCTCTATCTCCCTCTGTCTCCCTCTTTCTCCCTCCCTCTGTCTCTCTCTCTGTCTCTGTCTCCCTCTCTCTGTCTCTCTGTCTCTTATATATCCGTTTTTTCTGATGCTGACTGGTGACTGGACGGCACTGTTGCGTTCCCAGTACATGTGTTTCCATTCTACATGTGCTGAAAAAATGTGAAAACATGTGGCCCCATTTGCAGTATTTCCCCGGCAGAGCCCAACCACTGACCGGGGCTCCAACGAGTTCAGAATGTACAGACGGGACAGTATTTATTTATTTATTTATTGGGTTTACTTATTTATTTCTGTTTTGCGTTACTAACGTTAGTGGTTAACTGATGAAATGTGTGTCTTTGTTCACTCATTATTTTTGGAAAACCAAACCAATTAGTGCAGTAAAATGGTGCGTGGAACGAAACTGTCCCCGTTTTTTGATTAGCGTTGAACTTGAAGACTCAGTGTGGGGATAGAGAGAGGCGGTTTGACGTGTCTTAGTAATGAGTATGGATGCTGAGCCAATTACCCACACGGCATTAGGCTTCCATTCATCAAGGAAAGTGTTAATTAAAACGAATATGTACGATTCCCATGCTCCCCGCGGTTTGCACAGAAGCCGACTACATACAAACACTGGGTTTGTTGGATGCAGGAAACACAGACTGATGTGTTCTGGTGTGAATATCAGTCTTCTGCTTTGACAAAATACTAAAAGGAAAAACGGGTTCCCCACCGAGAGCAGGTTAAGTCCCGCCCCCTGCTGGGCAGAGCTCTGAGCAGCCCGCTAGCCAATCAGGAGGGGTTATGAAGGAGCACCAGGACACATTGTTTTAACACAATCTACAAACACCCTCCATTTCCAAAACTTCACTTCACTTAGTGCTGCTTCTCATCAACCAGCGCCATTTGGTTAAAAACTGGATTCTTCTCGCTTTCTTGTCCTCTGCAGACCAAATTAAATTAAGAGAGAGAGAGCCAAACGCATCCCTGGTTGGATTGAGAAGCAGGGATGCATGCCGTGTATTTCTTTCAACACAATTCGGTAATTGAAATAATTTCAAAGCCAGCTGATGGCTGCAGGCATAAGAAAGTTTTGACAAAAGTAATGGCCACAGTGGAAAAGTCTTTATAAGCTTTTTATAAAACCTTACACTCTTTAAAAAGATTTAAGCGCACAGCAACCGTGGCGGTGGTGGTGGTGTCAGCCATAGCCTCGAGACACTCCTCACCTCCTCACACCGGGGTGAAACGTTATCCATGGAACAGAATTGTACAAATTAAGAGTATGTGCACAGGTTATGTTGTCTTTAAGACGGCTGTCTGCAAAAGGCACTGCAAACGCCTTGTTAAATATCACATTTTTCTTCTTGTTGTTTGTTTGGTTTACAGTTTAACCCTGCTTTTTTTTACACACCAGACACACCGACATCTCGCTGTGGATCTCCCAAGTTAAAGCTTGTTTTTGAAAGAAACTGAAAGTGTTCTTACAGTGAAGGGTCTAAACTGGATTTGGTTTGAACCACGTGCTCCATGGGTGTTTGAGCATGGTCGCTACATCACAGGTGAATGAGTCCTGCTTTTTGTGTTTGGTTTGTCTGTTTGATCTGCTGTCGCTGTGTTTGACCTGATGATGGTGTGGCTACAGACCGGCCCTAAGTTGATCTCGCCTCAACGGAGGACACACTAAGGAACTCGTGGCTTTTCATCAGTCGGACTGGCTGTTTCTCCATTCCTGGGAGCCTTGAGTCTTGACTCTTTATTTCATATTTTATTTCTTGTATTTTCTTTTGCTTCGGTTGTTACTGCAGCGCAGCGTTTTTTTTCCTCATCTTGTGATGAAACATTGAGTATGTGTTTTTAATGTGGAAACTATTAAATGAAAAGTCTTATTTTGCAGCTTTGCCGTGTCCTGTCTTGTGATGCCCCCGTGCCCACGCAGAAACATGTCACCCTCAAAAAGGAAGATAACTTCTTTCAGCTGTCTGCTAGCATCAGCTGTGGCCTAAAGAGCTGTTTTCCCAACACCATTTCCCAGCGAGCTGACCTGAACAGACCTTGTTCGCAGGGGGAAAATGTGCCCAACCTTATCGTGTCAACTCGGATTATATTCCAGTCAAAAGATTGGATTAAATGTGAGACCCCCTGCAGGCACCGTGAACAGTGGAAATTTAACAGATGCTCGTTTGGAAGCTTTGCGATTTGGTGTGCGACTGAGAAGGGTAATTCATTCGTGATTCAGACTTGCCTCTACTGGGATAACAGGATTCACCACCATTTTGTGATTTTGTTATCCTAAGCGACTGACACTGAGGACAGATAAGATGTCATTAAGGAGCGGGTAGGAGTCAGGCATCTCGCTCAAGGATTCCTACTTAGTGGGCTGTGGACATTGGGAATCCAACTATGGGCTGGCAATTGTGTTCCCATCTGCTCTTGCTGATGGCAATTTGGGTCTTTCTGTCTCCCAAAGTGTCCGCAGCGGAGTGGAGCTTAATCCATTCCAGCAGATCCTTCCTACCTCCCCAGCCTTCGTTTGGTCCAGCGCTACCTTTGATCCATTAGGACGCCGCATGGTTTTCAACATTTCACATTAGACGTCCTGAGGCGATAACAGCCTCTGTTCCCCGGCCGATGTAACAGAACATCGGTACGATTATGTGCCATCATTTATGATGCTGTGTGTGTGTACCTCTTGAGAGAGAGAGGGAGAGAGAGCTGAGGAGAAAGAGAGAGAGAGGGAGAGAGAGCTGAGGAGAAAGAGAGAGAGGGAGAGAGCTGAGGAGAAAGAGAGGGAGAGAGAGAGCTAAGGAGAGAGAGGAGAATATAAAACGCATTCACCAGTTAAATATGACTGGGAGGATTATGGATGGTGAATTTAATTGTACTATGTGTTAATGCGATTCCATCCTTGTCGTTTTTAATTACAGTGTATTTAATATGTTGAGCGACTCCTTAAAATGTGTGTGTGTGTGTGTGTGTGTGTGTGTGTGTGTGTGTGTGTGTCTGTTTGTTATTCACAGAGCTACAGCTGCACCTCATGGCTCCACCAGTTCATTGCAGTTTCCGAGGCAGAGTTTGGGTTAGAGCGGCATCCTATGCCTCTAGTGTGTGTGTGTGTGTGAGTGTGTGTGTGTGTGTGTCAGTGTGTGTCAGTGTGTGTTAGTGTGTCAGTGTGTGTTAGCGTGTGTGAGTCTGAGGGTTGTCTGTCAGTGTGTTTGCCCTGTTCATTATTCATGGTTCATATCCCCTAGCCTCTGGGTCATGCTTTGGATAAGGACCACTGCTCTTCCATCAGCCAATCAGCATGCAGCAGGTGGCACAGACCATTTAAGGTGAGGATGGGAGTGGCCTAGCTCACAGCTATCATTTACTCTCTAAACCTCAGCCCACTTGATAATGACTCCCCTGTTATTCCTCTGAAATTAGAGAGAAAGGCTTTTGACGATGGAAGAGGATTTGTTACGTCCAATTAAATGTCAAGGGCAATCAGATATAATGGGGAGCTGAACATGACACACAGCTGGGGTGTCTTGTTAAAAACAAAAATGGGAAAATATTATTATTCAGTTTTATAGCCTTGTTCGTTGGCCTGGAAAGCCTGCGATATTGTGTCAGTTGGGTGTTCAAAATAGAAGCTATTTCAAAGCAGCGTCAATTATAGTAAGTCAGAAAACATTTCCCCCCCAAAATAAGTCAAAAGAATCACAATGGTTTGGCTTTTTCAATGCAGTCGCACAATGCAACAACCCGCACTGTGACATGGTGCCAAAGCGTTATTATGTAAGACCCGTGGTGTTTGTACGTTTGTAGCCATCAGCTGTGACCAAAGGCTGAATCCTACTCAAACACATTTCATTGTTTGTTGCTTTCGAATTCAGCGTGTCACCTACCTCCGGGAAATCAATTGAATTGGTCCAGAGAACTGATGATGCAAATGACCAGTTTCTCCCGTCCTTCCATACGTGTCAATTTAAACCTGTGTGTGTGTGTGTGTGTGTGTGTGTGTGTGTGTGTGTGTGTGTGTGTGTGTGTGTGTGTGTGTGAGACGAGATTTTCTAAACTGGAACACATTCAAATACGGATGAACGAGCATCTAATCAAATTGTTGTGTGTGTGTGTGTGTGTGTGTGTGTCATAGACTATAAAATAGGTGTGTGTGTGTGTGTGTGTGTGTATCATAGACTATAAAATAGGTGTGTGTGTGTGTGTGTGTGTGTCATAGACTATAAAATAGGTGTGTGTGTGTGTGTGTGTAATAGATTATAAAATAGATGTGTGTGTTGTGTGTGTGTCATAGACACTATGAAGTAGGTGTGTGTGTGTGTAAGATATAAAATAGATGTTTGTGCGTCTGTTATAGACACTATAAAGTAGGTGTGTGGGTGGGAGTGTATTTATGTGTGTCGTAGACTCTATGACGTAGGTGTGTGTGTGTGTTTGTGTGTGTGTGTGTCGGACTGTGAGTGTGGGTGGGTGTGTATTTATGTGTGTGTCATAGACTTTAAAAAGTTTGTGTGTGTGTGTGTGTGTGTGTGTGTGTGTGTGTCTCAGTTGTTTATCTTGTCCTGTCTCATTATTTCACCTGTAGGGGGTGTCTGATCCAGAACAATCACAGCCCAGTAAACCCCTTGGAAAGGTTCTCTGGCCCTGAAAATTAAATTGTCTCTCTCCTACTCTTTCTGCCCGTCAGCACGTGTGTGTGTGTGTGTGTGTGTGTGTGAGTGTGTGTGTGTGTGTGTGTGTGTGTGTGTGTGTGTGTGTGTGTGTGTGTGTGTGTGTGTGTGTGTGTGTGTGTGTGTGTGTGTGTTACACACACTCATCCCCGGGATATGTTCCTGGTTGCAGGCAGAATGAAAATGTAATTGGGTGAGATTGGTGTGTGTGGGGTCAGCCCTCTGCCACGGAGGCAGGGGGTGCAGATAAGATATGATTAGATAGAAACACAGATGGCCGCTCGCTTGCTCTACTCCCAGACGCAATCTTCCCGATCGATACATCGTTAACTCTATCAATGTGACTCCCTGCCAAACAAAGCAACTATTTCGGCGTCTAAAGTTGTGTTTGGGTTTCGTCCTGCAGTACGCCTATGAGGATATTCATTATCAGAGTTATTACTTATAAGTTGTTGGCATTTTATCATGGTCGTAAGCCTCACCCGAGGCACGTATAGCGAATAGATCTGTGTATATTCTGCCATCTAGTGGTTATATCTGATAGTTTCCCTTTATATTTAAATTCTGCATGTGTAAATTCAGAAGAAAAAAATCGGATATATTAAATATATATGAATATTAATATTTTCATAGCCTTGTAGCCTAAATTAGTTTGTGACTCATTTGCCTAACGAGACACACGCTGCTGCTGCCACGTCAATTAAACAGCAACACATGTACCAATTATCTTCTGACCAATCACAATAAGCATGCTCAGAGACTGGGGAGTTGAGCTGTGGGAGGATTGAGGAGTGATTAAAGGCGCACATGTAGACCATCTGCCACACACACTTTAATCCCAGTATTCTGACTTTAATCTCAGAAATCTAAATACATTCACATGTGGCCCTGGATTTTAAAACCGATTTTTTCGAAAACGCCCTCAGGGAGACGAAAGCGATGACGACGCGCTGGAGTAGAAAGCCGTTGTACGCAGGCGCCTGGTATTGTTTCGGTGTCTTCTGTGGCAAAACTTTGTATAAAATATAACCGAAAAAACAACTTATTTTATAAAAACCTCCATCGTCTTGTGAACAGGGCCCTCGGAAAAAGTCATGCTGACAAGAGCTGCGAGGTTGTATGAAAAATAAATGACAATACAAAACTCAGCCCTCCCAAAGGGCACTGCAAGCTGTCGATCAACTGACCACAACACATTCATTATTTCCCCGGTCGTGTCAGCCTTGAGTAATGCCTTCAATAAGCAGGAACAGTTTGGCTTCCCTCTAGCTGTGTCTACGAACACAACCTCAGCATCGTGTTCACATTGTCCTTTATCTGTGTGTGTGTGTGTGTGTGTGTGTGTGTGTGTGTGTGTGTGTGTGTGTGTGTGTGTGTGTGTGTGTGTGTGTGTGTGTGTGTATTGGAGAAACACAGTCGCCCCAGATGGAGAGCATATGGCCGTCCTCCTAACTAAGCAGGCAATTTGTTCTTCTCCGTAATGAAAGCCCGCAGATCTGAGGGCAACTCCTCCGTCATCGCACACCTCTGGTTGCTCAACTGCGGTACAGTCTCCGCTAATTAGATTTGTTGCTGCTGATTTTTTAATGGGCAGCGGACTGGGTTACCCCCTGCGGAGACCTCACCGGTTAATTAGGTGAGCGAGAGCGGAAGGACGCAAGACATGGGATGATCAACCACGCAAAGTGTCTCCTGTTAAAAATGAGTTGGGCAGGAGTTACTTTGACAGGGAATTAACAGGCATAGGAAATCGTTCCCCCCCCCCCCCCCCCCCCCCCAATTACAGCGAAAGACTAGGCCAGGATTCGGTTATAGCTTAGGCCGACACAAAGGTACTGTTTTCTCGAGTTACGGGGTTTGGCGATGCAGTGTGAGAACGTCGTGTCAGTCCTTTTATGATTCCAATCAGCCCCCATGCTGGTGTGTATTACAGCTGCTCTCTTGTGTAAAATATAGTTTTTCGGTTGAATTTCAGCTCTCTGTGACCCTGGCGGAATCGACCCTTGCCCTAGCTATTGACCCTAGGGCAATAGCTATCTAGGTGAACACGGCCACTTGTGATGTCACTGAAACACAGGAAAAGGCACGTTTTCAAACAATACAATAAGGAATATTTGAAGGGTTGATATTATGCCACCAGGTGTGTGTGATTAGCCGTTACAAGCCGTTGTGTGACTATAGCTGTGTTCGAAATCGTTCCCTATCACGGATATGGTGCTCGCCATTTTGTAGTGCTGTTCGAATTCTCAGTGGTTAATTTCATTCACTATATAGTGAACTATAAAATACCCAAAATTTGAGTGAACATACGATGTTCCCTACATGTTACTCCCGTATACCACAATGCAATGCGGGCGCATTTACTGACGCAAATGACGTTTGGAAATGTTCAGTGTAGTGTCCGAATTCTCGTTTGTTCGTTCCCTATATCATAATCACTATATAGGGAATAGTGAGTGAGGGAATAGGGAACGATTTCGAACACAGCTTTTGTCACATCACAAGTAGGGGTGTCCACCTTACAGGTGGTATAATAGGGACCCTTTAAATCACATGGAAGTGCTTCTATAATAAGCCTCCTATTCATCTTGACCCATAAAGGCTGTGTCTCTATGGAAGTGTTTTTTCTCTCTTCAAACACTTACATCGAACACTTACTTGATAGTCCTTATCACAAAATAATCGTCTTACTCTTTATTTTCTACATGTTCAGTGTCTCGAAACGTGTAGGTATTTTTCGAAAATACATTAGTTACTCTTCCCAAGAAGCCATCATTTGTACGCATAATTATCGTGTTTGCACACACTGGTGCCACTAGGTGTTCATTTGGTGGCTCCCTAACACATTTGGTCCCAATGTCGTACTTCTTGAATCTTTATTCCAACAGAACCTGTGTTGTAACCAATTAGACCGTGTCAGAAATTAAATGAGGGAAAAACAACATTATGACAGCCCTATTTTACAATATTATTTACAATTATATTTTTTGTGTATGTATGTGTATGGTTGTGTGTGTATGTATGTACAATATATATATATATACGTATATGATTATATATGTGCATATATTTATATGTATGTATGTAGGGTTATGTATGTAGGGTTACGTATCATGTTTGTATGTTTATATGTAGGGTTATGTATGTATGTATGTATGTATGGTTACACATCATGTATGTATGCATGGTTACGTATCATTTATGTATGTATGTAGCATCATGTATGTATGTATGTATGTATGTATGGTTGCATGTTTGGTCACCTGGCCCTAGTCAGACTCATTTGGCTGCACACCTGTTGTACATTGAGTAATCAATGTGCACAGGTTAAACCAGCCATCACCCAACAACCGTCAACCAACATCATGTAGCCTACAAACCTTGAACCGGCTTTAATCTGTGAGTGTATTTAAAAAAGATTTACTGGCACCTATTCGACCTAGGAACAAAATTTCACGCATCCCCAAGATAAAAAGTTGCAGATGCAACCATTTTGGTCGTAGTCTTGTTTTATTGTAGTTTAATTTATCAGTTTCATTACGACAAGGACTAAAAAGTCGCTGTGTGGTGGAATTCTGGTGACCACAGCAGTTCTTGGACTAGATAATTTCCATAAGAGACTTGAAGACAAGGGTTTTTTATTGAGTCATTATTATGGCACTTTTTACAGTACACACAAAGTGAACATGGTAGCTTTATTAGTTCACAGGGCCGTAAACATGAAGGGAACTTGGCATCGCGTAAAGAGGAGATAGGAGGGGCTGCTCGAACCTGGTTTGGTTGTGCAGGCAGACACAGACACACAAACAAACATACGCACACACACACACACACACACACACACACACACACACACCAAGAACCAGTAAAACCAAACCATGAAAATTGTACTTTAAACCATGGTGATTGGAATACCTTGCTAAACAATACATTGCCATTAGAACGGATGCATACCAGCAGTAGTGCAGTGCTGTTATAAAGCATTGAACTACTCCACAAAACAAAAACAAAAAAAATAACCTACTGGACGGAGAACTTCTGAAATACATGTGTGTGCAAATTGATTGTACGAACCCCATTCAGCTTCACGTTAACACATATAACAATCACTACACACGGCTTGGCGTGTGGGTTCCCCAGGGAGTCAAAGGTACACAGGTTGCATTTCTGTGCTACGAAATCATTCGTGGGCACACATAAACATGTACAATATATACAAAATGATATATAGTTTTGTATAGTCGTGCATTTCCCTTTAAAATCAAACTGTGGGTTCCTAAACTATTTTCTTTTGGTTCTTTAGTTGTTTTTTTTTCATCATAGAAAATACAGCAATCCAACATTCCATGTGTGTATAATTTTAAAAGTCACCAGAATTGTGTTCAATAATTACTATCCGAGTGTGTGCATGTGGATGTTTTATGGAAGACAGCGCAATATTGAATGGCATACGATTTGAGTTCAGAGTGAGTGTTTTCTGTAGTTCTGGCTCCGGTTGTGTTATACTGTGGACACGAGCAGGGGTGGAGGAGGAAGCACTGGAAGTGTGGCCAGTGGTGGACTTCACAGACTTCAAGATGGCAACCCTCCTCCTCCTCGATAAGTCCAAAGAGAGGCCAGAAGAATGAAGACTTCTCTTTTGAGGGTGCTTCACTTCAACGCAGCTCTTCTGTACCTCGTACATATAAGAGGAAGAATCAGAATAATCAACCCTGGCATTGTCTCTGAAAAAAAAATACATCAACCGACCTCTGACCCCTGAACCAGGAGGAGAGCGAGAGACTTGTTCTGTTCTGTTGTGCAGGCTACTTCACAGCCTCTGTGTAAGGTCAGACAGCCGTGTGTCTGTCAGGGTTCTCTGTCCGTCTGTCTCTCTGTCTCGAGTTCTCCCTTTAGGACGCACTCCAGGACTCCAGCTCCAGACTGACTCCTCAGACCGGAGTCGGGGGGGGGGGTGGGGTTGGCATCGCCGGGGAGCAGGGTAGTGGTTGGAGGAGGTGGAAGAGGGGGGGGGAGGGGCCTAGGCAGGCGGTGCGGGTGAAACTGTGACTCCTCAGGTCCTCACCCAGCCCAGGGGCACCCAAAACGTCTCCCTCTCCAGCCGCTCCAGGATCCCTCGGAGTTCTGAGCAGGCACTGGCCGAGTCCTCCTTGATCAGGACCCGGTCCACCAGGTGGCCGTACTGCTGGTCGATCTGGATGGCCGACTGCCGCATCTCCTGCAGGTCCTCGTCCTGATGTGGGGGAGAAAGGCGGTTGGAAGGGAAGTCTGACACACAAGAACGTGGAGACTAGGAAGTGTCTGGGATTTAGCTCTGTTATTCCCACATTAATAATAACAATAATAATTCATGAAATTTATATAGCGCTTTTCAGTGACCCAAAGACGCTTACATCAAGGAAGACATAAAAAAAACACGATTGAAGAGCAAAAGGGGGGGGGGGGGCTGATGGGCGAGGAGAGTAGAGGGGAGAGTGTGGAGGGGAAGGTCAAGGGGAGGGGGCAGGGATGAAGGTGGTTATGGATAGGGGAGGTCGTAGGCTTGGGAAAAGAGATGGGTTTTTAGACTGGATTTGAATGTGGGAAGTGAGGGAGAGTCGCGGACAGGTTGGGGAAGAGAGTTCATTGCACAGCAGTGTGTGGTTGAATGCAGTTTTGTATATCGTTAGCCTCATAGCACAATCGCCTGAGTCATATTTTGGCCAAATTGTGAAATCTAATCTAACTCTACTCTCCTAACGTTGCTGATTCACTGTGCCTCATTGGCTATATCCTAAGCCAATCACTTTTTTACATTCCATAATCACTATCGGCTTCATCTATTTGACTTAGGCATCTTTGACGCAAGATGAAAATATGACTTAGGCAATTATGTTAATAGGCTAACGATATCAAATAGACACCAGACATTGACACCAGAGCTATAGTTGATTATTCCATCTATGTTACACTCACTGTAGTGCGGGCGTGCTCGCCCCTGCTGGTGAGGTGGCGGCGCTACGGCGCCGTCTGCTCTCGGGAACGCGGGGCTTGACAAAGATGATGAAGGGTTTGAACTCGGCGGTGCGCAGCCTCCTCAGCGCCTGAGGACAGGGGTTACGTTGGAGGATTAGAACATCCTGGAACCATGTTGCCTTTTCACAGCAGCCATTGCGGTTCTTCAAGATTGTGTTGGAACTATGACTGTATTTTTAAGATTAAAACCTATCCTATGGAGACCCACCGCCGGATTTACCCTCTTAGTCAGGCCTACATTGAGAAGTTATCCACTTAGTTTGTAGCTAACCTAACAGTCCGGAGTGAAGGCCTGATAAGAGACTACCTGCGTAAGGTACAAACCAGTGGCGTGTGATCAGGGAATTCCGCTCGTAATAACTTGGCCGTACAATTTTGATAACCAAAACATTTAAACCATTTACGTCAAGTTTCATCGTGTTATCCAAGCTGAAAATACTAAACATTTCTTCCAACGGTGTTAAAAACCTTAATGGCGTCAGCATAGTCAATGTTATTACCACTCAATCAGCAGTTTTTCTACATTATAATTATAACTAATGTGTGGATATCGCGAGAACTCTGGGCAGGACCCGTAACAGTGATATCCACACTTAAGTTATAATGCAGAAAAACCGTAGTACAGTCTGCCTATATTACATACCTCTGGCTGAACATCCACCAAGCACATCTTGTTCTTGGCCTGCACTGAGCGGATGGCCTCTATACTGGTGCCATACTGGTTCTCTTTGTATTCCCCGTGCTCAATAAACCTGGGGAAATTAGAAGGAACAATCCTGATTACAATCTCCCCACCATGGGACAAAAAACAATTCAGTGGCCACACGACAATTGGCAGACCATTACAGCAACTGGCAGACCATTACAATCACTGGCAAACCCACTTGTTGTTCAACACATCGGCGTCAAACTGCTGCTTGGCCACAAAGTGGTATTCAACCCCTTCTTTCTCTTGTGGTTTCTTGGGTCTGGTCGTGTCTGTGGGAACACACAGTAGTGGCATGATGTGTCTGTGGTGAGAGAACGCGTAACACTAGCATACACGTGTATCAATGCAGTGTTACCTGTAACACTAGCGTACACTCGCAAGTACTGTGTCAAAGAGGGTACACACACAGACACACACACACACACACACACACACACACACACACACACACACACACACACACACACACACACACACACCATGTGTTACAGACATGGTTGTGTGTTGATGTGTTTGAGACTCACGTGGGACGGCCACGGCGTAGCGATGCGGGTTCTCTGCGATCACCTTCTGCTTCAGCTCGTTGATTCGTGCTCCGAGGGAACCTTTGGAAAACACATTATGAGACATGCACGAAAGAAAACGACTGTCAGGAAATAAATAAGGGTATTATGGTTACACACTTCAATAAGTGTGTGTAACCTAGCTATTTCTAAACATTAGTACTACATAATTCAGTAATTAGGATTATTATATAGAATTGGCATAGGGGTAAGGGTAAGGGGTAACCCTAACTCTAATAGATAATGTATACATTAGTTAACATGAACACCATTACCCTAGTTAACATAAACATTATTAGTCAACATGAACATCATTCATAAAAGATTACTAGCCTATAAGCAAACTTTTAAGTACCTGTCAGTTAATGTTAACCTATGTTAATTAATGCTTAATAATGTACCCTTATTGTAAAACGTTACCAGTATTAATCGTGCAAAAAAGCAATTGGATTAAGAAATCCTCCATATAAAGACAGACTTGATTGCAGTACCCGCTACATACCACTAGAGGTCAGTATTGTTTTCAGGCACCACAAACATCACCAAGGTAATACTTGGTGATGTAAAACCATGTTTTACATTCGTTCTCACAAGAGACACATCAACTGGTCTTCCTACCTATGAGCACCACCAGGCGGGGCCTCTCGTGGGACCGCTGCTGGTAGCGCGAGACCTCTTCGTAGGTCAGGTAGTCCGAGTCTCCCGCCTCGGACCCCTCGCCAGACGAGCCCTGGCGGTCCTTCCGACTCAGACGGAAGCTCCTCCTGAGGCCAGCTGGGTGGCGGGCAGGGGGCGGGGGGGGGAGAGAGCAGGAGCAGAGGTCAGGGTCTCCGCCAGACACGGACCACAGACACTAAAGTTTGCTTTACTCATGCCCCGATAGAGGTGTTGGTTCTTGGCCGTTAGGCAGCAAGGCTTGGCAGTACAGTTACAAACATGGTTGTGTTGTCGTTTGTCATGCAAACCAAACATGGCGCCGTTACTCGGCATCGCATGAGTGTTTGCTCAGTGAGCGCTGGTTGCTTAACATACGTTAAACCTGTGAGGATGGAATAGGACGTACGTGCATGTTTGACGACACTATGTTCATCGCCTGATTTATCGCTGGGATCAAATGTGCAGAGTCCCATGTGTCAATTCAGCTTTGAGCACATGTAGCACACATCCAGCTGTGTTGCGGACGAAGAAGTGGGTATAGTTTGTTTCTGTGAGTGTTCACTTTGTTCATCTTCTAAAGAACAATAAAGGTCCCTGAACCAGCGGCTCCACGGCTCACGGGGCCCGTGGAGACGCCTGTCGTGTGAGAGATCCGGTTTAAACACGGGCATGCTGTACTGAGTGAGAGGCCGCCGGACCGCACCAGGACAAACAGCACAGCCTGGCCTCCGGGGAAACCAGCCTCCTCTCGGATGAAGCTGTCATCCTATTGGATTAAGCCATTATCCTATCGGATGAAGCTGTCATCCCATCGGATGAAGCTGTCATCCGATTGGATGAAACCGTCATCCCCATTCGATGAAACCGTCATCCCCATTGGATGAAATACGCCGGAGCGTATTCGTTTCCCGGGAGCAAGGCCTGTCCGTCTGTCCCACCTGTTGGCGGTATGTCTGGGGGGAAGAAGCCGGGAACTGTACCTGAGTAAAATTCCCAGGAGAACACCTGGCCACAGGAGGGCGCCACTGGTTTACACTTAGGAGAGACTATAACCGATGTTAGAGCATCACAACCCAGACAGCCACGCCTCCACACGACGAGAGAGGGGAGGGAGGGAGGGAGGGAAGGCAGGGAGGGGGGAGACAAGCTTCAAACGTGCCTGGTCGAGTGCAATGCAATGCGTCCGAACCAAAGCGGGGCGTCAGGGTTTGGGAGGGGTTATGGGTGGGGACGGGGGGGCTCGGGGGGGACACTGGCCACAGCAGCGTGCGGGGCGGCAGCAGACAGACACAGCAGAGGGAGTAGAAGAATCCAAACGCAGCACATGAGGGCGTTGGCGGAACACGGTCCTTAAAGCAGAGACACTGGGCCGACCCAATGCTACTGCAGCTGTGGGCTCACTGTGACTGCACTGCAAAAATAAATCCATATATATATATATATATATATATATATATAGAGAGAGAGAGAGAGAGAGAGAGTTTTTCACCAGAAGTGGAACATTCCATATGCAGAAAGCAAGAGTTCCCCCCTCCCCGCCCCCCCCCCCCCCCCCCCCGCCTCCCAACACCAAGTTACTCTCCATGTTTGACAGGCCCGAGCTGGATTCCAAATGCGCTACTGCTGGGTGCCTGACCTCCAGCTGATCCAGATGGTTCGCTCAAAAATAACGAGGGAGGCTTTTTGTCACTTTTTTCCGAACCTGGAATTTCCCACCGCAGTCACCGGCCTGACTAAAACATTCAGCGACTATAACGGTGACGGGGCTGACGTGCTTCCAGGCGGTTCCAGCCGCTCATTAGCGCGGGACTGTAGTGAGATTGCCCCCGGAGCTGAGCGATAGCCAAGCCGTCTTTCTGAGATGAGGTGCGGCACATGGGAGGGAGGGGGGGGGAGGCAGGTAAGGGGGGGCGTGAGGAGAGAGGAAGGTCCCAAGATGAAGGGGTGACATCTTTTGAACTGCGTGCTTTGATTTCATGCATCATCCGCATGTGGAGGTGGCTTGGTGTTCAGCCTGCTCCGTTAACAGGAGCACAGTGCTCTCTTATATATTTCAGGGTTAGACCCTATTTTCTCAGCTGGCTTATATTTTGGTACCGAAAAGTGAAAGCTGGCACGTGGATGATGGATATATGGGAATGATGTACTGGCATGTGGCGAGGCAGATCAGTTACCAGCCCCGTTCAGACACGAAAGGCCACGCCACCCACACACGTATTCCAGTCACGGTGGATCTATTCTGGTCTCGTCTGACACGTGGAGGAACCATCTGATTCACACGTAGGCAAGCGCAGTGTATGCATGTAGGGCCATCACCAAAGCCGCAGTCTGGAAGGAGCTTCATAGGCCCACAGAGGACCGAGCAACGACCCCTTGATCGTAAAAACCCTGAAGCTCAGGCAGAAAACGTATCAGAGCTCTACAGACACTGAGATGCTTTCCTTCATCTCTGCATTAAAGGGAAGGAGATCCATCAGGGCTCCTTCAGCAACCCCTCTACCTCCCTCCCTCTCTCCCTCACTCCCTCCCTCCCTTGACACTGTTCACCTCCTCAGCAAGGGATCTGAACTCCCCTCCCCACTTAATTGCAGCCAATTAATCCCCAGCCCACGAGCAAGCAGGCACGCACACACGGCCAAGACTGGTGACAAACCAGGGCACAGTGGAGCGAGCGGGAGGGAGGGTGGGAGGAGAAGGAGGAGGTGGAGAAGGAGGTGCACGCTCTCACCTATGTACTGTCCATTGAAATAGCCCTCACAGTCACAGTCCTCTGCAGGGAGGCAGGGGGGGGGGGGGGGACACACAAAATATATGGGGTGAGCACAGGACGAGAGAATAAAGGTGTGGGAGAGAGAGGATGGGGGGGGGGGGAGGGTGGTGTTCATGTTTATGCAAAGGGTAGGTAGAGCAGGGAGGTGGAGCGGGCTGCAGGCCGAGAGCAGCGGCAATCAGGATGGATACAGCAGGCCAGTTGGGAGATTTTTAATCGATTTCCAAAAGTAGAGGTCACTCTGAGGTCACACAGCCTCGCCATGGCAACCATCAGCAATAAAATCGCTGTTTTTAAGGGAATAAATGGGAAGAGGGGAATCCAGGAGGAGAGGGATGAGGAGGATGAGGAGGAGAGGGATGAGAAGGAGAGAGAGGATGAGATGCACGAGCATGAGAGAGGAGGACCAAGAGAGACAGGGAGGGAGGAGCGATGGCCAAGGGGGAGGAGAGAGAGGAGAAGAGAGAGGAGAGGGGTGGGAGAGGAAGGGATGAGGAGGAGAGAGAGGATGAGATGCACGAGCATGAGAGAGGACGACCAAGAGAGACACGGAGAAAGGAGCAACGCCCAAGGAGAAGGGGAGGAGAAGAGAGTGGAGAAGAGAGAGGAGTAGAGAGAGGAGCGGGGTGGGGGAGGAAGAGAGGAGCTCCTCTGTGTGTGTCTGGGGTCCTCTCTGGTCTCTCTAAACATGTGTGCACATCCTGTCCCTGGGAGTACGGGCCTACTGCCAGCTGCCTCTCAAACACAAGCCCAGCGCTCCAATGTATCAGTGCATGTATGGAAGAGTGAGAGCCTGCAGAAAGCCTGAGAAATAATTTAGTTGAATAACACACACTGCAGGGGAGAGGATGAGATGGGTGGGGGGAATTGTGATGATGCAAGGAGATGAAACTATATTTAGGAGAGTATACTGGGTGCTACATGAGACACACAATGGTGCTCAGGTTGTACACACACACACGCACACACATATACACACAAACACACACACATTGGTAAAGGGAAGGAAGAACTAAATGGAATTGCATGCACACACACAAACACACTCACGCAATTAAACATGTATGTGTTCCATGTATTTCCTTTGTTTTCATTTTCACTAGAGTGTGTGTGTGTGTGTGTGTGTGTTTGTGTGTGTTGAGGACCCACCTTTATCACATCCTTGGTCATCTGATTTGAGATATTCAGAAAGGAGATTAAGAAAAAGAGAGTATGTGAATTGTCAAACAAGTATTCACATCCATAGCTGGCAATATTGCATGGAAAGTTTCTTGACCAGAATCTTGTTCTAAATATATTTTGCACAGCTCTGTCCACCTTTCACCCTCATACAGAGGTGGAACGTGGGCCTGACCTCCTGTCTCCCCATGTTGGATCTCACCGTCCCCTAAAGGAGATTGATGGAAAACCCATTTTCAGCCGTGTCAGTCCACAGGTCTGCATTAGGCCTGTATTCCATCACCGGTGGACAGAGGGCTAATATCTGGAGACATCTTTACAGATGTATCTCAGCTGTGCCTCCTCGGTTATTTATCTTGGCTGTGGCATGTCCTTGTAGCTCTATAGAAACCCTCCCATTTTTGACAGCTAGCAAAAGTGTCAGCGAGCTAAAAAACTAATTAGCTACCGAACTTGATAGCTAATGTGTCAGCTGGCTCACAGCAGGAGGAGGATGACACGGCAGCATTCTGAACGGGGGCATCCCCCGGTCGGAGATCAGTGATAATTAAAGAAGTGAAGGAGAGCGGGGAAGGCTGCGCCAGACAGGCAGCGAGTCGTGACACAGGCAGCGGTTCCCCGCCGCGATAGCTAGCTAGCTCTGGCATCCTGCTTATCCCTAGCTGTCCCGCGTACCTTTGAGCTAATGGGATCGCCGAGTTGATTTAAAACGTGCCGACTAGCAAGCGCTCATAAAAAAAACCCAACCTGGCTACTTCCACTGATCGCCATGGCGATGGCGGCATTGTGCCTCGCGTGCCTGGGCGTGTATGTTTACCATGACCTTTATGTCGGCTAAGCCCCCTCGCTGGCTTAATCATTGCTTGTTGTGTCGATGTCTGGCCTTGTGTAAGCTGCATTCACAACAGCCACGCTGGCCAGATGGACGGCACACCGCCAGAGAGATTTATTTCGTATCCTCTGTTGCTGTTTACTGTTTACGCACCCACAAACATGCACACAAACACACACACACACACACACACACACACACACACACACACACGTCCTCATCGCACCCAAACCATGTGCGATGGACCAGGAATACTGATGCTGGTGAGACATCACGGCCAAAAAAAGGTGAATGAAAGCCGAGAGCTAGATTAGGCTGGGAAAAACGTGCAAGGGTTTACAATTACCCGTCCTTTTAACTACCCGGTCTACCGTTGAGGCTCTAGGCCTACATCATGTGTTTACCCGTCGACAGAGGACAGCTGTAGGCCTACATGGTGTGTTTAACCGTCCATCGATAGAGGACACCTGTAGGCCTACATGGTGTGTTTAACCGTCCATCGATAGAGGACACCTGTAGGCCTACATGGTGTGTTTAACCGTCCATCGATAGAGGACACCTGTAGGCCTACATGGTGTGTTTAACCGTCCATCGATAGAGGACAGCTGTAGGCCTACATGGTGTGTTTAACCGTCCATCGATAGAGGACACCTGTAGGCCTACATGGTGTGTTTAACCGTCCATCGATAGAGGACAGCTGTAGGCCTACATGGTGTGTTTAACCGTCCAGCGATAGAGGACAGCTGTAGGCCTACATGGTGTGTTTAACCGTCCAGCGATAGAGGACAGCTGTAGGCCTACATCGTGAGTTTCCGTTGGCAACTCAAAGTGAAAAGAATGGTGTATGATAATTCATGCTGAATCATAAATATATAATATTATATACGCTGAATAATTGATGTTCGTGATGAGGTGGGGGACTGGAACACTGAATCACAGAAGAGTCCAACTTACAGAGAGGGTTTTGGGGGGATTTTGCGTTGGGGAGTGTGCCCATTTTAATCCTGTAGGCCAGTCGTCTGGGGAGCAACGAGAAGCAGGAGATCCAGAGAGAGGTGGAGGGAACACAGGAAGAAGAATCAGGTGAGAATACAGAAGGCGTAGAAAGTATTTGTGATGGGATGTTAATTGGCGCGAAAGAGAGTAAAGGTCTTAACTCAAAGACACTGAAGGGACAAATAGCAAATGTAGACGTAGATTCAGATGCCAATTAGTAGAAGATACATAAAGAGTAAAGTAGCAGGAAACTGAACGGCGATAAGCTTGAAAGTTCTGGAGTCACACAGTATTCTGAGCCGTCCAATTATAAATAACTTCTTTCCGCAGCCGTTTGTTTTGCAGTCGCCTTTTTTTCTCTGTGTCCTAAAAGCTGACAGTATTATTCTCATCCAGCTGATCTATTTATGTGCCGGACCCAAATAACCGTTCAGTATTTTCAGCGCTTTGAGCTGTTTCCATGACGATCGGTCTGTCTGTGTTTCAGCAAACAAGGGGCCACTTGACTTGGTCGGGGGCCACTCCGATACATCTCAGCGCGGTATAATAACACGTTCACGGGACTCAACTCGGCGTGGTTCAACTGTTTGTCCTGAGTCGACACAGACTGCTCTTGTAAATGAATTTACAAGATTAATTCACAGCTGACCCCCAGTGGATCCCATGGGACGTGGATCCTGTGGATTATGCTAGATCAACACTGGATGAAATATTATATTGGCACAGGCTTGGCTTAAGGGATTGGCTTATCCAGGCCCTTTCATGGTTTGCGTGTGTATCCATTGTTCATTTGGTTTAATTGCATTATATGCGATCCCTAGCGCGGCCCGAGGCTGGGACCAGGAGGACATGAGATGATTGGGTGGGTCAGCGTTAAAAAGTGCCAATCTCAAAGATTGCCATTTCGTTTTCATCGGCGACACCTTTGATGATAAACTGTCATACTTCCCTCAGATACAATCTCGCTACCGAGACCTACTTCCTAACATTCATTATACTGCAAACTCAAGGGCCACATGCTCAATCACCATTGTGCTGGCCCTTTCAGAGATAGTGGCTCAACAGATTGTGACTAAACTGATTTTAATTGACTTGAAAATTGTGTGTCGCATTTGATACACAACATCGCAAATTGTAACGCTCATACACAAAGCCACTACTAAAAAAGCATCACAAAGGGGGTCGTAACCCACAATCCTTATCCTAGAACTGTCAACCCAAAATGCATTTTTTAAATCCCATACTTTTCGAATGCCATGTGAACTTTAACATCTCCCTGAGACCCAGCCCCAGACTGCCCCGTCCCACGCCCCCCCCCCCCCCACCCCCTGGCCTCCGGTGTCTCACCTCTCCTGGAAGTGTTTGGACGGGATGAGGCCGGCCCGCAGGTTGCTGTCCCCGACCCGCTTGGCCTGCCACCAGGTGGGATCATCCTGGGTCACCACCTGCAGGATGTCCCCTCGCTTGAAGGGAAGTCCCGCCTCCTGGCAGGGCGTGGCCTTGTCCTCCAGGGGGATGTAGTCGAACAGGGCCCTCATGTACACCTGCGGACGGAGGACCGTGGAGGGAGAGGGGACGGTGAATAGGGGTGTTCGGGTAGACGTGGGGGGGGGGCATGTGGCTCAGGAGGTAGAGCGGGTTGGCTGGTAACCGGAAGGTTGCTAGTTTGAGCCCCGGCTCGTCCAAGCTGAGTGTCGATATGTCCCTGAGCAAGACATCTCACTCTTACTCGGTGGCTGGCTGTCGCCGTGCATGGTTGACTGCGCCGTCGGTGTGTGAACGTGTGCATGAATGTGTGAATGTTGGGCAGTGTTGTGAAGCGCTTTGAGTGGCCACTCGTAGAAAAGCGCTAAGTCCTTTTACCATTTATGTTAGCCTCTTTTGTTGTGAAGGAGAGCCTGGAGGAAGCCCCCGTCCTGGTGAGTACAGCAGGTAAGTGGAAAGTTGCGGTTCAGACACTCACCTTGCTCTCCCTCAGTCGATCCTCCTCTTTGATGGCAGGGATTATCTTCAGCGTGATGGAGCCCTGGGATTGGGACTAGAACATAAACAACAGAGACAACGTGTTTTTAGTTTGCCTCGTTTTCGTCAGATTTTAGTTCACCATTGCGGTGTCCTGGTAACACTAGAGCGAGTCTAGCAGTGCTTTGGGTGAAGCGTGTTCTTTAAGTGTGTGTCAAACTGGGGTTTGAGCAGTGGATCAGCCTACCAGCAGTTGGCTGATCTCGTCGGGCTTCTTGTGGATTATGGAGACCCCGTTCACCTCTCTGAGCTCATCTCCTACGTGGACCAGGCCTGGAGGAGGGAGGGCACAATCCCCTGTTAGGGATCTAGATTCACGTGCACGTCGAGATGGGCAACACTGTTTTGCACTTAACTTCTCATTTCAATCCATACATGTTGAGAATCCATGAATGTAGTGAATCCATGAATGTTATGAATTCATAATTGTTGGGAATCCATGAATGTTTTGAATCCATGAATGTTATGAATTCATAATTGTTGGGAATCCATGAATGTTTTGAATCCATGAATGTTTTGAATCCATGAATATAGTGCATCCATGCATTTTATGAATCTGTGAATGTTGTGAATCCATCAATGTTGTGTACATTCTCAGCTGCTTTTGTGAAGAAAAAAAAATGCATTTGTGAAGGAACTAAGCAAATGCTGGTGCTAAAATAACTGACATGGATGTCCATCTGATGAACAGCTCTCGTAAAGACGTGTTGCGGTCCTTCCAGAAGCAGTCACCACATGATATGGTGTTTCCCTGCTGTCCACGTATCAAATTATCGGACTAATGGGTCCCTAACACAGACGTTTCCCGGGCCCCAGAGAGAGCCCTGTTCCGCAGAACCGTTATCTGTTCAGACTTCAGCCTGGACCATGAAACCCAACACACCGGTGAGCTAGATGGCTCCTCTCTCTGCCCTGCTCCTTCTCAACCACACGTAATAAACCACAACTTCCTGTCTGCGCACACCGCACACGGTCAACACGTACGCCAGGCGTTGCAGCAAACTGAAATCCGCAGGCAGGCGTGACACAGGATTCAGTCGTTTGTTACGTTTTATTCCCTCATCAATACTTCAAGTCTTCCGATTGGCTGCAAGGAAACGAGAAACTCCTACATGACGAATGGCTATTAGGGCTTACTTTCTCAACCTAGGGTGGCCCGGGGAATATGTGCTCATAGAGACACACACATACTGTCGGCCTTCTCTCATGGGCTACGTGGCACTGGAATTAGATGGTGTGTGACTGGGTCTCCAGGGTGCAGAGCAGAACTGCTTAGGTTTTCAAAAGGCTATCCATCACGAGCATCTCTGCTGGGGCCCCGCTCACACTCATGCTCGGCTCCGGCAGCAGCAGCTGCTCTGCGTCTCATCCCAGGACGCCTTCATCTTGCCGTCGCTGGTGGAGCACACCGTTTTAGCTTCCCCGTGGTGTGTGTTTATAATATATACGCTGTATATAGATCGGTTTTTAAGGTCAGCGCCCATCTATTGTGCCGAGCGTCGGTTTGCGAGTGAGCGAGAGGAATATATTGTCCCCGTGCCGCTCCAGATAAGCATCAGCAAATGTAACGTGGAAGGAAGCACGACAGGAAACAAACGTAGAGGAAGATGGCAGGAAAAAGACGCAGATAAAGAACGATAGACGGATAGAGAAATATAGAGACAGATCGATAGATAAAGACAGACATATCCACAGATAGAGACATATATAGAGAGATTGATAGAGACAGATATAGCCAGATATAGGCAGATAGAGACAGATAGAGGCAGACCGATTGGCAGGTAGAGACAGAGGCAGATGTATCAGCAGGTAGAGACAGGCAGGCACAGATGTATCAGCAGGTAGAGGCAGATAGAGGCAGATATATTGCATATAGAGTTTCAAATGCACACTACAGACAGCCAGTCAGACAACCAGACAGACAGATGTGATCATAGTGTCAGACAGGCAGACAGACATCACAGGCGTGATGACAGTACCACTGCGGTCGGCGGCGCCCCCTCTCATGATGCGGGCCACGATCACAGAGCCGGTGGCGTCGTCGCGTCTGATGGTGGCCCCCTGGAAGAAGAGAGCCAGGTCACAGATGGTAGAGAGCAGGTAGCAGACTGAACCTGCTTACATGCTGTTTTCCACGCGCTGGAACACTGTGACCTTCTGTCTGACAGCTCCCTATCAGGTGCATGTTTACGGCCAGACCAAGGAGAGCAAAATACATGCAAAATGCATTAGAGTGGCAGGATATTCAAACTACAAAACCACTTCCAGTGGTGGTATCTTGATTAATTATAGGCATCTTTGTTGAGAAAAGACGTTCCAGGGATCATTCATAAAAAGAAACTGAGGCATTTCCTGAATATTCAATCAATATTCCTGTTAGCCCAACAGAGAAATTGCATACTGGTGGTCAATGCGGATGCTTGTTAAAGGGACTGGGTGTCGGATTTAACATTCATTCACTTGAATTGCCAATATTTGAACAGCTTGTAATTGTATAAAAAATATGAGACCTTCCCTGACTCTCTCTGTTGAGTTCTGTTACATTTGAACTGGGACAGTTTTACCCTGGTGTATAGGTAGAGCTAGCTTTAGCCAGTTTGTAGTTAGATTGTATTATTGTTGTATGTCGTATTGTGTAGTTAGTTTGTATTACTCCATGGCTTTCAATGCACAAGCTCTAGCTTTAGAGCTAGCCTTAGCCAGTTTGTAGTCAGATTGTTTTATAAGTCGTATTGTGTAGTTTGTATTACTCCACGGCTCTATTGGGCTGCAGTTCACCTACAGCCAGAAGGGGGCAGTCATGAGCAGGAGTTTATGATTCTTACATAGAACACCTTTAACGCTCACATTGTATTATTATTAGTGGGCCCTGTTATTAGGGCCCACCAACGGCGTCTCCTCGGACACTCACCAGGGGCTCCTTGTTCTTCACCAGTCGCACGATCTTCACCGACTCCTCCTCCAGCTCGTCCTCAAAGTCGTCCGGCATCGGGGGCAGCACCGGGTCGAAGTTCTTCTGGGCCACCGTGTCGTGCACCGAGAGGACGGCCTGATGGGGGACCAGAGAGCAGCAGAGTGCAGGGTGAGAACACTGGAGCCAGCGGACGCGGACCCAGCCCAGAGCGAGGCGCCTGCCAGAATCCGTATTTAGCAGCGTTGACCCCCCCCCGCGCCGCTGAGCGCTAATCCCTGTGATTACAACATCTGTGCATGCGTGCCCGTCCGCATGGTTTGTGAACGATGAATAACACCAATATTGTGTGGATTCTTTTGCCTTAAGATGTGGCGACGTCAGCAGATGCAGGAGCTCCTTCTCCTCGCTGCTCATTGGTCCACTTTGTAGTTCTTCAGCCACCTGCCAATCACAACGCAGCGCACATGCCATCAAAGTTGGGGCCACAGCCTCTATGTTGACAACTATAGTTATATATGTATATATATATAAATAAATATGTAATATATGTATGTAATACAATGTTTAGTATCTTAATGAAGGGTTTGGGAATGCAGCCAACATGTTCAGTACAGGTCACATTTGAATAAAATACATCAACTCTGCAAAATGGAAATACTGCTGATTCAATACATCAGAAGGCAATGCGAACGACACACACAAAAAAACACACACACACACACACACACACACACACACACACACACACACCAATCCTCACTGAGAGAGTGAGAGAGAGAATGAAAGAGAACAAGAAAGAAAGAGAGACAGGGTTTGTTGAGAGAGAGACAGAGAAAGGTAGGGTGTGTTCAGGAGAGAGAGAGAGAGAGAGAGAGAGAGAGAGAGAGACAGGATGTGGACTCTGAGTGTTCTCTGAGTCTTGCAGTCTCCACGTTCACAACATTAACATCTCAGCCCCACCCCAGTGCCTTCAGAATGACTGCAGCACGACCTACACAGTTGTCTTTGTGTATGTGTCAGTGTGTGTGTGTGTGTGTGCGTGTGTCAGTCTGTGTGTGTGAAGCCTCTATGTGTATTTGTTCTTTGTGTATGTTTGCTTGCATTTAAAAAAAAGCAAATGATTGTTTGTTTTGTGCATGTGTGTGCACACTGTTTCTGTATGTGTGTATGCATGTGTGCGTGTGAGTGTGCACGCACACTCATTTGTATGTGTGGGTTTGTGTGTGTGTACATGCACTAGTTTTTATGTGTATGCGTCTGTGTGAGTGTGTGTGCACATACACTAGTTTGGATGCGTGTGTGTGTGTGTTTGCATATGCGTGTGCATGCACTAGTTTGTGTTTGTGTTTGTGTGTGGGTGTTTAAGTGCACTAGTTTGTTTCTATGTGTGTGTGTGTGTGTGTGTGTGTGTGTGTGTGTGTGTGTGCGTGCGTGTGTGTGTGCGTGTGCGTGTGTGTGTGTGTGTGTGTGTGTGCGTTCGTCTGTTCAACTCACGTCCTCGGCCAGGATGGAGGCGCTGTGCAGGACGGGGGAGGGGCTCTGCTTCTCGTACTGACGGAGCTTCTCGTGGATCTGCAACACAGCCAGCCCACCGTCAGCCCACCGCTACCCAGGAGCCAGGCACCAACCCGGGGCTCTCTATCTAGCACGGCACCCCCCCAGCGATCCACACTCCAGCGAACCAGGGTTCCCGTCGCGAGTCGTACCTCAGTTTAAATGTAGCGTCCCTGCAGTAGGATGGCCTGTGGTGAAGCAGAATCTACTGCCTGCTGTAATTCTGTTTGTTCGAGTGACCTTGTCACACTTCGGTGAGTCTGATTAGAAAGGGCGTGAATGTTTATTGTCGTGTCCAATGATCATTTGACCTTGAATGTGGTAAAGCAGTTTTGGAATGCTGAGTCCCCGACATTTTACTGAAAGCCTGAAACTCAAGCATGGAATCTCTGTATTAAATCTCCTCTTTTCTCACCAGCCTCTTCCAGCATTCTCACTGGCACCTCCTCCCAATATCCTCCCTCCTCCTCCTCGTCTCACCCTCCACGTTCAGAAGGAGGATCCGTACATGGACTGCAGGACCGCAAGACCGGTCTGAACTCTAAAGGTTCTCCAGCCCCCAACGAGCTGCTCATGACATCCTCTCTTTTTCTAACTTTACTGCATACAGTTGAAGCTGTGAAACGGCCGTCGTGTGTGACAATAAGCGTGAAGCGTGGGCTCTCCCCAGAGCACACCTTCATGAGGTAGCCTAAACAGACCTTCATGAGGTAGCCTAAACAGACCTTCATGAGGTAGCCTAAACAGACCTTCATGAGGTAGCCCAGACTCTTCTCGCTGAAGACGTTCTGGAGGAAGACCATGTCCTCCTGGTGGTTGGCGTCCGGCCGCAGCTGGGAGGTCAGCAGAGCCAGGGTCTCGTGGAGCCCTGGGGGAGGGGGTGGAGGCGAGGAGGAGGAGGTGATGGAGGAGAGGAGGAGATGATGGAGGAGAGTTAAAGGAGGAGGCGGTGGTGGAGGTGAAGGAGAGGAGGAGGAGGTGGTGGGGGAGAGGAGGAGGAGGTGATGGTGGAGAAGAGGAGGAGGTGATGGAGGAGAGGAGGTCATGATGGAGGAGAGGAGGGGGCATTTAGGGCGAGGGTGATAAAGAGGCAAGGAGAATATTGGAGGAGGAGAGGAGGTGGTGGACAGGAGGAGGAGGTGGAGGATATGAGAGGATTTAGATGAGAGGTGGGGGGCAAGAAGAGGAGAGGAGGAGCAGATGGGAGAGGAAGAGAGGAGTAAAAATGGAGGGGAGGAGGAGAGAGGAGGAGTGGCAGAGAAGAGGAGAGGAGGGGAGGAGCGGAGGAGGGAGGTAAGTTGATTGTCTGGGTGTTGACGTGGTAATGTTTGTTTTCCTGAGCAGATGGAGGTCAGAGCTCCACTCAGCACGGTGTTTATTAATGTCTGAATAACGATGAGTCTCACCTGCTCCTGCCGTCAGGACCGGCATGGCTTCTTTCATGAGTCACCGAGAGGAAAGTTCTGGAGAGAGGGAGAGAGCGAGAGAGAGAGACAAAAACAACAACTATAAGAAAAATGTCCTCAATTATAATTTTGAGGACACAAAGTTTGTGTGTGTGTGTGTGTGTGTATGTGATAGAGAATTTCACTTATATATAATATGTAATAGCCACACACACACACACACACACACACACGAAACAATGAATCACAATGATCTGTTCGCCTATAGGTAGCATTAGAATAATGTAATCATAT
This sequence comes from Micromesistius poutassou, assembly GCF_964030765.1. NCBI lineage: Eukaryota > Metazoa > Chordata > Actinopteri > Gadiformes > Gadidae > Micromesistius > Micromesistius poutassou. The sequence continues at coordinate 15,828,476 of NC_140271.1, read as the reverse complement.
GGCGTAATAATTTGCAGATAATTATTCATATCCTGTATTTCTGGTGTTGTGTACATCACTAAACATGAAAAATCCAGCAACATAGTACTCTTAAGAACACAATTATTGTGCAGTAACTCAAAGGTCACGTCTATGGAGTTGGATCTACATCAATCCAACAGCAGTACAGTGACTTTGCAAAGCGAAAGCACCCATCTGAGTTCTCTGCTGCCTGTTCCTGGTGAGGCCGTCGTTATTCTGCCCCACCGTCGCTTTAAAGCAGCCTCATTAGGGAGGCTAACTTTGAAGCAAACAGAAATATTCTTATGAATAATTCACAGAGACAGATAGAGACAGAGAGGGAGAGAGAGAGAGAGAATATATAAATATATATATGTGACGAGAGGATAGGAGAGGATCAGATAAAAGAGGATGAAAGTATTTTGATTTGTTGTCATTGGTCTGTCATTGTAGATGCCTTCGATCCCTGGCATATATATCTATACAGTAGCTAGATTTATAGATATGGATATATATATACAGTATACGTACAGAAATGTATAA
>NC_140271.1:15725433-15822933 GCF_964030765.1 Micromesistius poutassou | reverse complement strand
CACACGTGTGTGTATGTGTAGGTGTGTGTGTGTGCGCGTGTGTGTGTGTGTGTGTGTGTGTGTGTGTGTGTGAGAGAGAGAGAGAGGATGTGTGAGTGTTTCCCCTCCTGGCTGTGTCTATCGCTTTGATTCTTCCAGCTCCTCCTCCTCCTCCTTCTCTCTGCTGCCTTCATGGGGGATCTGGCTCCTGTGTGTGTGTCTCTCGCTCGCTCGCGCACGCTCTCTCTCTCTCTCTCTCACTCTCTCTCGTGCTCTATGTGCTCGTTGCCGCTCTGCTGCCCTCCTGTCTCGGCCCCTCCCTTTTTTAGTTGACTCCTCCTCTTTGACATGTTCCCTGTCTCTCTATCTCTCTCTCTCCCTCTCGCCTTCTCATCCTCGCTCTCTCTCTCTCTCTCTCTCTCTCCCTCTCTGTTCGCCTCTCTCTCCTTCTCTCCCTATTCCTCACACCTTTTCTCTGTCTCTCTCTCCTTCTCACCCTCTCTCTCTCTCTCTTTCCCTCCCTCTCTCTCTCTCATCACTCTCTATCTGTCTGTCGTTGACATTAAACATACATTTTGTATTGATTGGAGGACATTTCTCTGAAAAGTGTATCTTTCATTGCTCTGTCATGGCCACAACACCCCTCCCCCGTCACCAAACAGGACTAACCAGACTCTTTAAAAAAAAATAATAATAAAAAAAGGAAAGGCCACCTCACCAGCTTCCTCCTCCCTGGTGCTACGGAGGCTGGGATGAGGCAGCCTCCTCTGTGGTGCTACGGAGGGCTCCTCCCCAGTCTCCTCCTCCGTGGTGCCCCGGGAGGCTGGGATGAGAGGCAGCCTCATCCCAGCCTCCTCTGTGGTGCTACGGAGGCTGGGGAGGCAGCCTCATCCCAGCCTCCTCCTCCCTGGTGCTACGGAGGCTGGGGAGGCAGCCTCATCCCAGCCTCCTCCTCCCTGGTGCTACGGAGGCTGGGGAGGCAGCCTCATCCCAGCCTCCTCCTCCCTGGTGCTATGGAGGCTGGGATGCTGGAGCCCTCGGTAGCTCTGGTTCGCCAGCGGCTGTTTCCTCCTTTGTCCTCCTGCGTGTATAGCCCCCCCCCCCCCCCCCTCAACCCCCCCTCCACCCCTCCATGTCATTCACATGGTAATTGGGATGTTTCTGCCGTCTGCTTTGTACCAGGGAACCACCCCGCCCCCTAAGGGTCAGCCAGGGGGTAGGGGACACACACCACATGTTTAGGTTGATCCGCGAGCACGCCGGTTCTCTCCCCGGGGTGAGGACTTTCCTTTTCTTTATTTTCGTTTTTTTTTTTTTTTGGGGGGGGGGGGGGGGGGGGGGGGGGGTGGGGGGGGGGTAGACCTTTGAGTTTGGCGTACGCTAGATAGAGGTTGACGCAGAGAGGAGACCCCGGCCGGAGGGCTTGTGTTGTGTCATTGACCAACTGACATAGAAACAGTTTGTGAGACACCTTACCGTATGACCCGGGATCCAAGTAGATTAGGTTGATTGGGAGATTAAATTGGTTATTGTTAAAACGTAGAAGAGACATTTTCCATTTCATGATGATAGGATTAGGGTTAGAAAATATTTTACAAACTCCAGATAGTTATTATTAAAACATAGAGGAGACACTTTCCCATCTCATGACGTTGATTTCCTTATCTATTACAAACTCCAGATAGTTATTATTAAAACATAGAGACACTTTCCATCTCATGATGAAGATCTCCTGATCTCTTACAAACTCAATGGTTATATTTCCCATATGTTGACAGATGACATCAGAGAGATTGCATAATATTCAGTGTCATGGTGTTTTTAAAAGGGCCGCTGCAGGTTGTTCTTGTGTGAATGTGTAGGGCGGTGTGGGGACAGGTGGGGCCGGTGTGAGCACGCTGCCGTTAATTACAGCAGACCCTTGTCATGGCTCTTTGTCTGATTCTGCTCCAGCGGCCTGTGTAATGCCCCCCCTGGGAGTGGGGGACGCTGCCCGGGTCCTACCCCCCTAAGATGTGCATTTTGTGGGGGCGTAGAGAGACAGAAGTCTGACCTCCAGGGGTCATAAGGTCCCAGGTCACACCCCTGGGCTGAGCTCTGTGGGTCTGCTTGATTGATAATCATGATTGTGTGGTAAGAGAAAATAATTCATAAAGCATGTGTTGAATATATTTTGAGAGATTGAAAATATTGAAAAGACATGCTGATATATAGAGTAAAAGAAAATTGAAAGATCGTAAAAATAAATATGAAGAAAAAGGATGAGGGAAAGGGAAATACCGAATGAGAAAATACTGAACATTTTGAGAGAGAGGGATGGAAAAAAGCTGGCGACAATGAGATAATTGAATAAAAATGGAGAGAACAGGACAAAATCTCCCAGTCCGGGTTATTCTATTTCTTCTAAACTTGAAAACCAGCTTTGGCTCACTTGATATAAGACAGGGTGGAATTTCTGAGAAGAGTGGTGAAATAATTCAAATAAAATGTAAATGTACATTGATTGGAGAAAACATATTTGGGCGGCTTGCAAAAAAACATACGCTAAGCTACGCTAATGCTATCAGTAAGGCAAGTCAGAGAGTGAGAGAGAGCACAGGTGGAACCTACAAGTACTTCACGCAGGCAGCTGATTCCTGATTGGTTGGCAGCATCCAGCAATTACAGCAGCAGGACCTCCAGAACAGCCATATTTGTAGTTCTAAAAAAAGGACAGGGAGAGGAAAACAGAAACAGGGGAAAACAAACCCACAACATCCATAGTAACACACTACTAACACAACAGCCCCACCCATAGAGGGAAACCTGTTTTATATTGTTTACCAAATGTGATACAAGCTGCCCACGAGATACGGCATCATGCCAACACATTCTCACATCCTTACCTTACCTCAAGCTGTGAGTCCACACCATGATGGTTGTGGTTGTAAAACAGCCAAGGAAAAATGTGTATAGATTGTGTTGTTAATGTCTATTTGGCTGCCTGTATCGTTAGGCACAGCCAGAGCTTTTCGGAACACAATAGTGCAGTAGCAACTGAAATAAGGTGTAATCTCGTCCTAATGAGAGAGAGAGAGAGAGAGAGAGAGAGAGAGAGAGAGAGAGAGAGAGAGAGAGAGAGCTAGAAAGAGAGATTGATTAACTGAGAGAGACAGTAAGAAAGGTAAAAAGGAAAGAGATGAACAGAGAGACCTCAAGATGGAGGAACAAAATGGATAAAAAGAGCCAAAAGAACGTTCTCGTCGTTCTCTCTTGGAGTTTCCCCGGTGCTTGAGTGCCTCTCATCGACTGCAGTAATATTTACGACCGGTACTATTCCTCTGATTCCAGCCCCTGTGTGTCTGGGATGAGGCGAGCCCCACGCCCTCTCAGACGGACGGACAGCCACCTGGCGCCGCCGACCCTTCCCAACATTCCTCCAGTTCTAAGAACTCATCAATATGATCATTTGTCTGGCAGCGCTCCCCTGCATTAGCTCCTGCCACTTCAGCTCCGCAGGCCTCTCTCCTGCTCCACCTTCCTCTCCTCGCTCCTGCGCCACGTTCCTCTCCTCTCTCCTGCTCCCCGTTCCTCTCCTCTCTCCTCCAGGCCTCCTCCTCCACGTTCCTCCAACGTTCCTCTCCTCCTCCTCTCTCCTGCTGTCTCCTTCTCTCTCGTCCTCTCTCCTCCTCCTCCCTCCTCCTCTCTCCTCCAGGCCTCCTCCTCCACGTTCCTCCAACGTTCCTCTCCTCCTCCTCTCTCCTGCTGTCTCCTTCTCTCTCGTCCTCTCTCCTCCTCCTCCCTCCTCCTCTCTCCTCCAGGCCTCCTCCTCCACTTCCTTTCCTCTCTCCTCTCTCCTCGCTCCTGCTTCACGTTCCTCTCCTCTCTCCTCCTCCCTCCTCCTCCTCTCTCCTCTGCTGGGGATAACCCCCCCAAACCCTGACCCCCCCCCCCACCCAGATGTCTCACATCAGACCATACGATGGAGGGCCACTCTGAGAGGGATGCCGGCCGGGCAGCGGGCCTGTGTGGTCGAGTGCGTGCAGTGTGTGGTGGACGAGGTACAGAAACTCTTTACGCTTACCGCAGGGGGCTTGGGGGGATGCTGGGAATGGTTTCATAATTGCATCTACATGGGATGGCTCGGCCTTCTCTAATGCAGAGAGAAGTGAATTACTGACCTCTGCTCGCTTCACCAGAGAGGGAGTGAGGTAAGGGGGGAGTTAAGAGGGGAGGAGGGAGACAGAACGTAGGACGAAAGGCGGAGAGGATCGTTGGAGGAGAATAACGGTTATCTGATGTGATTCCAGATAAGACTAATGTCTCTTTCTTTAAAAGCTACTGCAGGCTAGATTGGATCATTGTGCGCTCCCCTGCGCAGCCTCGTGTTACCATCACGATTGACTGAACATTTGTCCTGATGAGACTTCCCGTGTCCTCCAAAGCAGAACCTTTGAGACGGGTCCTATGGGAGGTCCAGTCAAGGTGACTGATGTCTGCCTGAATGCACAACTGTCAACTGTAATGGCAACACTGTTTTAAAGATAGCTAACACAATTGAGGTATTCTTTGGAAAGATCTGTATTCTATATCATTATTTGTTCAACATATATGGTCTGTATTTCTTGAAGGAGAACAGTTTTTTGCATGGATGTGCAGAAGACGATGGGGAATTTAAGGGACTCTATTCTGAGCTGTTTTACATTTCTCATCTCCTATTAAATAGTCAGCCGCCAGTGCTGAATCAAACACAAAAAGTGTTTGAATCAAAGCAATTTATCCAAGATTCACTTATATTGTGCTGTTTAAAATAACTTAGTTTAACACTTATTTATTTTATTTATTTAGCAAACACATATTCCTTTTCGTTCAACACAGTCCAGATCTTTGTATCTGAAAGCTCATCTCCTATCTCTGCTTAGAAAGGCCTTTTCCAGGGAGGAGGTAGGGACGAGGAGGAGGAGGGAGGAGAGAGGAGGGAAGAGGAGGAGGGAGGGACGACGAGGAGGAGGAGGGAGGGGAGAGGAGCAGGAGGGAGGGGAGAAGGAGAGAGCCAAGACGACCGGGGCTGGGCTGGAGCTGCGCAGGTGCTCGATGCTTATTGGATTGCAGTGCCATCTCCACCGGCCCTGCAGGTCAATGGACTCTCTCACAGCCTCTAAGTGGTCTATTGATCACCTGGCATGGGCGGGGCTGGATAGACGCAGCACGCCCTGGATACAGCCTGCATTCCACCACAGAGGAAAGGCCGTTTCCTGCGTTGAGGGGTTATTATGAAGTTGGCCTCATGAAACATGACCGCTGATCGCGCACGGTTGCAACAACAGCTTGGATTGGGAGCCTGGACACCTGGGATCAAATTGACCAAGCAGACGAGTTGGTGAGACGAGATGACTTCAGTTTTAACCAGGTTGAAGGAGGGGCCGAGAAAAAACATTTTGTATCCAAAATCGCATCACGCAATCACGCACGCACACACACACACACACACACACACACACACACACACACACACACACACACACACACACACACATACTCACACAATAAATATTGCATGGGTAGGAAATATGAATATCTCACTGGACAAAGGGGTTCAGGGAAGGCAGCAATGTGTAACTGTGGAGGAGATAGCCCATCGCTGCTTGTCCTGGACCCCTGACACATCCTTGGCATGGGCCAGCCCGAGACGGATGGGAGTTAAACATCTGAGCCTGTCTCTGGCTCACCCGCGGAGAGCCATAAACTCTCACCTCTCTCTCTCGCTCTCACACTAACGCAGGCGCACACACACCAATGTAGTCTCTCTCTCTCTCTCACTCTCTTGCAAACACACACAGCAAAAATAGAGAGGCTGCAGACAAGGTATGCATATAAAGCTGTAGATAACAAGTAGATAGTTTCAGTGACCCAAAGCAACAAGGAATAAGAACTGTGAAAGGGAGACTCTTAATGGCACACACACACACACACACACACACACACAATTTACAATATCGATTCTCTGCATGGGTGGCCCCATTGGGAACCAAACCCCTAACCCCGGCAGTGTTAATGCCTTGCTCTATCACACAATCTAGATGGGACTGCCGCAACAGGCTGTAGCTGAGGGCGGGGGCATAATGCTACGGCTATATCTCACGGCCATACGTGTTCCCTGACAGCCTGATGGGCGCACAGATCCCATTAAGATGTATGCGGGCCAATCAGAGGGGTCCATAGGGCCCCGAGTGCTCATGGGAAATTCATTAGAAAGCGCATTAACAATGTTGCACAGAACGCTGCGGAGCCTTGCTCGACTGAAGTTTTTTTTTTTTTGCATGTTGGAGCAGCTGACGTGAGCGTAGCTTTCAGCAATCTGTCCGTTCAGAGAGGTTGTTTTGCTCGGCATGTATATGAATACATGATACCATGAAAGCAAGTGATAGTGGGTGAGAGGTGGTATTGTTACGATACAGCTAAACTACTAAATGAATTATCTCAATTATTTCAAACCAGGCAGATTCATTTATATTAATTTATTGTCATTGTGCACAAACATTGTCTTCTAAAAAGGTCCTTTATTCACGTCAAGTTTACATACTCATAGGAAATAAAGCGCTGTCTCTGGAAACAACACACACACACAGACAAATATATATACAAAATATATATTGTAATCTGGGTTAACGCTAACAAAATGGACTCGAGTGATAATTGGCACACCCTAGAGACAGGCTTTATCCATCCACGCTGTGTTCCTATTCATCACTAAGACAGACCTCAGTAAACAGGCACGTATTGCAGTTGCAGCAGCTTGAGCAGGGAAGCTTATGCACATAAATAGGGAATTCCCCTAGCTGTAGATTCATAAACTCTTTAGAAAAGTCCCCTTATCAGGAGTCCAGCCCCTTTAGTGGTTAAATATTCGTATCATTTATTTTGTCTGACTTCATATAAAATAGTTCATCACTACTCCGATTCACCCCATACTCACATTAAAATTTTGACTTAATTTCCCCCGAAAAAATATAAAATAAACATACAAAGTTAAGTGCAGGTGATGTCATAAGAATCACGTAGAAAAGGGCCACGGTATTTCTTAAATAATACAGAAAACATTTCTTCAAATCCTCTTATCCATAAGAGTTCTCTACAACTGAGCAATGGCGACATCTACTGGTCACAAACAGCATAGTTTCACACCTTACAAAGAACATAATTTCATCTCATAAAATAAAAAAAAATAGCTGAATTGCGGCTCTTTGTTTTTCTGCCTTAAACCTTACTAAGCGACTTAACGGCCTTTATCATAATAATACATAATATTAAATCAATTATTTAAAGTGTCTGCATCTACATAGAACACAAAAGCTTGCAGTAACAGGACCTTTCACCTGACATCAGACGATGTTCCTTTCAGAGATCTGCAAGCCTTCCCTTTACATTTGCGTCTTCTTGTCTTCTCCGGCTAAGAAGTAGGGGTTTTCGTGGCCCTGGACCAGGTAGGAGTACCGTGAGGGGTTCTTCCCCTTGAAGGTCCTCATGGCTGGGTCCAGGTCATAAGATCCGGTCTGAGGTGTGGAGGGAATCAAATGGAACAAACACAGTGTCTCTATCCGTTGTACAAAGGACTTCTGTACTGTACACTAATGCACACACATGCACACGGATGCATTCACGCACGCACGCACACACACACACACACACACACACACACGCACGTATGCACACACGCAAGCACTCATGTACCCAAGCAAGCACACACAAACACACACAAGCACACACAAGCACACTCATATACACACACTGACACTCACAACACGTAAAAACACACACAAAAAAACACACACAAGCACATGCAAGCACACACACTAAATACATGCAAACCCACACCAGGTGAACTAGTCAAAATCCCCCTCACAATCAACGATCGATACAATCCACACTGCCAAAAACATCTTTAAATTAAAGACTGTTTTGCTGGAGGTACGATTTGAGAGTTGTCAACAGAGAGAGAGAGAGAGAGAGTAGAAAAGAGCAGAATGAACAGAAATGTTGCATTCCAAAAAAAATAAAACAGAGTTTCAAACAGAGCTAGGTGCGCAGTCAACAAGAGAAATATTCTCCCTATTCTATTTCTGACAAATTACACCCAAATTATAGCACTTCAATCATACCTTTAGAACCTTTAAGTCTTGATATCTTGATTCTTCATTAGTTGATTTGGTAATTTCCAATACTGCTAACAGATCAATTAAGATGACATGCCAGAGGTGTTCTGAATGTTTATTCCTAGTCCTCACAGAAACAACCGACCACCAGAAATGTAATTATCGTTGAATTGCAAAAAATCTCCATCTTTACATTTCGTCTATTGCTTAAAGTAAGAACAACTTGAGAAGAAACCAATACATTGGTCTCCACAGGCTTTCAGAGATAGATTTTCTTTCTATGAAACGTAAATTCTGAATAACTTTGCCTGTATGTAAATGAATAAATCGTGGTAAAGATGGATATTTTTTAGCAGTGTCATAGCCTGTTTTACAAGCAAAATTAACAAGTCCAAATCAAACAAGAAAAAACCTGGGTCGCCTTAGATGACCGTGATGCTACAAAGGACATCATCCTTCCCAGATTACGATCGTAAGATGTCGAATGCTGAAGTGATTCGTTTGAATGTACATCACAATTCGCCAATCTTCACATCTCTGTATGACAACTCTGGGGGGACGTCCGTCCGTTCTAACATCGCCCGCCCGGTGGCACCGCACTAAGCTTACCTTCCTCCATCCTCTGTAAGCCTTTTGGCCCGCCTAAAGCAACACACTAGGAGTCAGCCACGGCTTCACAGTACATTCTGCTAAGAACACTCGAAGAAAACCGACCACTGAGCCATCTCCACGGATCAAAGCAGGCCGTCCCGGCAGTCCCACATTTAGGGCGGGGCCTGGTCGTCCGCAGAGGGGACGAGCAGGCCTCACGGACAAGCAGGCCTCACGGACAAGCAGGCCTCGCGGACGAGCAGGCCTCACGGACGAGCAGGCCTCACGGACGAGCAGGCCTCGCGGACGAGCAGGCCTCGCGGACGAGCAGGCCTCGCGGACGAGCAGGCCTCACGGACGAGCAGGCCTCGCGGACGAGCAGGCCTCGCGGACGAGCAGGCCTCGCGGACGAGCAGGCCTCATGGACGAGCAGGCCTCGCGGACGAGCAGGCCTCGCGGACGCGGGCGGATGAAGACATTTACGGGGCGGATCAAAGCGGATCCTTGCGGAAACGCGGACGTGGAAGGTATGACTCCGCCATGAAGAACAGTTCATCACAGAACTAGAACTGCTTCGCAACAGACGCAGACGCTTAGAAAACACTTTGGCAGACGAGGTTTGTGCCAACTGCTCGGAGCTGCATTCGATAAGACGCCCTGAATCTAGTACTTAAGACGGCTTTATTCTCTTTAAAAAACGACTCTACACGGCAACAATTCCAGAACAACATCACAAGAAAGGAGCTCACCACAGGCACAGCTACGGTCAGTGGCGTAACAAGCCAACGACGGGCCTGTAAGCCCGTAAACGGGCCTGGGTCCTGTAGAATCTTATAATGCTTACATTATAACAGGGTCCGCGGATGGAATTGTTGACGGGGGGGGGGGGGGGGGTTATTGGATTTCGGTCAGGTGGGCGGGATTGTTGACGGGGGGAGAAGCAACTCGGGGGCACCTCAGCTCAATTTGAAACTTAGAACTAGCGCTGAAGCCCTCCGAAGAAGGTCAGGGCCCGTAAGCGGCTGGAGTACCTGCTTACCGATAGTTACTCCACAGGCTACGGTACAGCTTTACAACGGGGTAAACCGCGGTAAAGTGCCGCCTTTCAAAACAAAACGCCGTTCTGCGTGACGAGGACCACGGCTGTGTGGTGGCGGCCGTGCGGTGGAACCAGAGCACCTACCGTGCGGCCGTTGGTCTGCTCCGCCAGGTTATTGGTGCTGTTCCCCTCGCTCATCTCGATGGACGGGTTCGAGTCCCACTGGGTGGTGGCGCGGGGGATGGGGATGACCCCCGGGATGCCCCAGGACCCGGGAACCTGCTCCTTGGCTGGGTACGGACTGCCGGCGTGCTGGGGGGAACTCTTGAAGCAGCAGCACCTGAAGTCAGCGGGGCAGGAAGTAGGCAGAAAGTTAGTTTATCTAGTGAGTTGAAAATGATACTCCTTGTACCAGAGGATAGGTCTATCTATATATCTAGATATATATCTATATCTAGATATATAGATATATATATAGGGAAAATATCTATACATTAGTATAAATATTTGTGTCTATATTTTGTATATTTCAGAGAGTTAGAGAGTCTAGTTTGTCTAGTGAGTTGAAGATGATACTCCTTTTTACCAGAGGATAGGTCTATATATACATATGGGGAATATCGGTAGAGTAGTATAAATATTTGTATCTATATTTTGCATATTTTATAAATTCTTTGTACCTCATCTGACCTCTGCAGTCAATTCAGTGGCATCTTATCTGATTTGATCTTGTATCATAGGAGAATCCTATACAAATGTATGATCAAGGCTGTGTAGAGCTGGGTAGTCCTGCCCACTGATCAGGATCAGCTGATGTCTACACAGGACTGCAATGTACTGTTCACAGGGCTGGTCAGCTCGTAAACAGATGACTCCTCTCTGCCACGACATCCCAGGGGTTATGTTTTGCCAAAGTAAACAGTATACAAATGCATGTCCTCATAAAAGGTGACTGTATTTGTGTTGCAGCCCATTAATGTTTTCCATATAGGTAAATGATGTTGGCGGAGACGCGTTGAACGGGACTGCATATCCAAAACACTCAAGACCAACAAAGCCTTAACACAACTGCCAACGTCACGTCATAACAAAGACCCGACAATGTGGGCATACGTTGTCATCTGTAATAATAATAAAAGGCAATAGCTTCTTTTCCACATACGTAGATATGAATCCACTGGATTTATGTTTATACGATGACTGAGTATTATTCAAACCACTTTTCTTTAACAATGTATTGCTACATTTCTATTTTCCATAAATGCACTTTTTTCATCTGTACTGTAAGAGTAGAGGCCAAGCACTATTCTACTGTAAGAGTAGAGGTCAAGCTCTGTTTTACTGTAAGAGTAGAGGTCAAGCTCTGTTTTACTGTAAGAGTATAGGTCAAGCTATGTTCGACTGTAAGAGTAGAGGTCAAGCTATGTTCGACTGTAAGAGTGGAGGTCAATCTCTACTGTAAGAAGAGAGGCCAAACTCTGTTCTACTGTAAGAGTAGAGACCAAGATCTGTTCTACTCTATTCTACTTCTACTCTACCTAGAGTAGAGGTGAGTATGACAAAGGTCACGAGGAAAGGTCAGCATCACAGTGGAGTACAACAGGAGAGGTGATTGCCGGGCGTTCCTCACCAGATGATCAGGGCCAGAACCAGCAGGAGCAGAACGCTCCCCAGCACAACGGAAATCACCACCACCGCCAGCAGGGACGCTGCACACACACACACACACACACACACACACACACACACACACACACACACACACACACACATACACACACACACACACACACACACACACACACAAGGTTGCCAGATTTGACTACACAACATGGGACTTTACTACTGAAGTTGTATTCGCTGTATTAATGGGCATTAGTTTAGTTAAAATATAAATTAATTGAAACTGAAGTAAAACTTACAATCACTGCAGTTGAGGCCAGCATATCCAAATGAGCATCTAAAAATGAAGAACAGGAAATCACAATTCAACCATTCAAATGAATTATAATAATATGGATAATATTAATAATATATAGATATATCTATATATATATATAAATCTATGCATATACGCGTAATCTGTAGATACAGTTCACTGTAGAATGCAAAAGGGGGCACCATGTACTTTAAACTAAGCACCACATCCCCCAACATCCCCCCCACTCACCCAGCACCTCCCAGGGACATGAGACCACCTTTATGAACAGGTGTAGTGCTCTACTTACGGACGACACACCCTCTCGACGGAGTCGGCCCAGGTACCACTCGGACAAGCTGTGGAAAGACAACCGAGAAACACACACCATGTGAGGGAGATGAGAGACTAATTCAATGGATATAAATAACAATTATAAACTAAATTAGTACTACTTTACCATATTACTACCCCCCTTACTTTTACTACTACTAATAATAATAATTGTAATGCAAATATAACTATAATAATTTACATCTATCCCTAAGCAACAGGTGTTGTCCAAACAATGACCTAACATGTTATGGGGTATAAACAGATATGGTATTAACAGACGTAATAAGCAAATGTGTGATCCTAGACCTCATGTAACCTCAATGTAGATTATTACTGCAGTTACTTTTCTCCCAAGTCAATAAACAGTAGACCTTGTTCATCTAGCTGCCTTTTTTGGGCACCTTCTAGAATCTTCAGTGACAACTGGATCAAATGCCCCTTTTCCACCGACAGTACCAGCTCAACTCGCCTCGACTCGCCTCGACTTGGCCCGCATTTTTTTGTGTTTCCATCGCCAAAAAAGGTACCTGGTAGCTGGTATCTGGTACTTTTTTTAGTAGCACCTCCGTCGAGGTTCCAAGTGAGCTGAGCAGGTACTTCTGTATGACGTAAACAGGCTGCTGGCAGCTGATTGGCCAGCAGCTGCAAACGGGAATAATCACTCAAAGCAAAGTTGTGTCCGGCTTGGCTGGAGTCCACGGACCTGCTCCCGAGGGGGACACGGATCAGCATTTCGCTGTTTCGTTTCTGTGTCGTTCCTTTCCCAGGGCTTGAGTTTCGCCTCCATCAACGTTACCATAAGACAACAATAGACGCGCGAATCAGGAAATAGTCTTGATCAGATTTCCCGTGAATCCCGTCTCCTGGGATGAAAACCTAATGACGAGCCGCCCACGTTGAAGAAGTTATTTTCTACGACCCGCCCACGTTGAAGAGGTACTTCTTTAGATGGAAACGTGACGTGCCTGGAACCAAACGTCATGCCGCGCTAAGTCGTGGCGAGTTGAGCTGGTACTGTCAGTGGAAAAGCGGCAAAAGTGCATTCTTAATACTACCATGGTGGCGAAATGTAATGTAGAAGTAAAAATAGTCTTACGGCTTCATGGCTTCATGGCTGAGATTCTAAAATGTTTAATAGTGTACGTGGGCTAAAGGATTCATTCCTTATAAGCTCTGTCAGGTCACACGCAACCTAGGCTTTAAAACACGCCCAGAGTCTGATTCTTGTGGTGGTTGCTAGGGAAACGACCCCTTTACCAAGGCATAAATCAAAAGGGGAGGATTGAAGCCAGAATCATAAGGTTATGCCACAGCACTCTACCTGGTCTCTCTCTCTCTCTCTCTCTCTCTCTCTCTCTCTCTCTGGTCTCTCACTCTGGTCTCTGGTCTCTCTCTCTCTCTCTCTCTCTCTCTCTCTCTCTCTCTCTCAGTGTACGACTTGTATTTTCTTTTGGGACTAACAAAAAAGACATTACAAAGGAGATGAAGACAGTGTGTGAGGCACTTTAACTGCTCTGTTGAAAGTACATCCGTCTTTTCTGTGGAGCCGGTTCAAACGTGAGCCTTGTATGTTCTCTGCCCCATCCTCGCTCTGTGGGTTGTGTATATCAGTCTGGGCACTGAGTGGAAATTGAGCTCTACTAATGCAGTCGTAAAGCGGTAACCTTAGCAACCACAAAAATACCAACACTCAATCTGCGGCGACTATAGCCAGCCCATTAACTACCGCGACTTGTTTGTGGGACTTACCGCTGCAGCTCTTGCTAGAGAAGACGTTTGGGATGAAGCCTTCTTTACAGGAACACTCGGGAACCCCGTTGGGACTCTGGCAGTTGGTCGACAGGGAGTCACAGGCTAGAGGCTGGCTTAAACACAGCTCAGTCCCTGAGGACAGACACAGGGAGGGGGAATGGGTAGCATTAGCGTTTAACAAGTTGACCATTTTGAGCAAATAGAAAAAGTCCTGCTGAAATAACCATGAGGTCTGCATCACACACGCACCAGTGAATGTCGCGCCGTTGAACAGTGGATTGGGCGAGTTCTGGATGCCTTCTTCGATGGCCATATTAATGGACTCTTGAGTGGCATTGGAGTTCCGGAACACGTTATTGACCGTTGCTCGCACACTGCCGGACCTGGAGTTCAGAAGAAACGGTCAAATAGAGTCAATAGATGATGATTGATCCTCACGTAGTCGCCAGTGCAGTGCATGAGAAAAATAGAAAAACTTACGCCAGAGAAAGGACTTCGGACCTCTCATATCCAGTCATGTTCCCCAAGAATCCTCTGAGCTGTGATGTCAAAAGAAGTGTTTGTTATTATATATACTGTATATATATATATATATATATATAACCCCCTGATGGAGAGAGGGGCATGTTATAGCCCACTGATGGCGAGGGGGACATGTTATAACTCACTGAGGGAGAGAGGGACATGTTATAACTCACTGAGGGAGAGAGGGACATGTTATAGCCCACTGGGGGAGAGAAGAACATGTTTTAGCCCAATGATAGAGACATGTTATGGTCAGCTGGTGTAGAGAGGGACATGTTAAAGCCCACTGATAGAGGGAGGGACATGTTACAGAAAACTGATGGAAAGAGGGACATGTTATAACTCACTGAGGGAGAGAGGGACATGTAATAGCCCAGTGATGGAGAGAGGGACATGTTATAGCCCACTGAGGGAGAGAGGAACATGGAACATCCCACTGAGGGAGAGAAGATAGGGTTCTCAAAGACGACCTACCACACTGGAAATAGTGGTTGCAGTGTTCCGGAATATCTGCGAGGAACTGTTGGCCATTTGGTCAACAAACGTCAAATTGATGATGTGAAGCTCCCCAGGGAAAACTTGGGCTGAGACAAAAGAAAAGCAAGAAAGATGTAAAATGACATCACTAAGGCAATCATTGCCTTAGTGTTAGCCCTAATCACTTCATCCTCATCATCATCATCATCATAAATACTAACCATCATTATCTACAATTTAACTGGACAATGTTTATGATTATTAACCAGGTAGAATTACTGCCTCAACCCTTACCTATTTCGCAGATGCCGTTCACCATGTAGCTCCCGGCAAAGCACTGACAGATCCCGTCCAGACAAACACTCTCAGGAGGGCACGAGACGGCAGGACACACTGATGACAGAAAGAGAATGTACTCAGCACACTTAAAGCTAGAGTAGGCAATACAGAGAAATCGGCCAGAGTAAGCAAGACTTTGAAAGTAGCCAACCGAAAAAAATCGCATCCTTAAAAGCCACTCCCCCAAAACACAAGACCAGCTTGCTAGCTTTAGCAATAGGTCTGCCTAGCCTTTTGGACGACTCCGGTCATGCGCATTGAGTCCACACAAAAAATACTTCAAAAATGAATCTTACACCCTAGCTTTAACTAAGCAAGTTAAAACCAAGTTAAAAAGCACAGGACTTCTTGAATCCCCTCCTTTACAATAATCACCCTGATATACTGCTGTACATGTGATACAGAAGTTAAATATGTTCATATTGAGGTTCAAAGCAAACACAATATTATCTTTATTAATATAGATTCATATAGATAATATATTCATTGCATTGTTACTAGTCAAGCCTAGGAACCTATTCTTGTGTTGTGGCAACACAAGAATAGGTTCAAGGTGCTTTAGTTTCAAGTCCATTTGAGTTGATACACACTTGAAATCTGAATGTATATTTCCTGCGCCACTCCATTTAATAATACACCATTTTTTATGTATTTTATATTGCGGCTAAAGTTGCAGTAATTAGCAGTTAGGTAAATATGTATGGATTTCCTAGTTGTGAAGGTTAGCCATGTCATAACAACACCTGACTGATTTAGCTAATTTGCCAGAAGTTTGGGCAACGAGACCTTATTTGTTTATTTGTTTTCTTGCCAAGAGAGCTATGGAGTTCGAACTAAATATCCTCTTCTCATTCCTCCCACCCATCATCAAAATCAGCCTCATTATAGCAATGATTACAATAAGGTTAAGTAATTGTGTGTTATTGCTGCATTCAATACAGTTACTCGCCTATAACTGGTGATTCGGTGGTGGTGGTGGTGGGAAGACCCACTGTGGTTCCATTGTTCTTTGCTGCAAGGTACATAATATACAGAGATGTTATGAGATGGCAAAGAGTGTTGATTAACGTTCTTCATTAAACAAATCAAATCAAGAACTTTGAAATCTACAATCGAAATTGGGATTTGAATTGTAGACTTTGAGCGAAATTGGTGCCTACCTGGCGTGGTCTGTCGTGTTGAAGGACCAGGGGTGGAGGTGTTCCCAACTGGGCCTTGGGTGGTGCTACCTGAGGATGGTGTTGGAGGACCAGGGGTGGAGGTGTTCCCAGCTGGGCCTTGGGTGGTGCTACCTGAGGATGGTGTTGGAGGACCAGGGGTGGAGGTGTTCCCAGCTGGGCCTTGGGTGGTGCTACCTGAGGATGGGGTTGGAAGACCAGGGGTGGAGGTGTTCTCAACTGGGCGTTGGGTGGTGCTACCTGGGGATGGTGTTGAAGGACCAGGGGTGGAGGTGTTCCCAACTGGGCCTTGGGTGGTGCTACCTGGGGATGGTGTTGGAAGACCAGGGGTGGAGGTGTTCCCAACTGGGCGTTGGGTGGTGCTACCTGGGGATGGGGTTGGAAGACCAGGGGTGGAGGTGTTCCCAACTGGGCGTTGGGTGGTGCTACCTGGGGATGGGGTTGGAAGACCAGGGGTGGAGGTGTTCCCAACTGGGCCTTGGGTGGTGCTACCTGAGGATGGGGTTGGAAGACCAGGGGTGGAGGTGTTCTCAACTGGGCGTTGGGTGGTGCTACCTGGGGATGGTGTTGAAGGACCAGGGGTGGAGGTGTTCCCAACTGGGCCTTGGGTGGTGCTACCTGGGGATGGTGTTGAAGGACCAGGGGTGGAGGTGTTCTCAACTGGGCGTTGGGTGGTGCTACCTGAGGATGGTGTTGGAGGGCTTGTTGTGGAGGTGTTTCCAACTGGGCCTTGGGTGGTGTTACCTGGAGTGGGTTTTGGGAGAGGGCTGGTGGTGGAGGTGTTCACAGCTGGGGCTAGGGTGGTGTTACCTGGGGAGGGTGTTATGAGGGGGCTGGTTGTGGAGGAGTTCCCAGCAGGGTCTAGGGTGGTGTTACCTGGGGTTGGGTGGGTTGGAAAAGGGCTGGTGGTGGAGGTAATGTTCTCGGGTGGAGAAGTAGAGGGCCCAGTAACTGTGCTGTTTTCTATCGTATTGGTTGTGGGCGGGAAACTTGTCGGACCAGGGGTGGGGGTGTTCCCAGCGGGGTCTAGGGTGGTGTTACTTGGGTTGGATGTTGGGAGAGGGCTGGTTATGGAGTTGTTCCCATCGGGGCCTAGGGTGGTGTTACCTGGGGTGGATGTTGGGAGAGGGCTGGTGGTGGAGGTGTTCCCCTCTGGGCCTAGGGTGGTGTTACCTAGGGTGGTGTTTCCTGGGGTGGATGTTGGAAGAGGAATGGTTGTGGCGTTCAAATTCTCAGGTGGAGAAGGAGAGGGCCCAGTAACGTCTGTGCTGTTGTCTATGGTATTGGTTGTTGGCGGGAAACTTGTAGGACGAGAGGTGGGGGTGTTCCCAGCAGGGTCTAGGGTGGTGTTACTTGGGTTGGATGTTGGGAGAGGGTTGGTTGTAGAGTTGTTCCCATCTGGATCTAGGGTGGTGTTACCCGGGGTTGGGGTTGTCAGAGGAGGGCTGGTGGTGGAGGTGTTCCCAGCTGGTTCTAGGGTGTTGTTACCTGGGGTGGATGTTGGGAGATTACTACCCCCCTACTACAACTACTACTACTAATAATATTTATAATACAAATATAACAATAATCTATACTTCTATCCCCGGCATTTTCCAAAAAAATGACTCAATCTGCGGCTACTATAGCCAGTCCATTAAATATAGCTACTGAGTGAGTTGTATGCATGTCTTACTGATGCAGTTCCTAGAAGAGATGTTGTTTGGGATGAAGCCTTCTTTACAGATACACTGTGCAACCCCATTGAGGCTCGTGCAGTTAGTCGACAGGGAATCGCAGGCAGGAGGCAGCGTTGCACACAGGTCAGTTCCTGAGGACAAACAGAGGGAGACGGAATGGAAAGCAGCGCTTAAAAGTTGACCATTGGGCTTTTGAGCACATAGAAAAGGTTGAAATAAGCATGTGGTGTGCACCACGCACGCACCGGTAAATGTGGTGTTGATGAACACTCCATTGGGCGAGTCCTTGATGCCTTCCTCGATGGCCGTATTGACGGATTCTTGAGTGGTGTTGGAATTCTGGAATACGTTATTGACTGTTGCTCGCACACTGCCGGACCTGGAGTTCAGAAGAAACATGTCAATAGAGTCAATAGATGATTGTTGATCTTCACATAGTCGTCAGTGGAGTGTAGGAGAAAAATAGAAAAACTTACGCCAGAGCAACAACATCGGTCCTAATATATCCAGTCGTGTTCCCCAAGAATCCACTGAGCTGTGACGTCAAAAGAAGTGTGTGTTATTATATATATATATGTATATATATATATATATATATATTGATGGAGAGAGGGACCTGTTATAGCCCATTGATGGAGAGAGGGATATGTTATGGGCAACTGGTGGAGAAAGGGACATGTTATAGCCCACTGATGGAGAGAGTGACATGTTATAGCTAACTGATGGAGAGAATATTTTTCAAGGAGGACCTACCGTACTGGAAATATTGGCTGCGGTGGTCAGGAATATCTGCGAGGAACTGTTGGCCATTTGTTCAACAAACACCAAATTGACGATATGAAGCTCTCCAGGGAAAATTTGGGCTGAGATGAAGGAAAAGCAAGAAAAATGTAAGATAATAACAATAATAATAGTCAATCTGTTTTATATAATGCTTTTCAAAAATGTCACTAAGGCAATCATTATCCTCATTCTCATTGTTGTCAACATCATCATCAGCAACATCATCACTGTCATCATAATCATCATAATAAATCCTAACCATCATTATCTACAACCTAACTGGATACTGTTTAGGATTATTAATCACAAAAAATTACTTGTCTTGACCCTTACCCTTTTCGCAGATGCCATTTACCATGTAGCTCCCAGCAAAACACTGACAGATCCCGTCCAGACAAACACTCTCAGGAGGGCACGAGACGGCAGGACACACTGATGACAGAAAGAGAATGTACTCAGCACACTTAAAGCTAGAGTAGGCAATATGGAGAAACCAGCCAGAGCAAAGACTTGAAAGTATCCAACCGAAAAAATCCCACCCCTTAAAAGCCACTCCCCCAAAACACAAGACCAGCCTGCTAGCTTTAGCAATAGGTCTACCTAGCCTTGTGGAAGACTCCGGTCATGCGCAATTAGTCCAAACAAAAAATACAGCACCCATCACCGAAATCTGCCTCATTATAGTAACAATTACAATAAGGCATTCAATAAAGTTACTCGCCTATTACTGGTGATTTGGTAGTGGTGGGAAGACCTGCTGTGGTCCCATTGTTCTTTGCTGCAAGGTACGAAATATACAAAGATGTTATGAGATGGCAAAGAGTGACGTGTTAATGTTCTTCATTAAACAAATCTACGATCAAAAATTGGGATTTCACCTGTAGGCTGTGAGCGAATTTGGTGCCTACCTGGAGTGGTCTGTGGTGTTGAAGGACCAGAGGTGGAGGTGTTCCCAGCTGGATCTAGGGTGGTGTTTCCTGGGGTGGATGTTGGGAGTGGACTGGTTGTGGAGTCGTTCCCATCGGGGCCTAGGGTGGTGTTATCTGGGGTGGATGTTGGGAGAGGGCTGGTTGTGGAGGTGTTTCCAACTGGGCCTTGGGTGGTGTTACCTGTGGTGGGTGTTGAGAGAGGAAAGGTGGTGGAGGTGTTCACAGCTGGGCCTTGGGTGGTGTTACCTGGGGAGGGTGTTATGAGGGGACTGGTGGTGGAGGTGTTCCCAGCAGGGTCTAGGGTGGTGTTACCTGGGGAGGGTGTTATGAGGGGGCTGGTTGTGGAGGAGTTCCCAGCAGGGTCTAGGGTGGTGTTACCTGGGGTTGGGTGGGTTGGAAAAGGGCTGGTGGTGGAGGTAATGTTCTTGGGTGGAGAAGTAGAGGGCCCAGTAACGTCTGTGCTGTTTTCTATCGTATTGGTTGTGGGCGGGAAACTTGTCGGACCAGGGGTGGAGGTGTTCCCAGCGGGGTCTAGGGTGGTGTTACTTGGGTTGGATGTTGGGAGAGGGCTGGTTATGGAGTTATTCCCATCGGGGCCTAAGGTGGTGTTACCTAGGGTGGTGTTTCCTGGGGTGGATGTTGGGAGAGGGCTGGTGGTGGAGGTGTTCCCCTCTGGGCCTAGGGTGGTGTTACCTAGGGTGGTGTTTCCTGGGGTGGATGTTGGAAGAGGAATGGTTGTGGCGTTCAAATTCTCGGGTGGAGAAGTAGAGGGCCCAGTAACGTCTGTGCTGTTTTCTATCGTATTGGTTGTGGGCGGGAAACTTGTCGGACCAGGGGTGGAGGTGTTCCCAGCGGGGTCTAGGGTGGTGTTATCTGGGGTGGATGTTGGGAGAGGGCTGGTTGTGGAGGTGTTTCCAACTGGGCCTAGGGTGGTGTTACCTAGGGTGGTGTTTCCTGGGGTGGATGTTGGGAGTGGACTGGTTGTGGAGTCGTTCCCATCGGGGCCTAGGGTGGTGTTATCTGGGGTGGATGTTGGGAGAGGGCTGGTTATGGAGTTGTTCCCATCGGGGCCTAAGGTGGTGTTACCTAGGGTGGTGTTACCTGGGGAGGGTGTTATGAGGGGGCTGGTTGTGGAGGAGTTCCCAGCAGGGTCTAGGGTGGTGTTACCTGGGGTTGGGTGGGTCTGAAAAGAGCTGGTGGTGGAGGTAATGTTCTCGGGTGGAGAAGTAGAGGGCCCAGTAATGTCTGTGCTGTTTTCTATCGTATTGGTTGTGGGCGGGAAACTTGTCGGACCAGGGGTGGAGGTGTTCCCAGCGGGGTCTAGGGTGGTGTTACTTGGGTTGGATGTTGGGAGAGGGCTGGTTATGGAGTTGTTCCCATCGGGGCCTAAGGTGGTGTTACCTAGGGTGGTGTTTCCTGGGGGGGATGTTGGAAGAGGAATGGTTGTGGCGTTCAAATTCTCGGGTGGAGAAGTAGAGGGCCCAGTAACGTCTGTGCTGTTTTCTATCATATTGGTTGTGGGCGGGAAACTTGTCGGACCAGGGGTGGAGGTGTTCCCAGCGGGGTCTAGGGTGGTGTTACCTAGGGTGGTGTTTCCTGGGGTGGATGTTGGGAGAGGGCTGGTGGTGGAGGAGTTCCCAGCTGGGTCTAGGGTGGTGTTATCTGGGGTGGATGTTGGGAGAGGGCTGGTTGTGGAGGTGTTTCCAACTGGGCCTAGGGTGGTGTTACCTAGGGTGGTGTTACCTAGGGTGGTGTTTCCTGGGTTGGATGTTGGGAGTGGACTGGTTGGGGAGTCGTTCCCATCGGGGCCTAGGGTGGTGTTATCTGGGGTGGATGTTGGGAGAGGGCTGGTTGTGGAGGTGTTTCCAACGGGGCCTAAGGTGGTGTTACCTAGGGTGGTGTTACCTGGGGAGGGTGTTATGAGGGGGCTGGTTGTGGAGGAGTTCCCAGCAGGGTCTAGGGTGGTGTTACCTGGGGTTGGGTGGGTTGGAAAAGGGCTGGTGGTGGAGGTAATGTTCTCGGGTGGAGAAGTAGAGGGCCCAGTAACGTCTGTGCTGTTTTCTATCGTATTGGTTGTGGGCGGGAAACTTGTCGGACCAGGGGTGGAGGTGTTCCCAGCGGGGTCTAGGGTGGTGTTACTTGGGTTGGATGTTGGGAGAGGGCTGGTTATGGAGTTGTTCCCATCGGGGCCTAAGGTGGTGTTACCTAGGGTGGTGTTTCCTGGGGTGGATGTTGGGAGAGGGCTGGTTGTGGCGTTCAAATTCTCGGGTGGAGAAGTAGAGGGCCCAGTAACGTCTGTGCTGTTTTCTATCGTATTGGTTGTGGGCGGGAAACTTGTCGGACCAGGGGTGGAGGTGTTCCCAGCGGGGTCTAGGGTGGTGTTATCTGGGGTGGATGTTGGGAGAGGGCTGGTTGTGGAGTCGTTCCCATCGGGGCCTAGGGTGGTGTTACCTAGGGTGGTGTTATCTGGGGTGGATGTTGGGAGAGGGCTGGTTATGGAGTTGTTTCCAACTGGACCTAAGGTGGTGTTACCTAGGGTGGTGTTACCTGGGGAGGGTGTTATGAGGGGGCTGGTTGTGGAGGAGTTCCCAGCAGGGTCTAGGGTGGTGTTACCTGGGGTTGGGTGGGTTGGAAAAGGGCTGGTGGTGGAGGTAATGTTCTCGGGTGGAGAAGTAGAGGGCCCAGTAACGTCTGTGCTGTTTTCTATCGTATTGGTTGTGGGCGGGAAACTTGTCGGACCAGGGGTGGAGGTGTTCCCAGCGGGGTCTAGGGTGGTGTTATCTGGGTTGGATGTTGGGAGAGGGCTGGTTATGGAGTTATTCCCATCGGGGCCTAAGGTGGTGTTACCTAGGGTGGTGTTTCCTGGGGTGGATGTTGGGAGAGGGCTGGTGGTGGAGGTGTTCCCCTCTGGGCCTAGGGTGGTGTTACCTAGGGTGGTGTTACCTAGGGTGGTGTTTCCTGGGGTGGATGTTGGGAGAGGGCTGGTTGTGGAGTCGTTCCCATCGGGGCCTAGGGTGGTGTTACCTGTGGTGGATGTTGGGAGAGGGCTGGTTATGGAGTTGTTCCCATCGGGGCCTAAGGTGGTGTTACCTAGGGTGGTGTTTCCTGGGGTGGATGTTGGGAGAGGGCTGGTTGTGGCGTTCAAATTCTCGGGTGGAGAAGTAGAGGGCCCAGTAACGTCTGTGCTGTTTTCTATCGTATTGGTTGTGGGCGGGAAACTTGTCGGACCAGGGGTGGAGGTGTTCCCAGCGGGGTCTAGGGTGGTGTTATCTGGGGTGGATGTTGGGAGAGGGCTGGTTGTGGAGGTGTTTCCAACTGAGCCTAGGGTGGTGTTACCTGTGGTGGGTGTTGAGAGAGGAAAGGTGGTGGAGGTGTTCACAGCTGGGCCTTGGGTGGTGTTACCTGTGGTGGTGTTTCCTGGGGTGGATGTTGGGAGTGAACTGGTTGTGGAGTCGTTCCCATCGGGGCCTAAGGTGGTGTTATCTGGGGTGGATGTTGGGAGAGGGCTGGTTATGGAGTTGTTTCCAACTGGGCCTAAGGTGGTGTTACCTAGGGTGGTGTTACCTGGGGAGGGTGTTATGAGGGGGCTGGTTGTGGAGGAGTTCCCAGCAGGGTCTAGGGTGGTGTTACCTGGGGTTGGGTGGGTTGGAAAAGGGCTGGTGGTGGAGGTAATGTTCTCGGGTGGAGAAGTAGAGGGCCCAGTAACGTCTGTGCTGTTTTCTATCGTATTGGTTGTGGGCGGGAAACTTGTCGGACCAGGGGTGGAGGTGTTCCCAGCGGGGTCTAGGGTGGTGTTATCTGGGTTGGATGTTGGGAGAGGGCTGGTTATGGAGTTATTCCCATCGGGGCCTAAGGTGGTGTTACCTAGGGTGGTGTTTCCTGGGGTGGATGTTGGGAGAGGGCTGGTGGTGGAGGTGTTCCCCTCTGGGCCTAGGGTGGTGTTACCTAGGGTGGTGTTTCCTGGGGTGGATGTTGGAAGAGGAATGGTTGTGGCGTTCAAATTCTCGGGTGGAGAAGTAGAGGGCCCAGTAACGTCTGTGCTGTTTTCTATCGTATTGGTTGTGGGTGGGAAACTTGTCGGACCAGGGGTGGAGGTGTTCCCAGCGGGGTCTAGGGTGGTGTTATCTGGGGTGGATGTTGGGAGAGGGCTGGTTGTGGAGGTGTTTCCAACTGGGCCTAGGGTGTTGTTACCTAGGGTGGTGTTTCCTGGGGTGGATGTTGGGAGAGGGCTGGTGGTGGAGGAGTTCCCAGCTGGATCTAGGGTGGTGTTTCCTGGGGTGGATGTTGGGAGTGGACTGGTTGTGGAGTCGTTCCCATCGGGGCCTAGGGTGGTGTTATCTGGGGTGGATGTTGGGAGAGGGCTGGTTGTGGAGGTGTTTCCAACTGGGCCTAAGGTGGTGTTACCTGTGGTGGATGTTGGGAGAGGGATGGTTATGGAGGTGTTTCCAACTGGGTCTAGGGTGGTGTTTCCTGGGGTGGATGTTGTGAGAGGGATGATGGTGGAGGAGTTCCCAGCTGGGTCTAGGGTGGTGTTACCTAGGGTGGATGTTGGGAGTGGACTGGTTGTGAAGGTGTTCCCATCGGGACCTAGGGTGGTGTTACCTGGTGTGGATGTTGGAAGAGGGCTGGTTGTGGCGTTCAAATTTTCGGGTGGAGAAGTAGAGGGCCCAGTAACGTCTTCGTTGTTTTCTGTCGTATTGGTTGTGGCCGGTATGGTTGTTGGACCAGAGCTGGAGTGGTTCCCAGTGGGGTCTAAGGTGGTGTTACCTGGGATGGTGGGGGATGTGACAGGGCTGGTCGTCGAGTTAATATCCTCGGGTGGAGAAGGAGACATTGGGCCAGTGGTGTTTACCGTGTTAGACATGGTTGGAGTTGTGCTAGGAGCAAGGGTGGAGAAACCATCATTGGGGCCAGCGGTGCCGTTGGTATCTGGGCTCACTGAGGATGTGGTATTCCCAGGGATAGGTTCCGTTGTATTTGACGGTGTGATGGGTGTGGTGGAGTTCACCATGGAGGGGGTGAGAGGGCCTGGAGCTGTGCTCGTTGTGCCTGATGTGCCGGATGTGGTCAGTGAGCTGGGGAGAGCGGTGGTAGTGGAGCCATCAGTGGGGCTCGTCTCCAGAGAGGACCCTTGGGTAGTGCTGGATCCCGCTGTGATTCCTACAATGACACAAACAAAAACAAACCATGAACACAAACCCTGGAATGCTGTCTCAAAGAAGCCACCAGCGAACAAATGAAGCTAAACTGTGAAGGTAACAAACCCGTTTAATTCAAGCCTGTTTACAACGTCGCTCACATCCACACCATGGCAATAGAGCTAGCTCACTTAATCAACATTAGCATTGGCCAACAAACCTATATTTGAAGGTGTGGTTCTTAAAGGTGCCATGACATGCCACCAGGGGGGTATTCCATCAAAGTCGCTAACGAAAGCGGCGATTAGTTGATTAAGCCTGGTTAGAACTAGCGCCAACTTCCACTTGAGGCTAAAGCCGTTCCCTCAACGCAGTTCAGCCGCGCCTTGCTCAGGTTAGTTCAAACCAGGCTCACGTTATCGTGGATTACGCGCGTTCACGAGATATGTAACCAGCCCAGAACCGTGAATGTCGAATCATGGATCAAATGTCCGAAAAGGACAGAGCGGGATCTTTTCCGGTGGCGAACAGAAGCTGCTTGTGGAGGTCTATGAGGAGTACACGCATATAATAACTCAAAAAGGGAACACCGTAACCATTAATAGAAACAGGGAGGCTGCCTGGCACAAAAATCGGCGATCTGTTGAATGCATAAGTAGTATTAAGCGTAACATATTTTAATTTAATATTGACCATGGATTTAAAAGCAGGGAGATAGTCTCGAGTTAACGTGTCGGACTTGCACCTGGTCGTCCGGGGTTCTATCCCCACGTAAGTAATAGTAATATAGGAAGGATTAGGCTATTAGAGAAATCAAATTACTTTTCATGCCATTTATTTTCCATTTATTTGAATATTCTTAATTAGGGAATTAATAAAATTAATTACAAAATGAAGCCAACGTCAAGAATGAAACGCTTTAGTCTAGACGCGAACTCGGGTCGCACGTATCACAGGGCAAGTGCTAGACCCTTCACCCAGCCGCTGATTACTGATGACGCGATAATACATAGATTTGTGTAAAAATGTGTTGAACAAATAGCCACAGTAATAATACATAGCAATTCATTGAATTATTTCATTTGCGTCATTTAATCTCAGACCCTTAGTGAAAATATACGCTGTTTGTACTTCATATATGTACATTTATGACAAAATTGTGAGGACTAGGCTTGGCGGAACTGATGGTACAATTGTTGCTGACAGATGGATTTCTCTGAAACTCCGCTCAAGTTAGCCTGACAGTTAACCTGCTCCCGACCAGGTTAGTTTGGTCGGATAAATTGCCATGGTTACTTAGCGGAAATTCCCTTAAGTGACGTTCATGGAACGCAACTCTAGCTGAAAGAAGCCCGACTTTACGTTTAGCTTGATGGTTGTTTGGTCGGATAAGTTGCCATGGTTACTTAGCGGAGATTCCCTTAAGCCACATTAATGGAACGCAACTCTAGCTGAAAGAAGCCAGGCTAAGCAAAAAAAGCCCGGCTTTGGGTTTAACTTGGTTGATGGAATACCCCCCAGGTGTGGTGTGACAAGCCGTTTTGGCTTCCTGCCCCATATGACATCATATGGGGCAGGAAGTGGGCGTGTCCACCTAGACGTGTGCTGGATAGATCAATTGGAGTCTCCAATTGTATAAACACTGAAAGGTCATTGCGTTGCGTGACTGGGGAGATGAAATGCGAGCGATAGGGCTGTGAAATTAATCAAATTTTGATCACGATTTAGATTCTTGGGTCAAACGATCTTTAGATTTTGAACTTTTGATTCAATGATTTTTTTTTCTATTCTTTTTTTTTTTTTCAAGAGTTCAAGACAAGTTCATTTCAGTGAGTTCTGAGTATGATGGGCCAGGCCAGTCCTTCCAGCCTTAATCCATTACTGGATCAATTTACAGAATGCAATTTGTTGACATTAGATTAAAAATGTGTCAGTGCACTAAACGAAAGTTAATTTAAGTTAATTTAAGTTGTTCTGTCTTATTTGATTTTCTAGTATATTTATTTTATTCATTGAAAGTTTTATAGAAATTACAGAACAGCTGGATACATATTTATTTGTACATTATTTTCAATTTGAACATTTTGTGTAGTTTAAGAATTTTGAAAACGCTGAAATGCAGAATAAATGCATTTCATTTTCAAACTCTAAAAGAATCGTTTGAAGAATCGTGATTTCAATCTTGACCAAAAAAAATCGTGATTCTTATTTTTTCCAAAATCGAGCAGCCCTAGCGAGCGAGATGTATTTATGACTCAGGGATGGGTCAAGTCTCGGCATCTGTTCAGCATGACCGCCCGACTGTGGCCTGTATGGATTTGTCACTGGAGGCTCCCCTGTGTTGTGGTCACGGTCAAGGCACAGCTACCTCTGTACCGTTTCACGGATGACATTCACTCCCCTTCTTTAGAAATGAAGGGTGGGAAAGTGATATATTGAGCACGCCCTAACACAAACAGGTTCTGTACAATAGGGAGTCTCCAATGAGGAAGCTGTTATCAAATTGAGAAGGTATTTACAGTAAGCCCTATGCAATACGGTGTTGGCTGTGGTGCGTCTTATCGCCTAATTATCCAGATTAATTGGAAAAGCAAGCATTACACAAACACACTATGAAACTATGAACACACACTCATACAAACATACACATAAATACACACACACACACACACAGACACAGATACACACACAACTAGACACGCTCACAGACATACACGCATACACATACGTACATACACACACAAACACACACATACACACACACAAACACTGACACACACACACACACACACACACACACACACACACACACACACATACACGGACACATACACACACGCACACAATCACACATACATTTTAAACACATGCACACACACAGCCACAAACACACAAGGGGGATGCTTTTCAAGGCCATTAGCTGTGCCAGATACATGGAAGATGTTATCCATTTGCTAGGTGCTTACCTGTTAAATCAAAGTTCCTAATAGTTTCTTTTCCAGTATATTTGTCATTGGATCATTATCTCTTTACATGCTTATACACTCAGTTAAATACAATCATTTTATATTTATACATACCCATGTTTTTATTTCTGACTTCTTTGAGTGTCTGCTATAAAATGGCACTTGTATTGCTTCCTTTTTTGTTGTTATTTGTTGTTGCTTTCTCCTATTGTTGTTGTTGTTGATTTATCCTTTGAATGTGTATATTTCTTGGGGAGGTGCTTCTTATAAGCCCATGTAGGGTTTTTTAACCTCTCCTGCACTTACTATTCTTCTTTAATTATTTTTTTGTAATTGTCGTTTTTTTATGGTGCAAATAAATAAATACAAAAATACAAATACAAATATCAGTGTGTGTGTGTGTGTGTGTGTATGTGTGTATGTGTGGGTTTTTGTGTGTGGGTTGTTCTGAAACTGTTTAATTAAGCTCCGCCAATCCGCATCACCCCCGTCAAGGAGCACACTGGCTTTGGGTTTATCAACCTACTGTATAATGATGACCCCCACATACCACTCATTTCCCCCCCCCCCCACACACACACACACACACACACACACACAGAGACACGTACACACACAGAGACACTTACACACACACACATCGGGCATGCGCAAACCCACAGGCATGCATCAACACTCAGATCAACGCATTTATAAAACACACAGACTCACGCATGTCATTGTTCTCGTTATCTCCAGTATAAAAGGTACAAGGAAGCTCTAAACAATATGTCCGCTGTGCACTTGGGTAATAAATGTTAAAAACCACAAGATACATGTGTACACATTGGCCTCACTTTACTTCTTACCCCCCTCTCATTTCCATACTAATCTGTAAACAACACTATGTTGTTCCTTCTCCATTCTCATCACAGGCTGTATGGAAATGTCCCAGTGGTTACTGTAGAAAGGTCATTCTTTCCTCATTTTGAGCTTACACCCACTGGGCTCATTGGGGATAGTTCTGCATTTGAAAAACTTGATCACGAGATCACGAGAAGGGAGCATGGAAGTAAAAAACATGAAGAAAAACAGCAAAAAAGGAACGACAGAGTGAGGAGACTCGATGGAGTCTCTATCGGGACTCTATTGTTCTTCAAGAGAGCCTGGAGGAAGCGATTTGGATTTGGGCCTGCCAAGCGGGTGGGGCTTGAGCCACGATGGAGCGGATTGGTCGGAAGGGCGCGATGGAAGGCTCAATCGACCAATGGCTGGCTGCTGACATGGATCTAATGGCAAACGGAAGTGAGGGAGCTAAACCAGTACAAGCAAAGGCATTGTGGGTGGGACCAGAGAGTGGGGATACAGAGGGCAGGGTGGCCGTGAGGGGGAGCCCACCCTGGTCCGAGGTCTGCTCAGGGGATTAGGGCTACGGGGGGATAATCCCGCCCAGACACAAAGGAGATGACGGGGGGCGCCTGGGGTCACCAAGAGTTGCTAAATTCCCTAACGGACGGAGTGGAGAGAAGGGGAGTTGAGAACCACAAAGGTCCCTTCTCTGTAGCGTCACGCTGGAGGTGGTGGCTGGGAGACCCTGAGCCATCACTACTGATGGGGGGGGGCTTTGTGATAATGTTTAGAAAGCTAATGTTTAGAAACCATACACACCAGCTTTAAGGTCCGGTTTGGCCGGATACAGGCTGCCGCACTTCTCCGGGTTGTGTTTTCTGCCATGGTCTGTCTCTGACTTTACACACACACACACACACACACTCACACACACACACGTACACACTTACACACTTACACACACACACACTGACATACACGCACACACAAGCACAAAGGCTCGCACCCACACATGGGTGCGCACACACATACAACACATACACACATACACGCACACACACACACACACACACACACACACAGCGCAGGAAAGTGCACGGCGTTAAGCACAAGGGTTTCCGCTAACCAGTGCAGAGCTAGCATCAGAGCTAGCAGTAGAGTGGTTAGGAAGAGAGCATCTGTTACCATGGGAGACCCTGGCTACTAATTATCCATCCCCACCCCCGACCCCTCCCCCACTCCCAACACCCAGCCCTCCCCGGACTGGGCTCTAGGCTGGGTCGTTCGGCATTGCCCCCCCCCCCCCCCCCATGCCACCACAGCGGCTCCATCACGCCTGTGGTACAAACGCTCCCACCTCTGGTGCGCCTGCTCGTGCGGTACCCTACTGTCAGCTCCCCACCGCCCCCCCCCCAACCAACACCCTGACCCTCCGCTTCTCCGTAGGCTCGGAACGGAGAGGCGGGCGATCACGCCGTCCGTCCGCGCAACGCCGGCCCACCCGGCAGCACCGCTTACAGGCAGTGCTCCCGTTGAGGCCGAGGCATCCAAGAATTCCCAACAGTCGCCGGGACTGATGCCAGCGGACCCAGCGTTCGGTTTGGCTCCGAGCCGCCGTGGGCTACGTTCACCTTGGCTACGGGTTCGGGGCTGGCGGTGGAGGGGGGGGGGGTAGGCGAGGGAGTTGGCCGTGTTCCTGGCGTGGTTTTTCATGGCGTCCAGCGGCGCCGCGTGTGAGCGCCAGGCGTGATTAGAGCGAGGCGATAAAGGCCGGGTTGTGAACCCGGACCGGTGCGAGGCAGCAGGAAGGGCCCCGGGGGACGCCTGGGGGGGGGTTAATTAAAAGCAGGAGGAGTGGTTTTGTTTTATGGGTGGAGGGAGCTAACCCAAGGGGACGTGCGTCGGGTCGTTGTGTGCAGTGTGTGGCACGGTGCATACGCATGTAATAAGGGGGTTATCCCGTGTGGCCGTGTGGATGGAAGAGGAAAAATGTCCGCTGGTATGAACTCCTGCAGGATCATTCACCGCTCACTCTGCACCCCCTCCCATCTCCGCCTAATGAGACAACAACCCTGCATGGTCTCACGTCCTGATATAGGAGCTCCAGGTATTTAAAGACGGCCATTTGCATGTTACAGCACTCGTGGTATGCATACATTTGATAGTCAAAAGAACTGCTCTCACATGACGTCATATGCACTGATGTATATACACACAAACACAGACACACACACACACACGCACAGATGCACGCACACACACACCAGCCGCGCCCTGGTGTTCAGCCACCCGAGTGATGGTCAGTTCACGTTGATGCCGTCCGATAATCGGCAGCGTAGCATTCGAGCTGCGGACCCCCAAACTCAAAAACAGTGTCCCCCCTCCCAGGCCATAAGGCTCCTCAGCCAGCCACACCAATCCCATGGATCCCACTGATCACATGACCCCCTCTACACGCGTTCCGGTCACTCGTACATCCACATTACACACTGTTATCATCATCATGTGTTATCATGAGCCGACCACGATACCATGCCCACACGCAGCTATCGCGGTAGACCGTAACACGATAACATACACACACACACACACACACACACACACACACAGGCACACATACCAACACCCACCAAAACACACACTGACACACACACACACACACACACACATCATCATAATCAAACACACTCACACTGCTCTCATAAGGCGAATAAATCCTGTGGGCCAGAGGCGGGTCAGTCTGGGTAAACCAGCGCTGCTGTTTAAAGTGGAGCTGACGCCAGCCGACCAGGGGAGCCCCAAACGGGTGGAAATGATTAGCAGCCCCCCCCGCCCACCCACCCACCCCCCCCCCCCCCCCGCCCCTTACTGCTGGAGCCTCCTGCCCGCTCGCTGCTGGGGTCGCGGTGGTGGCAGACCGAGCCGTTTGGCAGCGAGCCGCGATGACTCACTGGCTGAGTTGTGGTTTAGCATTGTTCACGGCGGTGAGAGCCTTGACACCGCATCTGTACTACATCTCCCAGGGTTCCTCCTGTCGCTGGGGATAACGATGGGAATGAGAGAGAGAGGGACTAAGACAAAACAACCGAGGGTTGAGACGATCACAGGGGTCAAAGGTTAAAGTGAAACCAGCTGTTGTAGGTCGTCGGAGCTGTGTTTCACCTTTATGGGGCGTTTGTACTTCCTGTTAACTCTCCTTTTGCTCGAAAGGCAGGTCGATTTCAATCTTAATTTGGGAGACATGTGAGACGGTCATTTTAGTTTTATGGAGGTTTTAAAAACAGCATTGACCACTCCTGGGAGGAGAAGGGACGGATGTGTGTAAATAATGCCAGTGAAGTGGGATTGCAAAGGAAGGATTTGGAGAGTAGTCTGAGTAAAGCAGACAGTTCATTCAATATTTATTTTCCTGTTTGATGGATTACATTGTGTTACGTTTACTCGATAGACGCTTTTATCCAAAGCAAAGTGCATTCAACAATGAGGATTCACCCCAAAAAGTGCAAGAATCATCTAAGTGCAAACAACTTAAAAAGAATAAGCAACACAACTTAGTTAAAGTGCTATGATAGAGAAACGAGTGATAAAGACAGATGGAAAAATAGAGAAAATATTTATTCAATAGGACAATAACATACCTCAACACAAAAACGCAGCGAAACACATAAAGAGAGGCGTCTTTCTTTTGTCATTTTCTGTAACCCTGTCTGCCATCTTTGTCCATAATCTACGGAGATAACGTTATGCAAACAGCAGGTGCCGAAATTCCCTGGGCAATAAACACGTACACAAACATTCACCCATGCACACAGCCACACAGACACAGACACAGACACAGACACAGACACAGACACACACACACACACACACACAAACAAACACAGACACAGACACAGACACACACACACACACACAAACACAGACACACAAACATTCACCCATGCACACAGTCACACAGACACACACACGCACACACACAAACAAACACAGACACAGGCACAGACACACACACACACACACACACACACACACACACACACACACACACACACACACACACGCACGCACGCAGACAGAAACGTCAGCTAATGACAGAGAAGCTGGCCAGTGCTTGCGGCACAGGGAACAAAGTAGGTATCATTTCGTGACAGTTGTTTATTCAAACTTCACCCTGACGGTAATCTTCAAAGTTCCCCTTTCCCAGCTTTCTCTCTCCCGCTCGCTGTAATCTGACAGGGGCGGTAGCCGGGTACATGCGGATACAGAGGCTGCGCTTTATCTGAGCAAACAGAGGCCCCGGTAACTCGCTTGTTTAGCAGATGGCTCTGTCCTGCACAAGCCTGCATGCACACCCACACACACACACACGCACGCACACACACGCGCACACGCACACGCGCACGTAATGCTGCTCCCATAGTATCCTATTAAACGGTGGCCAGCACATGGTTTCCAATTAGAGGCAGATTTACTAGCCTAGAAGCCAGATTTACTAGCCCGGAGAGGAGCTAATCCAGGCAGGATACGACAAGGGGGGAGGGGGAGAGAGACAGAGACAGACAGACAGACAGACAGAATAAGAGCGAGAGAGAGAGAGAGAGAGAGAGAGAGAGAGAGAGAGAGAGAGAGAGAGAGAGAGAGAGAGAGAGAGAGAGAGAGAGAGAGATAGGTAGATAGACACATAGCTATATAGATGGATAGATGGATAAATAGAAGATAGATGGATAGACAGACAGACAGACAGAAAGAGACCAAGCGAGAGAGAGAGAGAAAGAGAGCAGAGGACGAAGTAAGAAAGCTTGTACGAATAAGATAGATACATTTCCCATAACATAATTCCAAAAAGTGCAGCCTTTGTTAATAGCTACAGTAAACAGTAGCTATTTTGTAGCAGCTAATTAGCTAATTTAGGGTGCTTGCAAAACGTCTTCTCTGCTGCTCTATCAAACTAATCTAAAACACCAGCACCGTTAGGACATTCTGATGAATACAAAGACACACAATGAGCTCGATGAGAAGGACAGAAACAGGTTATACTGGTGAGGCTGGGTATGATGCTGGGTATAAAGCAGAACAATAGAAATGGACGAATATGTGCTGTGCACTTTGATTTGATAATTAGCACAGTTGTGTTGTTGTTGGCAAGGGTTATGGCTGCAGCTGACCTTTGATTTAGTTAGTTAAAATGTTTTAAAGTGGTTATGATTAAATGTTACAAAGCAGTTTCAAACTCCATGGAGACCAAGTCATCCGAGACCGACCCAAACCATCCGTCTCGGATGGTTTAAAATTGTAATTCAAAGTCCAATTCAAAGCTACATCTCTGTGACACATGACAGAGCAGGAAATGAGGTTGTTTTGGATGTTAGTCAGATAGTGTTTCGGGGAATGTTACAATTTTTATTACACACTCGTACACCCAAATCTTACTCAAAGCTTTTTTTGACCACACACAAGAGCTGGTGCTAAAGGTTTTGTGTCTCTCTGGGCCTATTGAAGGGTTATAAAAGTATGTGAATAATATATGAAGTTCACAGCTAGAATAAACAACTGAACAGGTCAGACGAGGAAGTCTGAGTGTTTATGGTACTGGACTAGAACTTTACTAGTCTGTTTACTGTTATGAGGATGAGATGAGATGGAACTGATCAAGGATCTGTTACAACTGAAACCCAATCAACCCAGTGTTGGGTAGCACTCACTACTGTCTCATTACTAAAGACCACTGAGAATCGCTGGGCCAGGGTGTGTGTCATAAGCTGGTATTGTAATGTAGTAAAGTATTGAAGTATAGTTAAGTGTGTGTGTGTGTGTGTGTGTGTCTGTGTGCCATGCACGTTTGTATGTGTGTGTGTGTGTGTGTGTGTGTGTGTGTGTGTGTGTGTGTGTGCGTGCGTGTGCATGCTCGCGTGTGTGTGCGGGTGGTCTTTGCATTCCTGTCTGTGCAGGTATGACTATGACCACCAACATATGATTCAGAGGTTAGGAGAGCTCCGGCTCGTTCTCTCTCTCTGGGGGATCATAATACTGAATACAGTAGAGACAGTAGGGACCACCTGGGTCCAGGTAGAGACCACCTGGGTCCTGGTCCAGACCGAGACCTCGGTGAATGGAGGCAAGGCAAGTTGATAGACACAAAATGTCTATTGTTCACATCCACTGCCAAAAATTGAAAAAGGAAGGTTTTTAAAGGCATATTTTAATATGAGCACGTCATAAGGTTTCAATTTGCAATCATTTAACCAGACTTCGTTTAATTGGCAATCTGCAATATTTTAAGAAGCCAACGTAATTTCCAAAGATAGATGCCTATCAGCCTCTCTCAATATTTAAACATTCACAGCTTCTTGGAAGAGATTAAACGATTTAAGTAGTTCAATCAAAATGTTACTATGCAATTCCGAACACAACTTTGGTCTCTTTCCATAACGAGTCCTCCGAGACTAACTCACCCGAGACCGATTGAACACGGTCTTGGATGAATTACAAATTCAAATTTGAACTTTGAATACAATATAAGAATTCAAAGTCAAATTCAAATCAGAGTATAAGACAAGACCAAAACCTTTGAAACTTGGTAAGTGGGCAACGACAGCCCTGCTATACACATCTTCATATGTTTAGTTCAATCCAACACAGCATTGTCAACTCAATGACGAGGTATCTCCCAAAGTGTTCCTTATGTTTACTCTTTATAAAATCTTTAAGGTGCTATTTGGGGAGACAGGGATATAAAGGATGTACGTGCTATAGGGCTACATGTACCTCAGCTATGATTTCACACAGTACTGATTGTGTCATCATATTTAAACTGTGTATTTGAAACCCCATGTTAACTGTGATGGAGGATATCCAAAACATTTACATGCATCATCCCTCATCATTAATGAAAGATGAGAAAACATATCCAACCATATCAGCCATAGATTATTCAATGGTTTGTAAATACGTATTCAAAGAAAAAGAGAAATAGACACAAAACAAAACCAACAAAAACATAAGGCTTTATAAATAATATAGATAATATGTATATTAAGTCTAATGTTTTGCTAGTTTTGATTTATTAATATATGAACAACTTTAAATCCTTTTTTGGTTTGGTTTGTAAAATACATAGCAGACTTATTTTCTTCTACGTGTTTCCATGTGATGTTTTTTTTTTATGGAAAACGAAGGGGGAACATTTATTAACATGAACTCATTATTATTCCAATGAAGTCATTCCTGGCAAGCGATTAAAAAAAGGAGTTTAAAAGATTAATGAACACAACATTTTGTTGTTTACTCACCTTTAGCAGCAATGCCCAGTAGAAGCACAAAATGAAAATAACTAAACACCATCTCAACGCACTTTTATTCTACAACCAATGTATTAGAAAGGACTAGGAGGACTACACTTCCTTTATAACGGTACTGCTCTCAGACGCTTCTCTGTGCCTGCCACAGGTGGCTCAGTCTGCTGCTACTTAAAACCGTCAGCGTGTTAAGGGGCTCAGGCCCTCCCATAAACCGTACTGGCCCCATCTCTCATTGGCCGAGCTTCATGTCAGTCAGTAAGAACTGACACACAGCCCCGCCTCCTCCCGTAGCTACCCGTCATCTCGATGTTTTGACTTTTGTGTCAACAAAAAGTTATTCAATAGTTTACAATTTAAAAAGCATGACGAAATTCAAATAAATGTACTATAGCTATCTGGCTGGCCAGTTAAAATACTTACAAGCCATTTATCTCATGGCAGTTAGGCGTTAGGAAAGTATAAGTTCTTCATTAAACTAAATTAATTTAATTTAATTTAATTAAAAAAATTCTCCTGTACTTTGCAACAAAATGTAAAGACCTTATCATCAGTTCGTTTAACAATAAAGAAAGTAATTCATAATTAATTATGAATTCTCTTGTTGAATACATTTGTTCACTTAGTTAGATATTGAAGTCTTTTAAGACAAACAGAAATAAAACTCATGAATGTTTTACTATACGTGTTGTCCTATTTCTGAATCATATTTCTTGTCCTATTTTCCGATCATCAAGATGATCTGTGTGGGTTTCCTTGAAGGAAATGTTCTTGATTTTATTCATATTCCCCATTCAACCAATAAAAACTGTATTCAAATTATAGTCAGGGCTCCTTATAGAAAGCCACCTCTTTCTGTAAATAATATAAAGATATAAACACACCCAAAGCCAACCTCCTTGGTAAATATTTCAGGGTCAATGATCAATATAAGTCTTTTTAATCACGCAGAAGTCAATGATTTGAGTGCAATGTCGGGGAGGGGTCAAGGTAAGGTATTGTGCAAAAAGTAATTTTCCTTTCTCAAGAGTCATGTGTCAGCTTCGATGTTTCAAGTTCCTCCTCCCATTTTTATGGTGGCTTTATATCATACATACACTTGATGGACGTTTTGGACAGATGGCTGGACTGAGGGTGGGATATATTCTTGCCTTTTGTTTGTATAGCACCGTTGCTATACAACTCATTTTCCTTTTATCACCTCTGTGTACACACACACACACAGCACTCACTGCTTATACCAAACTCTGTTTACGAGTAGGCAAAACACATCTATATAAAGATACACAAATATAGATACATATATATATAGTGATGGGTGTTTACATGAGGGAAGAGTTCATTGTTTTACTAAGGAGAGGGTATAATTTGGAAGCATGTATTCATTAGTCATTTAACCAGTCAGAACTGTACACACATTCAGAGAGAGAGAGAGAGAGAGAGAGAGAAAACAGACTTCTTCTCTGGTTCAGAAGGCCAGCTCTGTCCTAGGATGCCCCCTCAATCTCACAGAGAGAACGAGAGAGAGAAAACAAGAGAAAGATTGAGAAACCGAATGAGAGAGAGAGAATGAGAGCAAAAACAGACGGCCTAGAAACAGACGTAAGGAGAATTATAGGGAAGCCATCATCCCTGCTGGAGAACATGTCCCACCCCATTCAAGAACCTCTGGCATCCCTGAACTGACTTTACAACCAACGCTGCTCCTAACAGAACACACACCAGCGCTGACTAATTCACTATCAAGATCAAGATATACCATTAGGTTCAATATGGTAATGGTTAATAACTAAAGAAAGATTCCCCAGAATGTGAGTGTTAGTCATAAATGGGGTTATTTAAACTGCAACCTTATCTAAGTAGGAAACTTTGGCTATTTGTAGAAGACTATTACACAACGACACTAAGAACATGAACATGCGCTAT
Organism: Micromesistius poutassou; assembly: GCF_964030765.1. Classification (NCBI taxonomy): domain Eukaryota; kingdom Metazoa; phylum Chordata; class Actinopteri; order Gadiformes; family Gadidae; genus Micromesistius; species Micromesistius poutassou. Next base: position 15,785,123 of record NC_140271.1, on the reverse strand, counting down.
CAATTCAGGATCACAAGCGATTGGTTCAAGAATAGGCCACCTGTGACCATGTTTGAGTCATTGATGCCGAGCTCCAGATCTCAGAGTCCATTCTATATACGGGACACAATAATCAAACGTCATGTTGGCACACCGTTGATAATAATCCACCCCACCAAATAAGCATTGTCCTGCCAACAGTTTCGCACCCGCTTACTGCATTACGCAACTCACTGAACCATTGTACAAACAACGAGGAGAAACGCTTTGATAAAAGTATTTTTATTTTTTTTTCCCTAATCAATTTGAATTTCATTGGACAAATACAGCCGAGTGAAGCGGTCCACAGGAGCCCGAAAGAACATGGAAGAGGATGATAATATTCGCTACAAAATTGTGGTAAGAGAGGGAAGACAATGGAGGAAAATATTATTCATAATAGGGGTGGGGGGGGGGGGGGGGAAAGAGCATAAAAAATGTGTCCTTTACATTTTATGTCAAAATAAGAAAAAGAAAAATCAACAACCCTACAGCATGGAAACTAGACGGGCAGATGGGGGTAGGCCCGAGACACACAGGAGGGGGACTGAAGCTCCCGCCGCAGGCTTTAAGACATCCACAGAACCCGTTCAGAGGGACACGCCCCCGACCGGACAACATACATGTCATTTACACAAAAGTTTCAAGTAGTCTGTCCGTACAAAAAATCTGACCCTGAAAACCAAAGTATATCGAAGCCGGCGTGCCCCTTTGAGCACGATGCGCTACAGCACGGCCGTGTCCGCTTGACCCGTCCGTCGTCCCTGGGTTACAGTGAGATATGAGGTATATGGTTTGGAAAATAAGTATTTACTGCTCGAATCAAGCGGTCGGTGGCCATTGACAGCCCCCCCCACCCCCACCCCCCTCTGACAGCATCACGGTCTGTATTCAGCCGTGGTTGGGGATCGCTTTAAGTCAATGTGGCGCGACTGGCACATAGAGGACATGGAGATGATATCACCCGGAGTTGGTCCTAGAGAAAGGACGCGTACATTTCCAGACTTTTTTTTTTTTTCGTAAGGATTTGAAAGGTTGGGTTATTGGTTTACAATTCAAAATAGAAAAGAAATGCACGTGTATGTTGGCATTAAAATGACACTTTATACGTGTTTTTGGATGCAGTTCCGCACTGACAGATTGGGCGTTGACTCTGGGCACTAATTGAGTGATGGCAGCATCACGTGGCTTAGAATGAGTACAATTAGGTACATCGCCATTTCTTTCATACATGGCTACTACGAGTAAAAAGGAGAAGAAATAGTCACTATCAATTATCATAAAACGCAATTATAAAGCAAAAATGCTAAACTGGGTAACAATTTTAACTAAAACTATGGGCTGTGAATAACAATTACAATATCCCATTCAATTTTTTTTTAGAAACCCCCCCTCCCACCTTTTCCCCCTCCCCGTGTATAATAGACAATGTTAACCCCCCTCCCACCCCAACCCTGAATAAAACAAAAAACATGCCATCTAACTAGATCCCGACCGATATATCGGCTGGCCGATTTCATCGGTCGATATTGGCCAATCACAGATAGATCGGTATCGGCATATACGTTTGCCGAAATGCTGTTGATGTATGAATGTAATCGCCTCTTTAAAAATCCTCTGTCGTGGCTGAACCTCTAAATGCACATCTTCGTAAACACTCCCAACACTAACAGTTTTACATCCTGTTGTGTGAAGGTTAGTAGCTCCTCCCCATACTACGGCTAATTGGTTCATTTAGCTCATGATTTTATGTTGCTGGGGCCCGAAGCATTTCTGGAGGGAAAGCAGCAAATCCCAAAGGAGCTGCTCCACCCCAAGGATACAACGATATAAATATATTGAATAACGGCTGATAAATCAATATCGGTATTTTTTTTTTTTTTTTTTTTACATCGGTATCGGCCGGGCTCTATGATCCAACCGTAGGCTACTCCCTGCCCGCCCCAAACCGGAGCAGGCATCTCTGTGTAAGCCAGTAGGTAGACGTCTGAGCTCTTCTGATACGACAGGCGAGTTTACTCAATGCAATAAACGGCTCAAAGTGCTGATTGGATTATTTTTTCTAGAGAGATTTTGCGGAGGAAGGTGCGGGAGGGAGAACCATTCTCTTTTGCTGCGCAACGGCGACCCCTAGTGGCACGGAAAGTCACTGCCTTGATTTCGTTCTGCCCGGGGATAAAACACAACTACTACACATGCAAGTTGTCCGTCCTCCTCTCTTCCTCTAGTTCACCTGGCAACCGCCCAGAATGATTAAAACTGTATTTTTTTTTACATCATATATATTTTTTATAAATATATATATTCTATATATGGCCCTTGTGGAAGAGAACATGAGTTTCACATTGACAAGACAGTACCATAATCTCTATTTAGCCAAGTGGAAAGTGTTCTCAGTGTATGCGAGCTGGCAGAAGTCGGTTATTGTTGCACACATTCAAAATAAGGAAAGAAACATACACTGTATAAAACAAACGTCTCTGGAGTTCTGAACGCACACTTGCGTATGGCTGGGTGTCTCGCCCGACCAAACTCACTCATTCCCCACATTTTTTTTCCTGAGTAATACTTTAAAACCGTGTAACAGACAATAACTTTGTTTCTTTTTTGCTTGTTCAGTCCTAGGCTGATCCCTGCCATCGTTATCATTTGCCCTATTCTTTTTAAATCTTACACTTGTGAAGTTGATTGCTCAAATACGTGTTTCATTGCTATTATTTGCTTGTTTTTTATATATATATATATATATATATATATACATATATACATATACATATATACATATACATATACATATATATATATATGAATCATAAATGGATTAAATTAAAATGGAGTGAATAATAAGATTTATTTTCACATGCAAAAATGTGGATCCTACGATGATAATGACATTGCATTTGTAAGAGGCCTTGCAGCCGTGGTGGGGAAGAGGTGCGTTTGTGGCAGTACAAAAAACATAGTGTCTGAATAATTAAAATTACAATAATAATTAGAATAATAAAATAATAAAATAGATGCACGAAAAACGAGAAAAATTGGACATCCTTTTTTTTCTTCTCTCTCTCTCTCTCTCTCTCTCTCTCTCTCTCTCTCTCCTCTAGCTCTCCCTCAAAAACCAACCAAGTATATTGTTCTAAAACAAACAAAAAGCCCCGCCAAACATCTCATCTGTAGCTTTGGCTCGTCTGCGTTTTGGAAGCTGTACTTACTGGCTCATTGACATCGCTTAACAAACTGCTATACCCTGAGAACTCGGACACGGACGCGCTCCGTATCCGGTGGTCCACCTCTGCGCCCGAGTCCCCGCCGTACGACACCAGCCCGCAGCCGTCCGCCTTGTACTGGGCGCCGAACGCCTGGGCGAAGTTCTCCATGTGGTACGAGGAGGACGACGACTTGGCCTCCAGGGACTCCAGGTCCTGGGACGACGAGAGCCGGTAGGCGCCCTTGGTCGCCCGTGCCTCCTTCTGGCTGCTGCTGAGGTCCGAGGGGCTGATCTGGTAGGAGGAGGGCGGCGGCGGCGAGGACGACGAGGAGGAGCCGGCGTGCTGCTTGTCCGTCTGCTCGGTGAGCTCCTGAGAGGGGGTGAGCTGCTGGTGCGCCGAGGGCTCCAGGCCGCTCAGCTGGAAGCCGTGCTGCGGCGACGAGCCCGCCAGCATCGCAAAGTGAGACTTTGGCACGGAGGAGGAGGAGGTGGAGGAGGGCGAGGAGGAGGCCGGCATGGAGGGCGAGCCCACCGACTGGCCGAAGCCGCACTCCAGCGGGGACGTCGTAGTGTATATGTTCTTGTCGGCGTAGAGCGGGTTCCCCGGGATGGAGGCGGAGAAGGGGCCGGGGCTGTGGTGGAAGCCGGCGTAGTGGCTGGTGCGCTCCAGCGCCTGCAGCAGGAAGCGCGAGTACTCGTGCATGAGCACCGCCTTCTCCCCGGTGGGACTGGGGGCGTCGTGGGAGGGGTCCGCCGGGTCCGTGGGGATGGGGTGCAGCTGCCCCACGTGGTGGTCGCCCAGGTCAAAGTGCAGGTCGTGGGGCGAGCCGTCGGGCTTCTGGGTGTAGTGGTCCAGCAGGCTCTGCAGCACCTCGTCCGGGATGCCCGACCGGTCCAGCTTGTCCAGCCCCATGTGGGACGCGTCCAACAGGGCCAGGGGCGCCTCGCCGTCCATCGCCCCGGACACCAGGCCCTGGATGACCGAGGGCTGGGACGCCAGGTGCCCCGGGCCCATGTCGTACTCGTTGCCCGTCCCCCCCGGGGGCGGAGGCGGCGGCTGCGGCGGCGCGTTGTTGTTGTTGTTGTTCCCCGCGTTGAGGTAGCGGCGCTTCTTCAGGAACTGCATGGCGTCGTCGTAGGTGCTGCTGTTGCCGCACGCCTTGGTGCCGTTGCTCTGCATCATGGGGAAGCCCTCCATGCTGGCACTGGGCTCCAGGTGGCCCTGCTTGGCCTGCTCCTGGGCCTTGCGGTTGGCCTTCTTCAGGGCCATCTTCGGGGCCCCGCCCGGGTGGCCCTGGGGGTTCTGGTGCGAGGCGCTGGGGCCGTGGTTATCCAGCGGGTAGTGCTGGACGCCGTAGCCGGCCTGCTCCTGGACCGAGCCCAGTGCCAGACCCGCCCCCTTCTTCCTCTTACGCTCCCCGCCCTCCCCGTTGTTTTTTGATCGCCCCTTCTTGCGGCCGGTGGGCGCGGGGCCCCCCTGGGAGACCCCTCCGTAGGCCTGGTCCGGGTGTCCGCAGCCCAGGTCCAGCAGGTCAGAGTCCCTCCTCATCCCCCCTTCCCCGCAGGTGCGCTTGTGCTTCAGCAAACGGTCCGTCCGTGAAAAATACTGCGAGACAAGAGAAACCATGCCAACGGTGACGCCTACAAGCCAGGTAAATCACATGCAGGTACAACGACATGTGGTCTTGGGCCGTGCTAATGGCTGGAGGACAATATCAATACTGCAATAATTGGACCGTTACAGATTTAACCAGCTTAGCTCCCGATGTGTGTGTGTGCGCGTTTCAATTCATGTATGTGCGATTTACTATTTTGCAACTTAGCCGATGCTTTAAAAAGGTACACGTGTCTACTTTATAGATTATCTTAATGAGTAGGAATGGGTTAGCAGTCTTGTTCAAGAATGACTACAAGAAGACTTTGGGTCCAAACTCTGAACCTGAGATGGAAGTTGAACACCCTAACCCCTAGACTTCGAGTTTGCATGTGTATATGCATGTGTATTTTCTGTGTGGTGTATACCTGTTGGCAGGTCTCGCATCTGTAAGGCTTCTCTCCGCTGTGAGTCCTCTTGTGCCGCTCCATGTGGTACTTCTGGATAAATCGCATGTTGCACTGGTCACAACTGAATGGCTTCTCTCCTGGACATCAGGAGAAAGAAAAACACAATTCAGATCGATGCAGAAATGCCCTCCGTTGAACCAAAGAACATTCAACCTTTGCTGCATTCAACTGTATTCTCCCAATGAGGCATTGCATCATGGTGGCAGAATTCCACTTTTTCACAGGAGAAACATTTCATAGAATTAAAACACAGCACGTGTTTGAGAGAAAATCTCACTTTTATAATCCTTAAAATTGCTGCAATTCCTCTGAAATTATGCTGAAGGCTCTAACCTTTGAGATCAGAACGAGGATATAAACAACACACTGGTCCTCAAAAGGTGACCCCCCCCCACGCCCTGGAGACCGGGAAGGACTTACCACTGTGGATCTTCTCGTGCCGCTGGAGAAGGTACTTCTGTATGAAACTCATGTTACATTGACTGCATCTGAACGGCCTTTCACCTGCAAAGAGACCACAAGCAGAATGCATGTGCCATCAAAACCACACCTTTTTGATTAGTTCCAAATGTCCTGCCCAAAAAAGAAAGCAATATTGACAGACAGGTGCCATTCTTCAAGGAGGTGGGTCTGCACACAGAGTGCAGACTATGGTGTATTCTAAAATGGACTGCAGCAGTGGCCACTCAAAACACTTTACAATATTGCCTAACATTCACCCATTCATGCACACATTCACACACCGACGGCGGAATCAACCATGCAAGGTGACAGCCACCTCGTCGGGAGCAGTCAGGGTGAGGTGCCTTGCTCAGGGACACCTCAACACTCAGCCAGGAGGAGCTGGGGATCGGACTAGCAACCTTCCGGTAACCAGCCAACCTGCTCTAACTCCTGAGTCACATGCCGCCCTACACAGCAAAGAACAATTAAAAAAAAAAAAAAAAGAAAATCAGTGTCAGTGGAAATGGGGCGGTGCCGGTACCGGTGTGGATGAGGACGTGACGGCGCAGGTGATAGGAGCTCCGGAAGGATGCGCTGCAGTGCTCGCAGATGTGGGGCTTGGTGCCCGGCGACAGGCTGCAGCCATCTGCGTCCAGCATCATCGATTGCTGAGCAGGGGAACAAAACGAGGGAGAATAAAGCTATTAGGATGAGGTTACCATCGGACATACTGCATAGTACTGGGCCGGAAACAATGGCCAACTGTGTGGATCAATTCCACTGACGAGGATGCATATCAATTGTGTAATTATAATAAATGTGTCTTATTGCATTTTAATTACTTACAATGAAATACATTTACAAACAGACTATATTCTACACAGAGACTCATCCATTATTTAAGCACAGTTTAACTTAAGTATTTAACAATGACTATTGTTAAATAGTATTGATCAATGAAATCCAAGGACAGCATCTAACGGACATGGCGAGAACCACATGATGACCAACCTTGGCTTCGCCTCGCCTCTTCTTGGGCTTCCCCTCCTGTCCGTCACCATTTGACCTCCGACCTTTCCTCCCAGTGGCCTCCTTTCCTAACCGAACGGGCAGCTGTGAGGATGACAAAGGAGGGGGGAGCAGTGAGCCGGCTGGGCAGAGAAACTCAGTCTTGACGTCTTCGGCACCACTAGCATACATGTAGCATACTAGCCCCTTAGCATCTTAGGGTTGACACATGAGCCAGGACGTTAATATTGGACCAGGCCAACCAAAAAGTAATAGAAATTGTTAAATTTGTATACAATTCAAAATAATTCAGTAGACGTGAGAGCCCCATTTGAATGATCAGAAATACACACATTTGAGGACATAGTTCTGGTAGACTATGGCTTAGAGTCAATTTGTTACATTTTCTGAACAAAAATAATATTTATGTTTTTTTTGTTTACAAAATCCTGACAACAGCGAAGGCGGCATCATGTCTTGTGCAACGAGAGGCACCAGAACACAGCTACACTGGGCCATGTATGCTCCCTGGTCGCTGTTCCTTTTGTTTAGCCTCCCTGGAACATAAATTACACTTTATTACCGGACAGCCCCTCTCGGCCATGGGGAGCCGGACTGGGAGTGAATGAATCAGAGCCCATGACACAGTCAAGTGGGCAGATCCATCTAGCCAAAACAGACCTGATTTCCGCCGTTTAAGTGGAGCGATGCCAATGGCCGTGAAATGTATGTATTAGGATTCACTCAGTGTGCCTCCATGTGTGTGTGTGTTTAGATGAGGAGAACCCTTTTGCCAACCCAATACTGTGGGCTCAGATGAGCCATAGCCTTATGCTAATCGATCGACAAGAAATGTGTCTAATTAAATTTTGATAATCGATATAATCGTTGGTCGTTAAGTACAGATAACAAACAGTTGCTGCTTAATGTGATGACATTACAAAAGCCGCCTGCTTGTCAGATCAAGCACATTTAATCCCTTGGATGGAATTTGCTATAATTATTGATAATTTATAGACTTAATTGCACTATTAAAACATGCGTCCTTGGGTGCAGCCCTATCTTAATCAAAGTCTCACCTTGCTGTTCCACTTCCACACACGCACACACACACACAACAACTTTAAAAACACAGCCATTGTGCTAGAAAGGTGTGAAGGTGCGTGTGCCTGCGTGTGTGTACCCTCCAGAAGAACAAAAGCTGCGCTGCGTGCTCCAACAAGACAGCGATGACGTCACCATCACATTAGCATTCATGCTTTTGAAGCGGGCCAGATGACATCAGCCTCCTTATGGGGAGGACTGGGGGGGGGGGGGGGACGTGAGTAATCCTTTTGTTTAGCTCTCATCCCGAAGCCTTCAGAGCTTTGACTCATTTTAACTTGGAAAAACTGAATCCTGGTGCAGATTTTCCCCCTTTTCTCTTTTTCCATTGCAGATATTATCAAAATCAGATTTCCCATTATTAACCGTCTAAAAATGAGGCAAAGAGAGGACATTGAGCCAAGCGATATACAATATCCCGTAGCTTATGAGATCCTCTACGACGCTATTTCAACATTGCGACACTGAACGTTCTTATGTGTAAAATATTTTGTTATGTTTGTTGATGTTACATTACCACAAGTTAACTACATTGTTTCAAACATGTCAATAACCCACTGGTTATTGGTTCAATGCTAAATATTGACCAATACCTAACTAACTCATACATAAGAGACATTTATTCCAATCATCAAAGACATGTATTTAGACGGATGTCTAAATACATGTCATACATCTAAATACATTTAGACGGATGTCTAAATACATGATGAAGGCTTCTGCTCGGCTGGGTAGTAATTTGGTTTGATGTTGGTTGCACTGGCTGAGAATAGCCCCAGAGAAACGCACACTCTGCAATCATTAACACTAGATGTTTCGTAAGTGCTTCATAACTTTGTCTGGAACTACTCCAAAAACGGGATGCATTTTATATTAACTGCTCTGACCTCTGAGTGGCTTTGCGTTTAAAATTAAATCCCAAAACCATCCATTGTGCATTAATTAGTCGACAACGCAAGCATAGCATTAGGACAGAGAGGGAGAGAATTGGTCTGCGTTTGCTGGCGGCTGTGATGGGTCACGTGTTGTCATGATTAACCAGAGCCGCTGAATGAGAAACTAAAATGACATTTACGTCCAGATAAGAATCTCAGCTGATCCTGTCCGTTACACGTTCAACACAACACGAGTGACTCCTCCCTCAATGCTCGTCTTGAGTAACGTGGATGGATGGCTGAGCCAGTGTGAGATGCATGTGACCACAGGCCTTTCCAGACAGGAATTTCATGGAGGCCTTGTTACTAGTGAAAACCACAAGTAAACACCAAAATCACTTTTTCAGTTTAACACAGTTCGGTTCAGGTCTCACAAAGTGCAATCGCCATTTCTGTGTTATTTAGGACAAAAATGTATCACGTTCCCAAACGGGAGGATGTTCTCTGTACATTAAGAGGGGTCTGCCACTTCTAGCAACTCTTTTCCCAGAGTGGACGTTTTCTATTGGCGAGCGTGTGACGGGTTTTCGCCAACGCCCCTCACACCTGTTCCTACGAAACCCAATCTGTCCCGTTTTTTAATAAAACCTTTCCGACTGTTTTTTCCCTCGCATCGCATTTTTTAATCGTCTGGGCGGAGGTTCTTCTGCTAAAACGTGGTTTACTCCCTTTAAGGATTTGCAGATTTGCCTACAAAAAAGCAAGTCAACACTCCTGCTCATAAGCAAGGCGAGGGTGGTGCAACACCTGGGGTTTGTGGCCGGGCCGGCCCTATGAGGCAGGCAGCCCACCGCTCCACTGCTCAGCATTCGATGGGTAAAAGAGAATGAATTTCTCCATGTGGATTAATAAAATCACATAAATATCATTATTGCTTGGCAGCAGACGCAAACAAGCATCACTTTATCCCAGACCTGTAGTTCTATTTCTCCTACACTCCGCATTATTCCTCAAACAACGCGTTCATTGCGTTTCATTTTATCGACGCCATGTAGAACTGCCCAACCAGGGAGGGCCGTAGCGACCAGCTGTACTTTAAGTTGTGTAACGTCTCGAAATGAGGCCTCAGATCACATGCCCACGCCTCTCTAGTCATCCACTGGACAAGGTGAGGGTGACTCACCTGGTTGGCCATGCTGAGGTCCTGCACCTGGAGACTCTGGTGGTGGTTGCCCAGGGTCACCTCCAGCAGCTCCGTGCTCCTGCCCTGGCCCCCAGGGTACAGCGGCAGGCGGTAGTCGTGCTCCGTCAGCTTCTCCTGCTTGATGCCCATGGTGTGCACATAGTCCCCCACCTGGCCACAGACCAGACTCCCGCCGCCGCCGCCGCCACCGCCACCGCCCAGGCCCTCTCCACCGCCACCGCCACCACTGGGCGAGTCCCGCTCCTTCTTGAAGATCATCTCCTGTGGCGGGAGGTCCTGCATGACGGACTGGGCGGCCAGGCGGGTGAAGGTGGTCACCGGCGGCAGGTGGCTGAACATGATCATGCCCGAGCCGAAGCCGGAGTCCATGCCACCGTTGGTGCGTAGGAATTCGTTCCCTAGTTTGTCTTGGATGATGTTCATGGTGAGTGTGGGCTGGCCGGGGTAGGAGAGCTACACGGTGCCAATCCGATTCATCCTGAGAGAAAGAGAGAGAAACCGATGATTGTTTGAAGGCTGATGAGACTACAATAAGCAGGGGACTACTATACACAATGATTATCCATCTTTCAGCATATGGTTAAAATCTGTTTTTTTGTTTTTCCTTTGAATAATGTTATAAACCCCTAAAACCATTAATATACAATATTATTGTACATAGGTTCTGCTCAAATATTTTTTAGCGCTACAGCACAGGACACAAACTGATTCTGGGAGATTGAAAATCTCTACGGTTTAGTATTCAGGTGGATGAGCCTTGGTCTGAATGGGCTACAGTTATAGAAATACATCAAGAAAAAGTGCTCTATAGATCTAAATGTGCTTGTCCACAATTTATCCCGCATTATTACCAAATTGGCTAAAAGACCAGAGTTCAATTCCGGGGGTGAAAAGAACAAGGTCGTAGCAGTGCACATATTTGAACAAATGTGTAATAAAAACTCATTATTCTATTCGTATCTAAAATGAACTTTAAGGGTTTTCAATGTTTCCTTCAATTAAAGCTCATCGACACATTACAACTCACATCACACTGCATATGCTTAATATGAACGGCCATGCCATCATCATTTGATCTCGCTAATGCGTATAATGTGATGCCAAATACCGACAGTGCGCTCGCAAAGGGTTAAGCAAACTTTTACAGATATGAAGACGAAAGGTCGGCTCCGACACCTCTCTGGCTCTGCTCCCAACACACGTTAACCCACTCTGCGAACTCGCAAAATTAAAAATGATAAACAATAGTGCTCGGAAAAGCTAAGACATTAGCCGTGCAATTAGCTTGCCTAGCGAGCTCCTCGGCTAACCCAGTGTTGCGGGGGCCTTCTTTGTGATGCAGGATCATGCAATTATTAATACGGCCATGCATCGGGACGGGTCCCCGCACCGGGGAAAACAGACGTTAACCTCCACGTTCAAGCTCCAAAGTCCCCCTCAGGAAGAAACCCCGACATACCTTCACAGGGGGGCGACCGAGCTGATCGTTAAAGGCCAAGTTTACCAATTCAGATTGAGTTATAAAAGTGCAAAACAGCACTGCAACGCGAACGTTACACAAGCGCAAGGCGAGCAGTGCGCATCGTCCCGGAGGGATACACATGAACTCTGGAGGTGTATCTCCATGTGTCGGGTTTCTGCAGGACAGATTGTGTACAATGTATTTCAATATTTATCATTTTAAATGCATTTGTCTGTACAGGACGGTTAACCGTGAGTGCGACAACACACGCAGCGCTATGTTGACCCTCATCACAGAATGCCCATGCAACCCGGGCGAACAATGATGCTCGTCTGCTGGGCTAGCCGAGACGGCTAGCTAGCGAGCTAACTAGCGGCAGTGGCGCTGCACGGCCGCTAGTTAGCCTGCTAGCAGAGACGGCTAGGTGGCTAGTGGCGCTGTGCAGTGGCGCTGCACCGCCGCTAGTTAGCCAGCTAGCAGAGACGGCTAGGTGGCTAGTGGCGCTGTGCAGTGGCGCTGCACCGCCGCTAGTTAGCCAGCTAGCAGAGACGGCTAGGTGGCTAGCGGCGCTGTGCAGTGGCGCTGCACCGCCGCTAGTTAGCAGGCTAGCAGAGAAGGCTAGGTGGCTATGGCGCTGCACCGCCGCTAGTTAGCAGGCTAGCCAGCTCCCTGCTAGCTGGCTAACTAGCGGCGGTGCATCGCCACTGCGCAGCGCTTTGTTGTCTGTCCCACGCGTGTATGCGTAACAATGTCGCCATAAGTCTCGCAAAAAACGCTTTTCGTCCTTTCTCCTTACCAGTGCATGACCCCGACTTGCTGATTCGGCGTATCTAATTCACACTTAGGTTCCCGTTTCGATTTTTTAGAACCAAAATATTGTTCTTCTCCCGCTGCTGCCGCAGCTGCCGTGTTCTTCCATCTTGCCCGAGCGCAGAGCATTGTGGGCTTTAATCTGGCGGCTCGGGAGCGGAGCTGCAGCCGGGCTGTTTGATGTGCCTCCACGGGACGGGCTGCTTGATGTGCCTCCACGGGCCGTGGGGAGCAGCGCAACAACAAGGAGTGCATGCATGGGGATGCAGGGGTGGACGACTGGTTTCTGTCAGTCACAATTATAGGGTGCTCTTTTTGCGATAAAATATTAAAATAATGAACATGTGAAAAATGCGAACGTTTCAACAAGGAGTAGCCTAAATGCATGGTGATGCAGCCGGGGTGGACGACTGGTTTGTAACACAGTTATAATCCTCATAGCTTTGTTTATGTTATTTATTGTGTTCTATAGGGTGCTCTTGTTGCTCTAAAACATTAACAGATTGTGAATGTGAATGTAAACGTTTCTGACAGTTATAATCCTCACAGCTTTATGTGTATTTTTTATTTTTGTTTTATCGGGTGATCTTGTTGCAATAAATATTAAAATAATGAAAATGGGAATGTGAATTTTACAACAAAGAGTACATGCATGGTGATGCAGGGGTGAACGACTCTCACAGTTATAATCCTCAGCTTTGTTAATATTATTTATTGTGTTTTATAGGGTGTTCTTGTTGCTACTGATAAAACATTTTAATAATGACCTTGTGAATTTCAATGTTGAGAAAGCATCCCTTAAAATGACCTGCGAGTTGAATATTAATTAATAACAACAATAATAGGCATTTGTGTCTATCAATGTATCCTTATGGATTGTGTATCTGTGTGTGTTTATGGATACTCGGCACATGATGCAACAGCACAATAATACATGTTTCTTTACTCAGTGGGAAACACTCCATGGTCGCAGTTGTTTGATCTCTTTAGACATTCCCACAAGAGCAGTGGTCTGGAGAATGCTCAGACAAAGAAGATTATCAGCCTCTGATTCCCTGAGAGCAGATGTAGAGGCCTGTATATTATATGTAACACTTGATCTGGTGGCTGAGCAGGGGCGTATAATTGTAAATGCACATTATAATGAGTCTGGACCGTTTGGACCGTGCCCATCACGCTGCATGTGCTAATGACCTAATTAATTCGGAGCGAGCGGCGTAGGCTCCTGTTTGAAATGCAGCCATCGGTTACTTTCAAGAAGGTCAGTGGATTGCATCTTTCATGAGGTTCGTCCCCTCAACACTTGATGGAAAGTGATGACATAGTGTTTAAACACATTTAAGCTACACAACACTGGTCAAACTGTGTGACATTGCATATGTGGTAAAATACTAATTTGAAAACGGAATTATTAAAATATACATTTTTACTCAGTCAGTTTTGAGTTTTTCGCTGGCTTACACATATTTTTAAATGTATTCCCTTTAATTATCCGCTGAAATTAAAACCATATCCTTGACCATTCAGGTCAACATACTGCATCCTTTGTTGTAGAATCTCCACCAACATGGGCGACTGGTCTTAAAATGTATCATTTGTGTATGTGTATGCATATTGCATATTCATTATTTTGTTAATATCTGTGGGGTGGGAGGTTGAGGTAGAGTGTGTGCTCTATCCTGCAATAAAGTTTTAGAAGGAAATTTCTAGAGGTCAAATTCATAAAAAATACAACATTGTTAAGAGTTAAAGAGCCTTATCAGTCAAATCATATATCCTACGTTCACTTCGTTACGGTATGCTCTGAATATTTTTCTAATCAAAATAACTCAAAACTTAATTAATTATAAATTAATGCAATTAAACAATTAAAATATCATACCCAATGTAGAATTTTCTGTGTACAAATAGAATGGTGATACACAAATAGGAATAAAATATGGAAAATGATAATGACCATTTCAAGGACATATAAAGCTTTGGTAAATGTGTTTTTTGAATAATTGGATCCAAAATAATAAGCAACACTGACGTTATCAGACCACTGATCCATTCTGTGATCGCTATCACTCAATTTCAGGGTCTGCTTAACATTTTAATATATTCTGAAAACAATTATTCAGGTCAGTTTGCCGAGTCGTTCAGGCAGTGATTCATTTTTAAGCATATAGTAGAGCACCTTATTGAAGAGATTTTATATCAAATCCAATCTTAATATATTCTAAGGGGATTTGTATACAGTAATAAATACTAAATTATACAAGACTGATTTCAGATTAACTTTTTTCAACCTCAAGTCGAAAAATTTAAATGGTCTTAATGTTTTAGTTATGTTGGTGTGTGACTATATTACCAAGTCAACGTTGAAACTATGTTAGCAAATGGAAGGCTCTATAAAAACGATGCTACACAGGGGAAAACATATAACACATCCAAGGGATTGTGTGTTACACATACTGTTGGACTCAACAGAATGATTTTTTTCCTAAAAGATTTTCCTAAAATTAGCTAAAATCACAACCCAGTACCTCCCTCAAAGTACACGCTGATCCTAGCCTGACAGAGCCAGACTAATTGCAAATGTGTATAAGTCTGAAACCTCCTAATGTTTTTAGAATCTCCAAGGGTAGTCATCAACAGACCAAAATGCCCCTGGACCCAATTGGATACAACCAACAACCAATCAGATCAACGAAACGTGTGACACATCAGAGGCAGCCATCTTTGTAGTTTATGACAATGCTTTAACTCTTCCTCTATAGTCATCGTATTAAACCTGTCCAATAATAGATAAATGGATGTGATTGGCCCTATACCGAGGCCCTGTCTGCTGGAAATCTGACTGAACGACAGGGGGGCGAGATGCTAAAGCCAGAGCAAATAAAACATAAGCTTGCAGATTCGTCAGGTCCCCAGGCTAGACTGATCCTCTCTATGCACATTGCCTGAGGTTTAGTTGTGTTGTTGTATTTTGTTTACAAATTGCCTGGAACGATCTGCCCCATATAATTATTTTTCATTCTCTCTCACTCTAATTTATGCTTTTCTCTCTATATATCTCTCTTCACACACACACACACACACACACACACACACACACACACACACACACACACACACACACACACACACACACACACACACACACACACACAGTTGTATCCCGACGCAAGTCCTCTTTTCATCCGGTAGATGGTACTGTTGCTCAAAATTAAACTGCCGTTTTGTCCTCTCCATCTCTATTTATTTATCCTTCCACGGCTGTGATTTACCCATCCGAGCATGGTAGGCTTCAGATTAGAAATCAAAATATACAACGATTTTTTTTTTCTGACTTACTAATTAAAACATCTATCGAATAATTACCAAGTTAAACAAAAACAAACATATTTTTGTGAGTTAACATTATTTAACTCATACCAGATACTCTCTCTCGCCCTGTCTTTCTCCCCCTCTTCCTCTCTACCTCCTCATCCTCCCCTTACACACTCTCTCTCTCTCTCTCTCTCTCTCTCTCTCTCTCTCTCTCTCTCTCTCTCTCTCTCTCTCTCTCTCTCTCTCTCTCTCTCTCTGAAAGGTGCACAACTCCTCGTGTTTTCCTTATCCACTCTCTTAGTGAGAGCGCAGCGTCATCAATTCGGCAACAACTGATTTTTTTTATTTTCTTTCTTTTCCCCCAAGACACGTCACTGTAATACCTGAACATGTCGGGAGGGCTGAATACATTGACCTAGGGGCACCTGACCGCACATTTCGATGAAGAGAATGTACATCCATGCGCGCTGATGTGCCATATGGCACGCTTTACGCACGGCAGATAACCAACATTGTGGACTAAAAATCCAACAGAAGATGGATTAAACAAGGACGTTTATTTTTCTTTTATCTTCATTTTGGGAGGATTCGGCGATGGCTGCACTACGGAGGAAATTCGGCGAGGACTACCAGGTGGTGAACACGAGTCAGGCGACCACTTTCACAGCCCCGGTCAAAAAGAAGCGCCAGCGCTTCGTGGAGAAGAACGGCCGATGCAACGTCCAGCATGGGAACCTAGGCGGGGAGAGCAGCCGGTACCTCACAGACCTCTTCACCACTCTGGTCGACCTGAAATGGCGATGGAACATGCTGATCTTCATCCTGACCTACACCATCGCGTGGCTGGTGATGGCGTCCATGTGGTGGATAATCGCCTACATCAGGGGAGACCTGAACCACGGCCACGACGCGTCGTACACTCCGTGCGTGGCCAACGTGTACAACTTTCCCTCCGCTTTTCTGTTCTTCATCGAGACCGAGGCCACCATCGGGTACGGCTACCGGTACATCACGGAGAAGTGCCCAGAAGGGATCATCCTGTTCTTGTTTCAATCGCTGTTGGGTTCCATCGTGGACGCCTTTCTCATCGGCTGCATGTTCATCAAGATGTCCCAGCCCAAGAAGCGCGCCGAGACGCTGATGTTCAGCCAGGAGGCGGTCATCTCCCAGCGCGACGGGAGGCTGTGCCTCATGTTCCGCGTGGGCAACCTGCGAAACAGCCATATGGTGTCCGCGCAGATCAGGTGCAAAGTCATCAAGGTAAGAGGAATGCGCTCCTCCCGGCCACGGAAGCGTTGCATTGACCTCCACGACCCCTCTCCCGACTCACTCGAAGTGTTTAAAGTGGAATTAAACATACATAACAAAGATATATGATGTGTAACTTTCGCGGGTGGACTCATATCGTTTAAATGAAACAAAACATGAAAAGAAAAGTGAGGGATTGGTAACCTGCGTAACGATACAACTATGTTTTAAAGGCATGTGTCTCATATGTTGAAATGTCTGGATTATTTTTAAATTGAATTAATTTAATACCTCTGTATTCTGTTTTGGAGTGACGGATCATATGGTATGGTGATCATTTGTGTTCCCCTGTTCTATAATCTGAGATCATAAGAACAGAACAGGTGTTGATCTCAAACGGAATTAATCTTCTTTCCGACCCAAAGACAAACTGTAAGCAGTCTTGCCTTCAAAGGCATTGTGTGGAGGACAGAGGAACCAAAGCCTTCAAAATAAAAGCCTTGTCATAACGTTACCATGAACTGGCCGGCTGGTGCAGGTGACATAGTAAGGGAGAGTCTTGTGTATTGGGATAATAATTGGGTAAATTCTTAGGATTTTTACTTATGGCATAATAACAGCCACCTCTGAAAGAGATGTTCATTTAGCTGAATATGAAATAAAAAGGCGCTATAATGTGATCGATCAATGGCCAGAACAGCGTTATGGTGAGTGTCAATACTCCCGGATGGAAGGTTCCTGGTTTGATTTCTGCAAGGTCCTTGAGCCAAGACACCCAAGCCCTCTGCCTCTCCTCCCTGCGTCTCCTCCCTGCCTCTCCTCCCTGAATCTCCTCCCTGCCTCTCCTCTCTGCGTCTCCTCCTTGCCTCTCCTCCCTACCTCTCCTCCTTGCCTCTCCTCCCTGCCTCTCCTCCCTACGCCTCCTACCTGCCTCTCCTCCCTGCCTCTCCTCCTTGCCTCTCCTCCTTGCCCGTCCTCTCTGCTCTCTCATGCTGCTTCGGCTAAAAGCGTTTCCTAAACAGCTGAGCTGAAATGGACCTCAGTCCTCCATCTCACTATAGAGACATCCCCCTTCTCTCTGGTTGTCCCCTCCACAGTGAGAGGGGAGGGAGGGGGAGGGGTGGGAGGGGTCAGGGGGGGACACCAAAATGGTTTACAAGCATCATAAAGGAGGGTCCCTGCTTCCCTTCATTTGCAAGGGTTATGTAACCCTGCCACCGGGGTCTCTCCCCTTAGGCCTCCACAACGAAGCATTAAGCTTTCTAATGTCGGATGGGCTGCGTTAATCACGTACCCACACACACACACAGATTTAAAACAGAACAAATGACCATTTGGTTGTAACTGGCTGGAACACTGCTTCACAAGGCTGTGTCCCACCCCCGTGAGAATAGATACCTCTCCATTAGTTTCAAAAGCAAACCGTTACACGCTTCGTGATACTGGCCGATAGATAGAAGAGAATCACATGTACGAAAAGGTAGAGCTTTGCGGAATAACACACTTATGTGGAACATGACACACTCAGTGACACGTTCACACTGATGTGCGTTATTAAATAGATTCATCGCCAGCAGCAGTTGCTCCTGCACCCCGGGCTGTGATCTGCGAGGAAAGGCTGTGGTGGAGAAGCTTTTTGTGTTGTTTTGTGTTTATTGCCTGTGTTCTCCTGAGCGTCCATGTTAGCAGTCCATTAGTGGCACTGTGCCACGGAACTGCAGGACAGTTTAATGACCCGTACAGAGGAGAGGAGAGGAGAGGAGAGGAGAGGAGAGGAGAGGAGAGGAGAGTTGAGTTCTGCAGTCCGGAGGAAGATGGGGAGAGCACAGCCTTTTGGGCATGAGGCACAAACATATGAGGCACGCACATGATGCACATATGCACAAACACACACATGCACACACACATGCATATGCCTGCACACACACAAAAAAAACATACAAACATACACACACACACGGACGAACAAACATGCACACACAAATATTCACACACGGACAGACGTACACAAACACACAAACAAACATGGACACATACAAAAATGCCACACACACACACACACACACACACACACACACACACACACACACACACACATACACACACACACACACACACGTGTACAGGTACATGTAAAGGCTATTCTAATCACACTAATCTCCGTAGTGTAACCAGGTAGGAAACCGGAGCCTCTTTAAGATTCTGTCCCTCAACAAGCAGCAGCAGTCCTCTCCTTTTATATTACACACATTTCCATACATGTACAGCCTTTTACAGATCACACACTGACGTGCTTTGATGTGAAGGACGAGCAGCCCAGGTTTGACAGGCAGCTCAGGAGACACTCTGACGTCCTTTCTCCCCCGCGCTTCTTATGACTTCCAAAGAGAGAAAGATAAACACGTCGTATGAATGGATGCGAAGGAATTCCTGACAACCTCATTAGAGAGGAACCACACAGACAGGCACAGGCACAGGCACACACACACACACACACACACACACACACAAACATGGGAACAAACACACACACACACACACAAACAGGTACAGGCACACACACACAAACATGCACACACACACATGGACACACACACGATGACACATACATCCAAACACATATATGCACATATGGACACACGCACACACACCAGTGCACACACACACACACACACACAGCTCCGAGGATCGCGGGTTCCTCCCTGCTCTTCCCTTGATGTGTTACATCATCGTGTTTCAAAAGGCCGTGACATCATGCACTGGAGCAGAGGAAATTTGATAAAAAACACATCATTCAGAGAAATGTTGGCGGTACGCCAAATTGGCAACGCTAGACGCAGACCTTTAGTGCTGGCTTGCGATGGTTAGCCTTTCCACAAGGAAAACGCACAATATTGACTCACTTCAAAACCCAAGATGAGATGCAGGAGTGTTTCAGGGTTGAATTCTGCGCTTTCATCTATTTGTAATTACGTGCCCTTCCTGGAGTCTGATGGCTGTCAAAAACATTTTTTTATTTTTTTTTTCCCATTTTCGACCTTTCATTTCCATCCATGTCTTTTAATCAGACAGACATATTCTGATGGGTCTGAGCACACCAAACTGAGACAGAAACAAGATGTGTCACTGAGTGGTGAACTGACATATACAAATGAGGACGTCTGTCGATGGAACGTTTATAAACCTGTCTAGACTTTACTCGCTGGCTAGACATGTCATGGTTTACTGAAAACAGTCCCAGGTTCTTTAAAAAAACAGCCACAGCTACACACACACTATAAATACTGGTTGTATTGTTTAAATATTGATTGTCGCTCATCAATAAAGTTAAACCTTTAAACGTGTCCTGTCATTGGCTAAACCACCTGTCACACACGGTGTGACCTGCCACCCAGTGAGGGGGGCAGCCCCCATTGGAGGAATAGCTTCTGTTATTTAATGTCCCGGTTTTATTTTGTAGCACATGGTTCCATCACTTCCTAAATGTATTGGGAGACGCACATAATATTAGGATTGATTTCAACATTTGCCTCACAGCCAACATATCTCTCCTATCAGCTGAGCTCGAACTGTCAGGGAGAGAGAGAGAGAGAGAGAGAGAGAGAGAGAGAGAGAGAGAGAGAGAGAGACGGAGAGGCAGAGATATGGATAGACTGAGAGAGAGAAACTGAGAGACTGAGATATTGAGAGACTGTAATACAGAGAGACAGAGAGACAGAGGAACAGAAAGATGGAGAGACAGTACAGAGAGACAGAGAGATGAAAAAACCAGAAAGAGAAATTGAGAGGCCGTACAGAGATGGAGAGACCAGAAAGACAGGTTCATGGAAAGACCAGACAGAGAAATGAAGGAGAGAGAGAGATGGAGAGACTATACAGAGAGACAAAGAGAGCTACATGGAGAGAAGGAGTGACAGAGAGAGAGGGACCACCACCACCACCAGCATCCAGACACCACCAGGGGGGACTTCATCTCTCGGCAGACTTCATGGATCCATCGTTGGCATGAAAATTTTAGTTTGATGGTGTCTTATCCCTAAATGTGTTGGGGTAGTGGTTATTTTTAATACAAGTCTCTCCTCATTAAAATACAATTCCAAACACCAAACGGGTTTGATAAAAACAGACCAAACACCTCAGGGGGAAAAGCTCCCTAAGTGTGCACTTGTGTGTGTGTACGCGTGTGTGGGCGTGTGTGGGCGTGTGTGTGTGTGCTTGATGTAGGTACAAAGACCTGAGGGAATTTCTAAAAATTTGCCTAGTCTCCTTGTTTAGGGTAACAGATGTGTTGCATTGTAATATGACACACACATACGCATACAAAGACAATCACACACACTCACACTCACAGACACGCATACGCATACACACATACACACACACACACACACACACACACACACACACACAAACTCACAGAAGCACACACGTATACATACGAACACAAACACATTTGCATGCAAACACACACTGACACACACGCAAACACATACAAGCACACACGCATTCAAGCACACACGCACACAAACAAACACACATACACACACACAGACGGCCCTTTTATCTCCTCATCTGTGTGCGTGGGGAGTGCAGGAAGCAGCGCTGCGGGGGGGCCGGTGTGTGAGGAGCTTTGCCTGATGACGCGTGGACACACTCATTCCTCTCTTTAATCCCGGCCGACAATGAGAGAGAGAGGGAGAGGCACCGAATCTCCAGGCGCTAGTGGGGCGGTACGGCGGAAAAAAACACTCCTCAGAACACCTCACACACACACACACACCCCCGCCCGCCCGCCACATCTCCTTAAACACACACACGACACACTCAGAAGGACGTACACACCACCGCACACAATGACTTGTTTACATGAGTCCCGTCCCGTTCCTCTCGGCGGTCGGGATGTAAACACATGGTTTTGTGATTAGCCGGGACCCCCGTGGAGATCTGGCGTTAGTTACCGGGACTGCAGCCGGGCGCCACGGGGCGGTCGCCGTAGGGGGGCTACGAGCAGTCGAGCAGTGGCGGTTTTAGGTACGGGCGATGTGGGCAGTACAGGGGGGGGGGGGGGGGGGGGCGGCACGAGCACACAAAGAAAAAAATTATCGATCATACCCCCCCCCCTCCCCCCCCCATGAACAATTCCGCCAGACCGCAATCCCCCCCCCCCCCCCCCGTCAACAACTCCGCCAGACCAGGGGGGGGGGGGGGCGCACGGAGGGGGTCTCCCTACGAGTGCTGGGGGTCAGGAGGGAGGAGGAGGAGGAGGAGGAGATGGAGATGGAGGAGGTAGTGGAGTAAGAGGAGAAGGAGGAGGATATGGATGAGGAGGAGGAGCAGGAGGAGATGAATGAGATGGAGGAGGAGATGGATGAGGAGGAAGAGGGGGAGGAGGAGGAAGAGGAGGAGGAGGAGGAAGAAGAGGTGGCCCTCTGGGCGCTCGTTTGGGTTGAATGGTGTCCAGACTCATTTTGGAGTGGTGTGAGTGTGGGGTCAGAGTGGGCAGTGCAGGGCCGTGATGGAAGAGACTGGTGTGAGATTGCTGGTGAGTGCCGTGCTCAAATTGGTCCACTGGTTCCCTGTACAGCCTATTTCAGGGGGGTCACCATTTTGCCGTGCAATCTAAAATGTGAGTGTATAAATGTGGTTCCCTATACTACTTCAAAGTCCCACAAGGCACCGCAAAAGAAGCGCTGAACTGATGTGCACTTATTTCCGGAACAAGGGAGCTAAATTGAATACTGGCAATGAATGAAGGTGAAGGTGAAGGTGAAGGTGGTTATGGGTAGGGGAGGTCGTAGTCTTGGGAAAAAAGATAGGTTTTTAGACTGGATTTGAATGTGGGAAGTGAGGGAGAGTCGCGGACAGGTTGGGGAAGAGAGTTCCATAGTCGAGGGGCTGTTCTGGAGAAGGCTCTGTCACCGAATGTTTTTAGTTTGGAGGGTGGTGCGGTTAAAGTGAGAGTGGAGGAGGATATATCCAACCTATCGTGCGCCAATGAGCAAGTTGAGACAGGTAGAGCCGTGGAAAGTTTTCAAGGGATGAACAAGATGGCGGGAGGCGAGGAAGTTGGCATCCAGACATCCCACTCCCCCACCTCGCCGTGCGGTCATCTGGCCAATTAAAATCTTCCACGCCAGTGAGCTCTCGGTAGGCAGCGGCAGAACCTGTGCAGACACGATTCGCACACCGGTGCCTCACGGCAAACCCACCACGGAGCGACCCACACCGGCAGCTACACCACATGTCGGGGGGGGGGGGGGGGGGTCTGTACCTCAAGCCACAACATCCTAGATCAACCAAATTGGTTCTCAAACTGTGTAGTAACTGTTGGTACCTGTGTGCTATTTAATGGTACGCAGAGTAATCTCCAAAGAAATGAAAAGTAATAGAATGAATTTTAAAACATAATATCAAAATACTAGTACGAATGGATGTACATTAACCATGAGATCATTAAAACAGTGTTTAAAATAAGCTTTGCCTTTCCTGTAATATGTTTGTGTACAAAGCAAACACACCAAATGGTGGTAGGAGAGGAACTTCCAGGACTACACCAAGAACATTGTATTTTGTTATACTTCATACCGTCGGTCACAATGGTGGTACTTGGGGTGATAAATATTTTCTGAGGTGGTACGCGATATAAAAGGTTTGAGAACCTAGAGTCCTAGATAGTTCCAGGGCAGCTCCTTCCACTTCTTTCCATCATACGAGCCGGTTATTATAGAGGATGCCACGCCAATGACAGAGTAAGCGTTGGTTTTGCTCTTTTCTTTGTTGTTCTTCAAGATTCCTCAGTTCTCTGATTCCTTTTTAATTGTTTCCCCGTCGGGGATTAGTAAAGCAATATTACAGGCGATGGTGTGCTTTAGCGGCACAACGGTGATTTGGCTGTGAACGAGTCTGAAGGCGAGCATCCACCCGCACACAAGCTCACCCTCAAGTGTAATACTGAGATTATACAGCTACCTACAAAGAAATATAGAGTCATATTGCTGGGCACCTCGCTCTCAAGATGAATCACTTTTTATTTGTTTCTATGTTAGTGTCCCTGGGAATACGTCTGACTAATACCTGAAAAAACAATCAGTGACGTCCCTGTCTCCTACGCAATGCACGTCCTGTTCACAATCATATGTCAAAGAATCCTGACTTGCTGTCTGTTTTAGTACCTGCTGTACTTGGTTATATTGGATAGCAATAGACTGTGTTAAAATAAAGTCAAAATGAATGACAGAAGCTATAAAGATGGAACGGTAACTCTCTCCTCTCGCACTGCTCTGTCCAATGATATGTCTCGTACATCTCAAGACAATAAGTCACTTTCTGATAGGATGACCTTTGGTTCATCACCAATCTACACTTTCACACCTCCATGTTGGACCTGAATGTCTTTTGCGACTGGATGACAGGGTGAGGGGGCGGTGTGGAAAGGAAAATTAATTCTGGGGTTCTATACTGGCCCTCTATGGCCTCTCTCTCGTGTCTTTGTATTTCTGCAGTCTCTCTCTTGTCTATCGTTCTCTCTCTCTCTATCTCTGATCCACTCCAAGATGTAATCTACTGTAGCAAATGCTTCCCTTTCGTTACACTTCTGATCACTGTCAATACTAACAAAGTCTCTCTCTCTCTCTCTCGCCCTGTCTTTCTCCCCCTCTTCCTCTCTACCTCCTCATCCTCCTCTTACACTCTCTCCCCCCACACTCTCCCCCACCTCTCTCTCTCTCTCTCTCTCTCTCTCTCTCTCTCTCTCTCTCTCTCTCTCTCTCTCCTCTCTCTCTCTCTCTCTCTCCCACACCCTCCCTATCCCTCTCTTCCCCACACTCTCTCCCCACACACACACTCTCTCTCTCTCTCCCTCTCTCCCCCTCTCCCCCCCTACTCTCTCCCTCCCTCCCCCCACACCCTCCCTCTTCCTCTCTTCCCCACACTCTCTCACCCCCACACCCTCCCCCTCTCTCTCTCTCCCTCGCCCCCAGTCTCGTCAGACCCCCGAGGGGGAGTTCCTGCCCCTGGACCAGTGTGAGCTGGACGTGGGCTTCGGGACGGGGGCCGACCAGCTCTTCCTGGTGTCCCCGCTCACCATCTGCCACGAGATCAACCCAAAGAGCCCCTTCTTCGACCTGTCCCAGCGCTCGCTGAAGAACGACCAGTTTGAGATCGTGGTGATCCTGGAGGGCATCGTGGAGACCACAGGTGAGGACCACGGAGACCCCGTCCCCCCCCTTAGCTCCCCCTCACCGCCGCCTTCTCATCCCTTACTCTCCTAAAAACACCCCTCATATGCACCTGTTGTATGTTTGTACGTCCTGGCACTTAATGTAGGCACTTATTGTATGTTGTGCGTCCTTGCACTAGTATTTAGCGTTGTGTAGTGTCCTATCCTAGCTGTCTTTGTTGTGTACGGGGAATGGGTTAAGTGATTGTTAGTGCTCGGCACTTACCTTTACTTACTGTACTGACAGCGATATATTGTTGTTTCTCTTTCTTCTGACAAATGTACTTATTGTAAGTTGCGTTGGATGAAAGCGTCTGCTAGAGGCCCTAAGGGTAAAAGCGTTGTTTTTCATGAACTGTGGCGGAGACAGTTCAGTCAAGCCATGAAGGCGTAAGACGTCTCAAGAGACTTTGAATACTGTTGGCATAAAATGTTTAATAAAAAAAACCACTGGAAAGACAAAGAAATGCTTTTAAACGGTAATAGACGATTCGATCGAGCACAAACGCATTGTCTTCCTATCCAACGGACACAGCCAGTCTCGACCCCTTAAAACACACAGGACCCCCCCGCCCACCCTCTTTGCTCTGGTAATCCTGCCTTTGAGCTGGAGGTGACAACCCCTCCTCCGTACACCCCTGCGTCTCCCCGTGGGGGTTGGATTCAGTGATAACGACGGCCTCCCTGTGCATTATCCCTCACGTATGCGAAGGCACGCGCCGGGCTTCCGACCGAATGAGCCGAGAGTCTCTGTGGCGGTTCCACTCCGTTTGTCTCGCTGTGAGACGGCGGGAGTGCTACCGTCGCTAAGGAAGAGAGCCAGACGGCAGACACGCCGGCTCTCCACCGCTGCCCCTCGGTCAAACGACACAAAGCTGGACTCCATCGTGCTTTATCATTCCCTCGCACTCAAGTGTTCCAGTTCTTTTGTAATTTTTGATCCAAAACCCCGTCTCCCTTTCCCCCCATTGTCCCAGCGGCACCAATGCGTCGAGTGGATCCGAGTAGCCAAAATGGAAAGCGGGGGGGGGGTGAGGGCGGGGTGGTGGGAGTTGGGGCAGGTTGAGGAATTGCAGCGTTTGCTCATTGGCGCTGGCAGCCGTATATATACGGATGGTCCCGGCCGCCGTCTGTGTGTAGTTGATAACGTTATTAA
Source organism: Micromesistius poutassou (assembly GCF_964030765.1). Taxonomy (NCBI): domain Eukaryota; kingdom Metazoa; phylum Chordata; class Actinopteri; order Gadiformes; family Gadidae; genus Micromesistius; species Micromesistius poutassou. The sequence goes on along the minus strand of NC_140271.1, from coordinate 15,758,989 downwards.
ATCCTGGCGGTTGCCGTCGGAGACCGTTGTTGGAGCGCTGTGGCTGTCGTCGGCGGTTGGAGCAACAGGAAGTGATGGCGGTGTCCCCCTCAGCCAACGGAAATCATTCACAGTCAAACACTCCTTACAGCAACACCCAGCCCATTAACCCAAACTCATTAAAGCGGGAGGAGAGGGAAGGGATTTCTGGAAAAATCTGTCAAACACCTTTTGACAGACAAATTGTAGGGCGAGGTCGGGGCAATTATGTTGCTGAGTGATGGACGGTGGTCGACCTAGCCAGCAAAGAGGTAGAACGTAGCCCCCAGAACCGAACCGAACCGAGTCCCACGTCTGCCCACTATTCACCAGCTCACACCTTTGGTGTTTCCTAGAAATAGAAATCCCTCAAGTTTGCTGTGTGCTTAATACCTACTGGCACAATGAAGATAAACTGCCATGTGTATTTTACTGCAATAATTAATCGATTTCCCTTATTTTCATCTATTTATAAACAACACGTATGAATTCATCACACAGGAGCTCTGTGGCTCGGCCTACATTTCAAACTGGTATCTTGAGATGGATGGGTGTTTGTATTTTGATGAACTAAACCGATTAGCATCTGTTTTACACAGCATGCATCATACGTTGAAACCTAATAATGTAATGCTATCGAACCACTGAACTGCCATCCATCAACATGACGATGGCTCGCATAGCAACAGTTGCATTGTATGCAAAATAAGTAGATTAGCAAGGCAGAGGACAGATTACATCTTGATTTATGCTGATTTCAAGAATGCGCACACACACACACACACACACACACACACACACACACACACACACACACTAAGAACACCTCCACATCCACACAGAATCCCCTTGAAAAAGAAAATGGATGACAGGGGTTCTGAAAAATATAAATATAGAAATATTTGCGTAAATTCCCTTGCGCATCAAGGTGTGCTTGACATGAGCAGAACACATCAACGCAAGCCGTATTTTACAGTGTTATTCTCCTCCTAGTGTATATATATAACAGTACACATTATGGATATATTGTTACCAAGCTTTATCACCTGCCATTTCATCTGGCTCCACCATTGTAATAGGTACTAAAGAAATCACCATGCATATTGTTATAACATATACAACCAGGACATGCTCAGGTTCTGCAGTGATGTAAAATGATAGTTTCTTCACTGCCAGAATGGAAAAGACCTGCTTTCAGTAACCTACTTACAGCACCATCAGAGGCATTTCTTATTATTTCTTATTATTATATAACAAGCTTGTCTGGTTGGATGCTATTTCTTTTTTAAGACAAATTAGGTTAAAGAAGTTCCCAGGTTGATACTTTACAACTTTAGAAAAGCTGAAAAGATCCTTATAATCTGGTTTTTGTGTGTGTGTGTGTGTGTGTGTGTGTGTGTGTGTGTGTGTGTGTGTGTGTGGGTGTGTGTGTGTGTGTGTGTGTGTGTGTGTGTGTGTGGGTAAAGATGGGTCAGAGTGTTCGAGATTAAGTGTGTGAGTGTGTGCATGTGCATGGTGTTAGCCTGCTTGCAAGTGTGTGTGTGTGTGTGTGTGTGTGTGTGTGTGTGTGTGTGTGTGTGTGTGTGTGTGTGCGTGTGTGTGCGTGCCGTGCCTGCGTGTGTGTTCATGCAAGTTTGTGCGCATGTGTGTGCATGCATTCACATGTGTGTGCGTGCACGCGTGTGCATCCGTGTAATTCTGCATTTTCCATTAAAACTCCTTCCCCTTTCCCTTGCTCTGCATGAGGCTGGTATTTGTGTCACTCTCCCAGAGCCTGATGGACTCAGAAGGACCAGACATTAGCTGCCTCCTGGAAAGACTCATAAGATGGCTGCCTGAGATGATGATGAGCCACACGGGGATCACCATGTCCTCGTGGAGCTCTGTTACCAGGTTACCGTACTCTGGGAGGGAACAGCCAATATGGGCCGACCTGGTGGATATTACTGTGGCTTACGTCTCGGCAGACACATCAAAATGAAAAATACTGTACATATTCTCATGATTTTGTACTCCAGTGTTCGCAAAGTTATGATGGATTCACACCGATGTTGTTCCAAGTGCGCAGTAGAAGAATATGAGAAAAAATAAACGGCACACATAACGTGGGAAAATGACAGGAGCGAAATGAACAGGTTCCTTCCTGGAAACTATAATTAAGTAAATCCATAATCCTTCCAGATGTTGAACAACCACACAAAACATCCTAACGTCAAACGAGTTAATTGCGACCTTTCGTTTCCGTAAGAGCGGCAGTTTTGTGACTCATTCTCAGCAGAGGAACAGTTGAAAGGTTTCCTGAGAGAGGATTGGCTGCCTGCTGATCATGTGACCCGTGGAGCAGCCCAGCCTCAAACAGAGGCCAGAGGGTTCGACACAAACTCTGCAGTGCGGTCTCCCAGAGGGCGCTGAGATGCAGACGTAAATGCCACAGTATTGTTTTGTTGTTGTTGTCGTTTATAAAAGGGCCGGGGTCAACCCTCAAAGGCGAGCCCCCATTGGCCGGACCGCGGGTGGAGCTCCGCCTCGGTTAGGCTGTCCGTCAGCTCTTGACGGACATGTCTATCCACGCCCGATAACTAGCATCCACCACCTAAACTGTCTCAGACGGTACAGCCGGCAGAGGAACGATTACACACTGACCAGCAACATGCTGAGTGAGATTTGAGCTCTAAACAAGAATTACAATGGCAGTCGCACACACACACACACACACACACACACACACACACACACACACACACACACACACACACACACACAGGGGCCATGACGAAACAAAGATTAACAGCCTTGGCGTATGTTATTGATGAAGGAACAGAGCAGCAGCAGGAACCATTAATGAGATTGATCAGATATGAATCGATTGGCACCGCAGTCATCCATCGAAAGGCCCTGCTCACCTCTAGAAGACAGCTTTAATGAGCTCGCCCCCACTTCCTCTGTGTGTGTGTGTGTGTGTGTTTCGTGTGTTGGCTGATTCCTTCTTTGTTGCCAATGTTTCTTTTTGCTTGTCTTCAGTTCTTCCCTTTTTTTTGAGTAATTTCAAGACATTGCATCTCTCTCTCTCTCTCTCTCTCTCTCTCTCTCTCTCTCGCTCTCTCTCTCTCATTGATTCACACAACCTTATTAGCCTCTGCTAACCAGCCTTAGGGGAGCCTCATTGTTGAGAAATGCTAGCAGTTGCTTTCATGTACCATTTAATTAATTAGCTACGCTTTCGACCCCACTCATCCGCTCTTTTTCTCCATACATTTTCCATCTGTTCAGCATTCATTCAATTTATTTGTCTTCCCCGTAAATCTTACGAGAGCCGCTTCACTTCCCTGTCCCTGCTTTTTGCCACTTCATTTCTGACTTTTTATTAATGCTTGTTTGGTTAGAACTCCTGTATTTTATGCCTCTGCAAAGTGTCTTTTAGAGTCTGGAAAAGTGCAGCATAAACAAAATGTATGATGATCATTATTGTTGTGATGAACAGCAATTCTGTCTCTTGCCCTGCCTCTCTCACTCCCTCTTTGGCTCTTTTTCTCTCCATTACTTACTCCCTCTTTGGCTCTCTCTTTCTCTCTCACTCTGTCTTTGGCTCTATCACTCCCTCGCCAGGGACCACAATGGAAATAAGCCTGCGGGCTTCATAGTGTCATCCCTGAATATTTATGTGTATTAATGTATGACACAGAGTGCTGTTTCATATTTTATGTAAGAAAATTGTCAAATAAAATACTTTGGCTCTCTCTCCCCACATCTCTCTCTCTCTCTCTCTCTCTCTCTCTCTCTCTCTCTCTCTCTCTCTCTCAGGCATGACGTGCCAGGCCCGCACGTCCTACACGGAGGACGAGGTGCTGTGGGGCCACCGCTTCCTGCCCGTCATGTCCCTGGAGGAGGGCTTCTTCCGCGTCGACTACTCCCAGTTCCACAGCAACTTCGAGGTGCCCACGCCGCCCTTCAGCGTCAAGGAGCACGAGGAGCGCAGCGCCCTGCCCTCGCCGCTCTCCGTGGACACGCCCCCGCCCAGCCGGGGCCAGCGCCGCGAGCGCGTCTTCTCCGTCGACTGCATCCGCAGCGTGGAGGAAGGGGTGGGCCCCCGGGGGGGCCCGCTGGGGGGCCGGCTGCCCAGCAAGCTGCACCGCATGAGCTCGTCGGGCCGCGAGGACCTCCAGAGGAAGGTGCTGCTGCTGAGCTCGCAGCACGCCGAGAAGGCCTGCAGCACGGGGGACCTCCCGCTCAAGCTGCAGCGCCTCAGCGCCGGCTCCTCCACGCCGCCCAGCCCCGAGGCGCCGCGCCTGCAGCTCAGCGCCGGGCTCAAGGTGGGCTTCGAACCCATGACCCAGTCCACGGTGGAGCTGTACCGGCCGGGCACCACGGCGGCAGTGGCGGCGACGGCGGCGGCGGCTGCGGCGGCGTTGGCGCCCGGGGGGTCCCCGCGCGCCTGCAGCCCCGTGCTGAACTCCGCCTCGGGGAGGACAGCAGAGGACAATCTGCCCCTGAAGCTGCGCAGGATGAACGCCGATCGCTGACACTGATACAACAACCCCCCCACCCCACCCCCCCGAGCCCCTGCCCCTGCCCTCGTCTTCACCCCACCAGCCCCGGCCCGCCCGCCCGCCCGCCCGCCCACCCTCCCCTCTCTCCCCCCCCCCGCCCCGAACCAGACCAGACACTGCCTGCAGACATTCACTGCCCCCCCCGACAGAAGGCTCCCCCAGGCCTGGTTCAGAGTCTCTCTGCTTCAGCACGGGTCTCTGAAGGGGATAAATATGAAAAAAGGGATGGATTATAGATTATTTTCTTGATTAGGAGCGACCTACTGGAATGACTGTGATATATTTAATGTTTTTAATGGCAAAATGCATTCATTCTGTTTCATTCGGTCGGGCACAAAGTGCTGAGGTACATTCATACATGCATGCATGCATGCAGACAAGTATGCACACACACACACACACACAGGTACACACACACACTGACAGGTACACACACACCTACATTAGAAGATGACTTGTGCATGTATACACTTAATCATTATGTGAGCACCACTGCACTGGTTAGTTAATCTCTTTGTTTCAAGTCGATATAAATTCAATTAAGAAGATGAAAATAAATGATTGTCAAGCTTTTCACTTTTCTTGTCTTTATTATTTTCATTACTCCGCCAACTGCCTCCAGAGAAATACATCTCCATGATTAATTTCTCTTGAGACAAACTGCGATTGGAAGGCGATGGTTTTTCATGTTTTTCATTTGAGCTTTCGGCAAGTAGTGCTATTCACAAGAACCATTACGTTCCGAAAACCCATCAACGCCGCGGAGACCATGTCTGAAAGAAGTGTTCGATTAAAGACGCTGAAGACAATCGAGAGCAAAGAACAGACAAATGGAGAGAGGCAGAGTGAAAGCAAGCAAGTATCGCCCCGTCAATATTAATCCTGTAGCCTGTAGCAACTGTCACCGCCACACCTGGTTCTACAAGCCTGCATGGTTTGGCAGTCTTGTAGAAGTTAGTAGTTCCTATTGGTAGCTTTCAACTTTTAAAACTGTAGCACAAAATGCTACATGTCATAATTAACTATAATTATTAGTAACACATGGGCAGAACTGGACCTAAGCATACTCTCTCTCTCTCTCTCTATATATATATATCTATGGTTTTATTTCAGGAAATAAAGGGTTTTCAGGATGTTGGTTTAATGTTGCATCGGTCAAAGAGGTACAACAAAGTTGTTATTGAGATGTTTTAACTGTCCCACGTTAAACTAAGTAGTTATATTTAAGTAAATTCATAGTTATGGAACCAGCAACGAAAGAAAATGCCAAGTCATGGCAACTACGATTTTTGAATCTTATTTGGAAAGAGTTGAGGTCTGCTTTTTGAGAATTAGACGTGAATAATATTTTATTCAGTAGTTATGGTACTTATTTCAATGTTAATGTGATGTCACATAATGTATTACATTACCATATGCAGTGCTGGTCTATGTTACCTTGTTCTAATTCATATTCATCACATAGTGCATGAGCACAGAGCATCCAAGACTGGAAAATCAATTACTGGAGAGCTTTTTCTCCCAACTTCATTGACCCACTTGATTGGAGACATCCTGCATCTCATTAACAAGGCCTTGCTTTGATCGTCCAATCCGGTCAAGAGTGTGTGTGTGTGTGTGTGTGTGAGTGTGTGTGTGTGTGTGTGTGTGTAAAGATGGGTTTGAGATTAAGTGTGTGAGTGTGTGTGTGTGTGTGTGTCGATGCATCTATTCATGCACTGTACTGTACACAGAAAGGTTCAAACAACCATTTGAGCAGATCAAACAAAACACCCAATTATCGGACTTCCAAAATCCAAAATCCCTGTCTGTGAAAACGATAATCCTAAATAAATAGCCTGTCTGCCATTAGATGTGTGTGTGTGTGTGTGTGTGTGTGTGTGTGTGTGTGTGTGTGTGTGTGTGTGTGTGTGTGTGTAAAGATGGGTTTGAGATTAAGTGTGTGTGTGTGTGTGTGTGTGTGTGTGTGTGTGTAAAGATGGGTTTGAGATTAAGTGTGTGAGTGTGTGTGTGTGTGTGTGTCGATGCATCTATTCATGCACTGTACTGTACACAGAAAGGTTCAAACAACCATTTGAGCAGATCAAACAAAACACCCAATTATCGGACTTCCAAAATCCAAAATCCCTGTCTGTGAAAACGATAATCCTAAAGAAATAGCCTGTCTGCCATTAGATGCAGAAGCACCTTACAAAGTCCTTAACTTGTCACGCAAACGAGTCGTAAGACTTTGAAACTTTGAAACTTCTCCAAAAAAAAAATTTCTTCAATCACAGAAAAATTAATCCCGATGGCTGTCGTCCGTCTGTCTGAGGGGGATTGGATTCTGTGAAGCCGGTGTGACCCTGATGGCCCGCTGGTAAAAATACCGGCGACATGAATAGTTGATGAGCCGTCTCTTCAGAGAGAGGTGTGCCTGTCCTCATTAACCACCCCGTCCCCCCTCGTCTCCTCTCCCCTTCCCCCTCGTCTCCTCTCCCTGTCCCCACCAGTCAGGAGTCAGACTGGGTCACGACCGGTGTCAGGTGGAAGAGTCTGGACGGAGATCAATGACGTTTGTGGATATTATGGGATAGGTTACAGGTCACATCACTGTCACACGCCGACGGATAAGCATGCCTATGGATATTATACGCGCGCGCGCACGCGCACAAGCACACACACGCGCACATGCACGCACACTCATGCACACTATGTACATCGAAAGAAAGTTTTACGGTTTTAGTCCTATTAAACAAGAAGGAAGTAAAAAAGGAAATTACAAAAAGGAAATCTGCACGAGTTAAAACCACGCGATAATATAAAATATAATGTATATATTAATATTATTATTCTTTCTTAATTCGTCAATAAGGAATGGCTGAATCATGGGAAAGATTGTCGGATTACGTGGGCTGCTTGTTTATCTCCCATCTGTATCAAACAACCAACAACATCAACCCACAATGTCAAAGCTTTATCGACAGGAGCCTCAGATACAGAGCGTAACCTAGCAGCTGGCTCTTTGTTTACAGTGCTGCCGCTCACACAATCTGACCTCGCACTGACCTGCGCTATAAAAGGTATCGAATTGTTTCGTTTTCATTGATTGAACGTCCTTAAAGCAGCATCCACCATGTGATGCTATCCTGTGGAGACCAGGACATTTATCAATACTTTGAACTGATACTCATGGCACGCGTTTTTGCATTCAAAACTGCAGCCAAACACATGTGTGTGGATGTATGTGACGCATGTATGTGTGGATGCGTGAGAGAGCGAGAGACAGAGAGACAGAGAGAAAGACAGAGACAGATAAAGAGAGAGAGAGCAAGAGCAAGAGACAGAGACAGACAAAGAGAGAGAGAGAAAGAGAGAGAGAGAGAGAGAGAGACAGCATGATTTCATCTGGAAATGTGTATAAAGGACCTCATAAAAAGAGTGTAAAAAGACAAGACCGCAGTAGAATAAGAACCAGATCTGGATCCCGATCCCTACAAAGAAAGGCCGGCTGGATTCATTCCACAATGAAGCCCCTATCAGAATAACACAGTTTATGAAACGGCTCTTCTCAATGCTGTGGAACGCGACGTTCACTCGCATGGGCCTTCCCGACTTCTGGTGGTGAATTATTTTTCAATAATGACCGTTGCTTAGCATATAATGACCGCTGTCAAGGAAAGTGGGTTCTTTCACGTCTTTCGTATCACTCCGCAAGTAGTCCGGTAACTTATCAACCCCAGCGTACTCGGTTGCTAAGCGACGTCAACGTCTTTGGCGGACTATTTCTCTGCTGATCAACACTACGAATTCTGTCAACAAATAAATAGCAAAAAGACACAGTTATGTTTTTTTTATTTTTTTTTTATCGTTTTGGCAACGCCCCTGAAGGATAATGTATAGAACGCCGGTCATTATCGGGGCTTATTTCCCCGATAATGACCGGCGTTCTATACATTATCCTTTACTTAACACGCATCAACCTTTGTTCATCATGGGTACAGAACGGCTGTTAGCGATTGGCCGATGATAGGGTCCATCATCAACACCAACGAATCACACACTGCGTCGCCCGGCAAATCTATAGCTGTCTCGCTGCGCACACCTCTTTCCCCTTCCCCCCCCTCCCCCTCGTGACCTCAAACACGATCTCCCGAGACATCCGGGTCGAATCCCGAATGAATCCCAAACCGTCTCTCTCCCGTAGCGCGCCCTTCTGTCGACCTTTGAACCCGCCCCTTTGTCAGAGGGGTCGATGAGCTGGGGTCTCCAGCACCTCATCGTGGCCCCTGACACTCTGGAGGAAGACCAGGCCTTTGCTTTCGGACGTGTTTGCGAGGTCGCAAAGCGGGATTAATATTCATTACTACTATCTGACCTCTGACCCCTGTCACTAGAAATCCATGGATGGGAAATATGACACTTCATAGTCCAACACTGACACACACACACAGCAAGGTGAATTCAACCCTTTTATAACGTTCTAGACGCTCTGTTCTTGGGTGTCAGTGTATAGGAATAGCGTGTGTGCACACAAGCGGTGCATTCAATGCATTCAGGCTGTAGAATCTCAACCAATATGATGAACAAAATGCTTCTAAAATAAATGGCCTGTCCTGGTTTTAAACCCTGATACGAGGAAACTAAGAAGAGTGACGAGGAGTAATGGCCCCGCGTTACGCTGCGTTTATCTCCTCACAGCTCCTCGTTCCCTGATCTATTCCCCCCTCTGACTTCGGATCCCGTCCCCGGCCTCGGATGTTGTGAGCAGCGTTTTGCTCGATAAGCATTTTCCCCTCCGCCGTCAAATCGTCCGTCACAGACTCCCGGGTGAAAATTGTGCTGATCCCACCCACGCGGTTGACAAGAACGCCGTGATGTAGTGTGTGTATGTGTGTGTGTGTGTGTGTGTGTGTGTGTGTGTGTGTGTGTGTGTGTGTGTGTGTGTATGTATAAATTAGTGTGCACGTGTCACACACACACACACACACAGACACACACACACACACACACACACACAATAATTGTGTCTCCTTTCTTTGTGTGAATAAGGCACAAAAAAATTGAAAAGAAAAACAAATACAAAAAATGTTGGCTTTGGTTTTCTTATTAACCTGAAAGCAAAGCCTTAGTCTGGCGCGAGTATCCCCACAACTCATAGTGACTGGGGAAGTCCTGATATATGAGTAGGCAGGCTGCGTAAACACCGATAAGACCACAGCCAGCAGGGTGAGTTAGCCTTTATTCATTTTCCACCTCAGTCTACTCATATTTCATATCATTCTATCCATTTCTGTATTTAGTGTCTAGTCTCAGCTCCTTCTTACTCCCCCTCCTTCTTATTCCCCATTTCTCTTAGTTCCCTTTTTCCTTGTTCCTATTCCCTTGTCTTATTCTTTAGCCTCTAGTCCTAAGCCACTATGCTCTACTCCCTAGCCCCTAGCCTCTAGTCTTTAGCCTCTAGTCCTTATCCCCTACCCTCTAGTCCCTAGCCTCTAGTCCCTACCCTCTAGTCCTTATCCCCTACCCTCTAGTCTTTAGCCTCTAGTCCTTATCCCCTACCCTCTAGTCCCTAGCCTCTAGTCCCTAGCCTCTAGTCCTTATCCCCTACCCTCTAGTCCTTAGCCCCTACCCTCTAGTCTTTAGCCTCTAGTCCTACGTGAATAGGTCTGCTCTGTCCTCTTCTCTAGCCGGTAATACAGTAATAAGGACCGCAGTCTGTATACTGATGTACTTGTCCCTCCCCCTACCCCCTGGGCTTTGATATGTTAAATATGTTCCTGCCCGGCCGGCCCTCGTGACACACCACACACGCTTCTAATCTCCATGCCGCCATATTTGCTTTGTGGAAAGCAGGCAAACACTTCAGACCGGGCCTCCAAATGAGACAGCAGAGTGGCACTGTTTGAACATCTGTCTGGCTGTCAGCAGGCCAACACGCCCGTCAAAAGAGAGCACACACACACACATGCAGAGACACACACACAGACACACGCAGAGAGAGACACACACACACACACACACACATACACATAAACACACACACACACCACCCTAGAGCGCTTCACGTGATTGGATTAGACCTATGATGAAGGAGGAGCTGCTGCCTGCGGGGGCGGAGCTCCACAGCTGGTGGACGCGTGTCAGTAAACACACGGCACATGCCACATGCCACACCCCCCAGGGGGGATACAGCCCCACCCCCGCACCACCCACCTACTTCTTACACAGCTCATTCCATCATTGATCTACAATGGCCTGTCAATCATTGACCTAACACTCATGTCACAACATTTTTATTTTTAGTTGAGTTTGTTAAAGACTGACAGACTGTGGTGCTGTATAACATTCAGGGCATTTATCAGACGCTTTTATCCTAAGCGACTTACAATAAGTACATTTGTCAGAAGAAGGTGAAACAATACATCGCTGTCGGTACAGTAAGGATGCTCATGGAACCAAGTGCCAAGCACTAACAATTGCTAGGTTAACCCATTCCTGTATACAACAAAGATAGCTAGGAGTCTAGGTGAACAAATGAGTCATGAGTCTTTTGCGAAAGCGTATCTGACTGTCTCTTTAAGGCTGTGTTTCACAGACCGGTAGTACGGTACACTGAGCATATCCGCTGACTCCTGTGTCAAACGCAGCCTAGTAATACCAGGCTTAGAAACAGAGATGTACGTTAAATCATTCAAGTTTTACACACCCAAAAAAGCCAGCAACAACAACAAATGCTGTGCTATTCCTGTTGTAATTGCCATGCTCAGCCTATGCTAATTATTCCATCAGTGGCAGGAGCACAACAGAGACAGCGAGTTCTAACAACAAACCCTTTTCATCTCACTACACCGAATCCCTTTTCAATGTGTCGAGTGTGTCTGAATGGAGTTCCCTTTTGAAGTCGTGGTAGAATCACACAGGGGAAAAAATATTTGTGAGTGTATGTCATACCAGTTCTCAGTATTGCCCGTGCACGCACACACATGCACACCCGCATGCATCCAACGCACGCACACGCTACACACGCACACACACAAATGCACGCACCACACACACACACAAATGCACGCACCCCACACACACACATGCAAGCCTGCACTCTACACACCCCACACACACACACACACACACACTAAATCACTTCACATGTGACAGCCTTTTTTTGCCTTCAACACAAGTATGTTTCCTCCACATAGATTATATATAATCCTCCATCTTGGGCACTGACCCCTGGTCTTTGGGTCAGTCTGGCGCCGGTACGGTCCAGCGTCTCCGCCCCTCCGCCGCGGCTCAGCTGAGGCCACGCAGCAGCACTCTGGGCTGATTGGAGAGCGGCTCTCATGGGGCTGAAGGGGTCTTGACAGAAGGGCTCCTGTGGTTAACGGCAGCTCACAGCACTACCCTCAGCACCACCACCACCTCAGCGCCTCCGTCAGTCCGGAGCCGTCCACAGCTCCTTGAGGTGGGGTCGGTAATCAGCCGAGTGCGATTTGCATTTGATTCAAAATAGGCGGATGAGCTGCGTTCTTCTGATAGTGTGGATTTGATTTGTCTTTTGTTTTTCTTTTCCTTTGAGTAAGTCTGATTAAAAAAAAGCTTCAAATATTTTTTAAGCTTTGAACAGTGAGATTTTTTATTTTTTTTTGTTGTTGATTTGTGAATTATTAATGTATTTAAATAATGATTCACTCTGTGAAAGGGCAGTTTCCCCATCAGCTAGCACAGCTCAATGTCTTAAAACTCCTCACTGAAATACAATGCAAATCAATTAATTGATTACTCAATTAATCATTCAAGTGGCAGCAAATCTGGACTATTTCATTATTTTAAAAGCCTCAGAGTGGAACACTCCTCACTAAACAGATTGATTTAATTAAAAGACTCAACTTGGACGTTTCTTCCACCAGTCTTAAATGTACTAGGTAGGCCTACTCAATTATTTCCCCTGTTCATTCCTGTAGACCCCAATTGTAGCCAGGACTCAGTTCACGTACTGCTTGCCTTTAGAAAACATTTGTAACCCGTTCCTTGGGGAGTTTAAGCCAAACACAGCCGTCTGAGTTGCTGACCACCGTCTTTACAGTGCAGAGCTAGACATTGGCTTCCTAAAGCCTCTTGACAGCTCTATGTGGAGCGAGGCAAAGCCCTTATCGGCTGTGCTGCTGAGTGTTGCAGAAAGCAGCCCCCTCGTCACAAGAGCCCACCACTATGTTGTTTATCAGGGGGTCGATGTCGGCTGGCGACCGGCAGCAGGAGTTCCAATTACAGACGAACACAACGCAGAATAAACAACGACAGCGCTGTTTATTCAGTTCGTTATTTTTTTTGAGGTATCCTTCAATAGTGTTTATAGAAGCATTCAGCGGATCTGTGAACGAGGCCCTGGGGGCGCCGACTAATGGAAACTCTGATAACGGCGATAACCCGTGGCCTCTTTGTGTAGGCTGGTGTTGTGAGGAAGGTGTTTGGATGTCGTGTCGGCTGAGCGTACGTGTCAGACGACAGGAGAGCACCGCGGGGCAGCAGGGATACAGAGAGGGCGGTCAGAGGAGGGGAGAGGAGGAGATGGGAGAGGAAATCATAAATATCCTTCATATGCAAGTTATCTGTGTCACTTCAAATGTTTTATTATAGACTAAAGCATCCCTATCACATTCCCCACTCCACTAAAGTGGAGCACGCACGCACGCACACACACACACACACACACACACACGCACACACACACACACACACACACATACACACACACACACACACACACACACACACACACACAGCTGTTACCATGTCAACCCCTGAGGTCTGGACTCAATACTGGCCCAAAAATCTCAGAATTGCTGTTGATTCATTTGAACGCTTTTATCCAAAATGACCTACAGTGAGTCACATAGGCAGGTAGGACAGTCTTGGCCTACCTGGGTTAAGTGCAGAGTAAGGGGGAACATGATAGGGCTAAAGAGTGGCAGAGGCAGCTGACACAGGTAAGTGTTTTTGCTGAACTAACTACATGGAATTAACCCGCAGTTCGTAACGCCATTATCTTGTCAAATAAAACACTTCTAAGGAGTTAGTAATTAGCACTCTCCCAAGTTCTTCCGATGCTAGGCTGCATTGTAGCGAGCGGTTAGCTTTGACGATTGATCGAGCAACAGGGCTGTTGTATTTGTCAGGAAGGCCTGGTAGAGTTGGACGTTTGGAGGATTCATTCGAGGTGTGGAGTGCGAGAGTCTCAAAGCCCCCCGTGTCTTTAAGTATTTGTCAACTGCGCTGTTATTTTGACACTTCTGGCTCCTCTGAGACCTGTCCAACCAACTGTCGTCCGAGCAACAGACCGCTGTTGAAACTCACACATTTCAACCATGTTTCTGGACGCTTTTAATGGTTGAACTTCGCAGGTTCCCTCCTATTTCATGTTCTATCTAGAGTACTTGGAACCACTGCTGCGAATTCACCAAATGAAAAAATAAAAACCATCGCCAAAATAAAATTGGGGATGCAACAGTTTTTAGAAAATGATGAAATTTTCTAAAATGATGAAACACCAACTGTTAGAGCAAACTGTTAGAGAAGCAGAATATATTAAGCCTGTCTGGAAAACACTTCTTTTATTTTGGCATTTACTAAGCCTCCAACTAATAATTAATGGATCTGTTTTTTCATTTTATGATTTAGTTTTGTCTGATGTTATTTTTTCTACTGATCTCCAACCATTATTGATGAACATTGTTCTCCATTTGTACTTTCTTGATCAAGGAGTGTAGTTGGAAGGCATGTTGAAGGGCATTTCTGAAGCTTCCAGACTTTTTCCTTTATTTACTTACTTGATGTAGATGCTTTTTTCTTCTGCTGACAGAACACTTGAAATTGTCACGACTACAAGTTCTAAAAATTGTGTTCCCTGCCTTCAAATCATGAATACATGAATCCAGAACACTTTTAATATTGCCATCCTCAGCGCTAAATATTTTTGCATAGTTAACAACCAGATATAAATCATAGAATAGAAGGAAGACTAGCACAAACAAATACCTTAAAATAAATCATTAGCAAAGCAATAAAGGCTTTTAGTATTCAATACAGGCGTCGTAATTGCATTCAGTATACATGGTTAGTTGTGGCCTGGAAAAACAAAAGACTTAATAACCATTAATGAAAACAAATAGTTTCAGTGCCCCCAGAAGCCATTTAAGAGTCCCTTCCTGTTGCACAAAGAAATGACCAGGTTTATTCTTTTACCAGCGAGCTCGGTTCACATGCAGAGGAACAGACACTACATCCTGAGTGCATCCATCTTTCTTGGTTCTCACTGATGAATAGGACAGTGGTGGTGGAGAAATATTCAGCGCAGTACTAAAGTAGCGGTTTGGTTGAGTGTGTGGTCCCCATTAGTAGGTGTTTTTGAAGCGTTGTTTGTGCGTTTTGGAGTGTATACAGGGGCTGTTTACAGGGACTCTAGAGTCGGCTGGTCGGCTTTTCAATTCACAACTCGGAATGAAGTGAAAAAAACCGTTAATGGGAAGACTTCGCTTCAATGACACCTGGGTGCCCGAGAGGGAGAGAGGGAGGGAGGGAGGGGGCGGTGTGTGTGTGTGTGTGAGAAAGTGATAGAGTGAGTGAGTCTGTCTCCTGTCACTTTGTCGGACACCCGTAGAGGGTCTCCCGAGTGGTTAGCACCCTTGGGTGTGAGTGTACCCCCACCCCCTCTCTCCCACACAGCCTCATGCCTCACAGCTAAAGGTCCTGTGCTGAATCAAGGTCATAATGGTGAAGCAGGGAGAGAGAGAGAGAGAGAGAGAGGGAGAGAGAGAGAGAGAGAGAGAGAGAGAGAGGTGCTCTCCTCACCCATCAGTGGGGGGGCCTGAGAACGCTACAATCCAAGCTCTCTCTCTCTCTCTCTCTCTCTCTCTCTCTCTCTCTCTCTCTCTCTCTCTCCTCCCCCCCCCCCCCCCCCCCCCTCCCTCCCTCCTCCGGGCAGTGGGCCGAGGAGCACATCTGGCAGCGGCCGCGCACAAGAAGGTCAGGGCGAGCACATCGTGGTGTGTCAGCGCGGCGGGGGGGCGGGGCCACGCGGCCGTGGTATTAACGGGCTGCCAGGCGCCGTGTGAGAGCGGGGCCAGAGAGCCTCAGGGTGCCGTGGCGGCGAAAGGTTAGCGGCCGTGAGGGTTGGTGGGGGGGGTGGGGTGGGGGGGGGGGGGGGGGTGTGGGGTGGGGGGGGGGGGGTGGGCGTGGGGAACGGCGGGGAAATATAAAGTAGCCGGGAGGACGGCTCACCTCTAGGGTGGAGGGTGGGGGGGGGCTGACGGAGGCACCGGGAGTTGTGTAGTGAGTATTCGGTGTGACAAGGGTGGTTGTGTTTTTTTTTGCGGCCAGTGCACCGGGGGGGGGGTTTCCACCACCTCCTGGTTACCACAGCAACGCCGTGGACTCCGTTAAGGCAGAGACGTCATTTTCCACTGGCCAGCTTTTTTTCTACTGGTTCTGGTTTTCTACTCCAGTCCAGTGGTTTGCTTTCTGCTCTCGTCCCGGCTCGTTCTGCCTCGCCTCCTTCTCCTCTCTCTCTCTCTTTGTTGTTGTTGTTTTTCTTTCCTCCGCCCGTATACGCCGTCCTTCTCTTACTCCATCTCCCTCTCTCCGGCAGCTCTGTCCCTGGCTGGTTCTTTTTCTTTGTGTGTGCGTCTGTGTCTCCATCTCCCTGTCACACTCCCATTCTCTCAGTCTCAGTCTCTCATTCCCACGATCCCTCTCTCTCTCTCTCCCCCCATCTCTCCCACACTCTCTTCCAGTCCCTCTCCCCAATCTCCCTCTCTCTCCCCATCTCTCTCCCTCCCTTCCTCCCTCTCTCTCTATTCCTGTCTCTCCCCCAATCTCCCCATCTCTCCCACTCTCTCTACCATCTCATCGCCTCACCACAGGCCCCGGTGGGAGGAATCTGGGCCACAAAATCAATTTTCTCTGTCGGCTGTCCAGTTCCGCGGGCCCCCCACCGCCGTCCTCCACCCCCGTTATTCCATCCCTCCATGCCCCCCCCCCCCCCCCCCCCCCCTCCCTCGATTAGGGAGAGCACCCCTCCCTCCTCCCCAATATGACTCTCGTCACCCTGCCCTCCCCCCTCCCAGGAGATCATTAGTCACGGAAATGACTTCTTTCACCAATCACAAAAAACAGAGGAGGGAGAGGAATCAAACGTCACCCACACACAGTGATACCGTCCATCCACATGTGAGCTGTGAGGACCGGTGCAACATAGAGGTGAACTGTGCTTAATACAATTTAACAATATTAATAAGAAGTGGTTGCTGGTACTTTATGTCAAATATTTTGTTTTGAAAACCCACGTCCTCTCATAAGCAAACTAAAGTGTGTTTAGTCACGACAGCCAGGGCTGCCCACTCCTCATTAAAAAGGTTTTGTGGTGTTTGTTTTTGATTCGCTAAATATTGCATTTTAGTTTATAATGAAAAAACACGCCCTTGGGAATATTTACATGCAAATATCGGACAACGCCGGGCAGAGATGATGAAACAAAAAACAAATGCAAAAAGACCCACAGAGAAAAACAAGCATCCTGTCAAACACGTTTAATTCCGTACTACACCAGATGAAAAAAAAACGTTTTAAAAAACCAGCGCTGGTCCAAGCGGCAGCGCGTTTCCCCGGGCTAACACAACACAGCTGATGAGCAGGGTGCTGAGGTTACACAGAGATGCTAGCAGTGAAGCAGTATAACGGCATATCTAACACCCAGAGCATGGCATGACTGTTGGTTGACCCTTGACGACAGCTGAACCCGGGTACGGCCGACCCCGCTATGGCATCGGGGGGGGGTATCGTAGCAACGCCTTATTTACCGAGCAAAGGAGGGAAATGATTGAAGGTTATATGTGAGAAGTGGAAGGAAAGCTGTCATTACGGGTGAGTAATGAACGGGTGAGGCGCCGAAAAGCGAAGAGAAATCACGACACAGCATTATCCTCCAGACCACCACTACACTATGAATGTATTAGGTGTGTGTTATTAGGTGTGTGTGTTTTTTTACGTGTGTGTTATTCTGCGTCTGACTGGCTTTGCTTCAACATCCACAGCTGGGGAAACCAAGACTTTTTCGGAATTGCTCAAACCCAAAATTCCCCCGGACCTCCAAAGTCACGACATGACGGTGGTTTTCCTTCTAAGACCTGATTCATCATCCACCAACGGGATCCAGTGTTCGGACTCCCGCTGAACCGGAGCTCTGGGGGCCCCAGGAGCTGTGTGGGGCCCCGCCGCCCCCCTTCTCGAACCCCACACACATCCTGCTGTTCAAACAGCCTCCCCACCCTCCCCACCCTCCTCCCCCCCCCCCCCCCCGACCGCCTCTGCTAAATGTTGCCATTAGCATTTTGGCATTTCCACTGTTTGTTCTTTTTTGTGTTCGATCCGTTGTAAGACCCAGCCAGGGGGAGAAGGAGGGGAGGGTTTTTTCAGAACTGTAAAACTTTGAGTTTGTCATTTCTCCCCCAGAAATAGTACCTGGGCAAAGACGGAGGAGAATAGAGGAGCTGATCCGATAGCACACGATGCAGAATGTTACAGTTCAGCCAAACACCGTCACGGCATTCTCTCAACACACGGCTCATCCTGGTGCTTACAGGAGGAGGAGGAGGAGGAGGAGGAGGAGGAGGAGGGGCAGGAGGGGGAGGAGGAAGAGGAGGAGGAGGGGGAGGAAGAGGAAGTGGCGGAAGAAGAGGAAGTCGAGGAGGAGGGGGAAGAGGAAGAGGAGAAAGTGGAGGAGTGGCAGGAAGATGGGGAAGAGGAGGAGAAGGAAGAGGAGGAGGTGGAAGGGTAAGAAGAAGGGTAGGAGGACGAGGAGTAGAAAGAGGAGGAGGAGGAGAGGGAGGAGGGGTCAGAACCTCACTTTTCACTGATCTCATTACAGGCTGTGGCATTTCATTAAACAAGGGCCGTCCTCTGCATCATTATCTCCCCCCTCCCTCCTCCCCCCACCCTTCACCAGGAGCGCAGCCTCCCCGGCCGGCTATAAAGGAGAGCTAATCTAATCCTGCCCCGCCGAGAGTCCCGGGAGTGTGTGTGTGTGTGTGTGTGTGTGTGTGTGTGTGTGTGTGTGTGTGTGTGTGTATATGCGCGTGTGTGTGTGCGTGTGTGTGTGTGTGTGTGTGTGTGTGAGAGAGAGCGCTTGTGAAAAGAGTTTACAGTCTTCCAGGAATTTTGCGCATACATATTGCCCAGCGTCTTAATTGGCTTTAAAATTCCCAGACTTGTCCAATCAGGTTAAAGGAGCCCTTTTTCAGCAGCGAGTGTGAGTCTGCGTGTGATCCGCCATTACAAGCCCTGTGACCCGGTGACATCACAAAGTGGGCGTGTCCACCTAAATGTATGGATGGAATGGAAAAGCTGAACAGTTGCTACAGTTGGTGGACAGATCAATCTCTCAAACTGTGTCCATTAGTGGTGGATTTCATGATTCGTTTGAATGAATCAGTTTGCGTCGGTCAGTTCGCCAAGAAGAGTCGTTCGTTCGTTCGCATTTCCGGTAGCGGTGAATCATGATTCTCAGTCACTGAGTCGGTCAGACTCGGCTCCTCCCTCATTCTCGTTCAAACGAATCGCGAATGCACGTTCGCGAATGCCAAGTAGGTCAGACTCGGCTCCTCCCTCGTTCTCGTTCAAACGAATCGCGAATGCACGTTCTCAGCCGAGTCGGTCAGACTCAGCTCCTCCCTCGTTCTCATTCTCAAACGAATCACGATCGTGCAATGGTGCAAACGGTCATCAATCAACACAACATTAACATTAAGTTCCTTTTAGCTGAGGAGTGCTTCATGTTCGGAATCGGGATGTTGTTGCCCGGCTGACTCTCGTGACTTCTCAGTCCTCGAGTCTTCACCGCTAAACACAGTCAGTGAATGAACGGCGACTCGCGAGTCAGCGCGACTCGGCGACTAGTGGGTGGAGCTGGGAGTCGAGTCTCGGAGAATGAACGAGACGAACAACGACGAACAAGAGCGGCGAATCAGGTCGGTTCGTTCGTTTTAAAGAGTCGTTCGTTCAAACTGATTCGTTCGCGAACGAGCCACCACTAGTGTCCATCGGGGTGGACACTCCCACTTGTGATGTCACCATGTCACAGGGCGGGGCGCATTTTTTGAAACTCCTCGTAATGGCTGATCGCACTCACTCCCGGTGGTGAAAATAGGGCCCATTCACTGTGATTTGTGTGTTAAATATGCTGCTGCACGGAAGCCAGGCTCAGAATGGAGGATTCACTCCCACGGGGGGGGGGGGGGGGGGGGGCTGAGTGTATGCGGTACGAAGGAAGGAAAAACCACTCAAACCACTCCTCCGACCCGGATCCCCACTTCTGTCCTGTGCTAAAAGCACTCCTGACTGGGAGCGAAGAACCGTGTCCCACGCAGGTGAATCAGCCATACCCACTCCAGAGAGAGAGAGAGAGAGAGAGAGATAGAGAGAGAGAGAGAAAGAAAGAAAGAAAGAAAGAAAAAAGAAAGAAAGAAAGAAAGAAAGAAAGAAAAAGAGAGAGAGAGAGGAGAGGGTGAGGGAGACAGAGAGAGAGAACGAGAAAGAGAACGAGAGAGAGTACGAGACAGAACGAGAGTGAGAGAGCGAGACAGAGAGAACGAGAGAACTAGAGAGAGCGACAGAGAGAGATCCATGTTGTGGAGTGTGTGTGATCAGAGCGTGGGCGGTGGGGGGGGGGAGGGGTTCAGTTATAATTAACTCAATTACACCGCGTTGCGTGGCGTTAATGAGGGGCTCAAAGATGAGCCCCGAGTGTTCTCAAAGAGAACGAGGAGAGGACCCCTCACATAACGTAACCATAAACCCCTGCGTCACAGCACGTACCCGCACTAAACACCGGGTCACCTCTATGAATACGGGGGAACACGCCAAATGTCACCTGGCAGATTGCTCGTTTCAAGTCAAAGTGCCGGGACGTGTTTTCTGCCCCGATCAGCGGGCTAACCTTGGCTCCGTGCTATCACGAACTGAGGTTAATTATTATTATAATTATTCTCCCGCGGAGAATAATGAGCGCTGCGTTCCACCGGTGGCTTTGATGTTCACGCTCCCCCGGTCGGCTCCCATCACGCCGTCGCTCTGCGCTCGGCTCCGCTCCCTGCTCGCTTTGGGAGACGGATAGCATGTTTTCAATGTGGAGGGGGCTGTCTGTCTATCACTGTGTGTGTGTGTGTGTGTGTGTGTGTGTGTGTGTGTGTGTGTGTGTGTGTGTGTGTGTGTGTGTGTGTGTGTGTGTGTGTGTGTGTGTGAATACGTACGTGTCCATGTACGTGTGTCTGCATACGCATGTGTCCATGTGTGTGCGTTTCCATGTGTGTGTGTGTGTCCGTTTATGCGTGTGTGTGCATACTTGTGTGCACGTATGCGTGTGCGTGCATGCGTGCATGTGTGTTTGTGCGTGCATGTGCGTACTTGTGTGCCCCCCCCCCCCCCCCCCATAGCATACCCTTGTGCATACGTGTGTGCGTGCTTGTGCATACATGTGTGCCTGTGTGCCTGCGTGACCCATAAATGCGCCAGCACTTTCACTCTATTTCCCTCTCGTAAAGTGGTTCAAACGGAAGCGTCCTACGGAGCCACTGAGCTAACATGAATAGTGCCTCATATCTCATAAGCAGGTCACGCCGCCTCCAACCACGCTAACTACCGCTGATGACCCCAGTGGTTGACGCCGCGCACTCTCCGGCCTCCCACCCGCTGTCTGTGGCGCCGTCTCCCACTACCAGGACATGCACATTCATCTCTCCACGCCATTAGCGCCTCCTCAGAACAGCGTACACAATGTCCACCCCCCCCCCCCCAACACCCCCAGAACTTCATTACCAATGCAGGGAGATGTGCGAGCCAATGAGCTCTTCTCGTCTACTTCACTCTGCAGATCGCCAGGTCCATGGGTCCAGCGGCACAGTGAGCTAATGCCTTGTGAGACCAGCCAGATGTTGAAGTTTGCGTTCCGCAAACCACTTGGCAAGGCAGGCAAGCTTCCAACTTCCGCGTGCCTTGCCAAGCCATTGATTGTGTTCGTTCCATTTGATTACTCTTATCATTCTTTCGAATTACTGTGACAAACTATTTCCTTCGGGATCAATAAACTCAACTGTAACCGTATTCAACATGGTGCCTGAATCCGCATTCAACACTGTCTGAATCCGTATCCAACACGGTGCCTGAATCCGTATTCATCGGAGAGCGAGCTGAATCGGGGGCTGATCTGGGGGCTGCTAATGAAGCTCCCAGATGGTCTGATGGCGGCGTCGAGGGCGACGTCTGATAAGAGAGGCAGAACGGCCCCCTGTCCTATCTGTGGGCTGAGCTCTGCCACCAGCGAATAACCGTCAACAACCCCTGATATTTACAATTGACTCATTCTGAATTAATTGAATAAATTCTTCCTGGGTCTTTGTTGTGTGGAAACATTTTGCAAGCGAGGTCTCTCTGAGTCATCAAGGATGGGCTGCGGGCACTATAGCCTCTGAATGACACACACACACACACACACAGACACACACCTGAGAGCAGAAAAGAAACCTATTTGTGAGAATTCAGCAGTGGGCTTCAAAGCGGACACAGGAGGCTTCTGTACGCTGAAGACTCTCCACACACACACACACACACACACACTCACACACACACTCCACTCTGAGTGATTCATTTCCTGTGTGGTCACCAGCAGGATTGTACCATTTCCTTTTGTAGAGTCTCCACCATTTACTCCAGAAATGCTCATTGCTGATTTTCAATTAGGGAATGCTGGTGGCTGTCATGGTAACCATCCGAGCCAGGTGATAATGGAACCGAGTTCCCGGGGTTCAGCCACGCCCCTATGGCTCATAAGTGATTAGCCTGCGTCATCTTGTGGTATTTGGGAGAATAGATTAAATAAAAATCGACCTATACATTTGTATAGGCTGAAGGCTCTGTGGTGCTGCCTGATCAGGCTCCTTTGATCGACCCATCGGGTTTGAGCTATAGACCACAGTGTGTGTGTGTGTGTATCACATTGGACACACACACACGCAAACTGAAATACCGAAACCTCATTAGAGAGAGACAGCCTTGATCACAGTTTAGTCGTTAAGCGGAGGCTTTTAACCAAACACACTCACGGGGAATTAGGGGCTAGGTGCTGTGCTCGGAGAGGCCTGCCCCTCGACTCCACATGCGCAACGAGACGCCAAACAGAGGGTTCATTCGCGTACTCTCCTGTTTCAAACATCCCACTTCACATTAAAAAGTTATTATTCACAACTAATCACGCTAATTCTATGCAAAATAAACGTCAATCAGCTATTCAGGCGCATGCCTCACACCGCAAAGACAGAGCGAAGCAGGCAAACTGCCTGATGGCCTGCCATTTTACAAATGGAATACGTCAGGGTAGAGGGAAACCACAGACTAATCTACAATTCAGTGTTTGGGAAAGGGAAGCAGATTCAAATGGTCGTGGTTAATATGCAGCGCTCATGCCGCTACAGTCTCATATTCCAGCACTGTTGAATTGGAGAGTGAGCCAGACGAGAGCCAATCAGAGTAGAGGACCGGAGGTGATTACACACAGGGATGGTGGTGGCGGGGGGGAAATCTGTGTTCTCTGTGAAGAATAAACCAGCTCTTATCCATTCATTGCACGGATCACTGTTGTTACACAAGTAAGGGCTAGGCTTCTGATTCTGTCAGGCAATTTCAGGCAAATATCTAATGGAGGGATTTTATTCATTCATATTCATTCAGAAAGTTATTCATCTGGGATCGGTTCAAGCTAAAGAGCTATCATGGCATTAAGGACTTCTTCTCAAAAGTTGTTGACACCCTGTCTCTCTCTCTCTGGAGAGAACCAACACTGAAGACAGAAATTAATGGAAGTCACACAGGAAGAGTATCCATCCAGCATTCAGCTATCCACACACACACACACACACACACACACACACACACCCCCACCCACACACACACACACACACACACGACCATCCCAGCCAGGGGTAAAACTCCCCCCAGTAATGGCCGTCATCACGATCATCATTTCCAGTCTGACCGCCCTGCCCTGACCGCCTGGTGCTGACCGCCCTGCCCTGACCTCCTGGTGCTGACCGCCCTGCCCTGACGGCCTGGTGCTGACCGCCCTGCCCTGACCGCCTGGTGCTGACGGCCTGGTGCTGACGGCCTGGTGCTGACCGCCCTGCCCTGACGGCCTGGTGCTGACGGCCTGGTGCTGACGGCCTGGTGCTGACGGCCTGGTGCTGACGGCCTGGTGCTGACGGCCTGGTGCTGACGGCCTGGTGCTGACGGCCTGGTGCTGACCGCCCTGCCCTGACGGCCTGGTGCTGACCGCCTGGTGCTGACGGCCTGGTGCTGACGGCCTGGTGCTGACGGCCTGGTGCTGACGGCCTGGTGCTGACGGCCTGGTGCTGACGGCCTGGTGCTGACCGCCCTGCCCTGACGGCCTGGTGCTGACCGCCTGGTGCTGACGGCCTGGTGCTGACGGCCTGGTGCTGACGGCCTGGTGCTGACGGCCTGGTGCTGACGGCCTGGTGCTGACGGCCTGGTGCTGACGGCCTGGTGCTGACGGCCTGGTGCTGACGGCCTGGTGCTGACGGCCTGGTGCTGACGGCCTGGTGCTGACGGCCTGGTGCAGCGGTGCACCGGATGCTCCTGCTCTCCAGGGAGGGTATGCAGATGAAGACCGAGGCGCAGCGACAGAGCCTCGTGGAGGAGGACGCAGCGGCAGCACTCAGGCTTTGTTTAGACGCTTCTGTGGATAAACCACCAGCTGGGTCGCCACGGCAGCGCCTTACAACAAACACATGTGCGCAAATGAGACACGTCTTATAATGAAAACACAAGACGGGAAAAGCGGGTGGGTGGGTGGGTGGGTGGGTGGGTGGGGGTCGGGGGTGGGGGGGGGGTTGTTGACGAAGAAGGAGAGACAAAGGAGATAGAGGATGGGTGGGAGGGAATACGCAGGCCGTGAGGGAGAGGACGCATTGCTTTTGTATCAGAGTACATAATGGCTCTCTGTTGAGTCAGGGTCACGCGTCACCCAGTCATTGAATAATAAGTGTTATTGCGTCCACTGAAACGTCTTAATCCACCTGGCCGTTGCTGATCGGATGCAACGACGGCCCTGGACTACGGTAAGGCCTGAGCGAACTTTAAGGCCGTATACACGCACGTCTACCGTCACATTCAGGCTACTTTTTGTGGCGTCTAGGCTGTATCTGTAGTCTACGGTATGTCTTTGAATGTGGTATGGAGGCACATGACAGAGGATGCACATTGTGGTTGTGCATTGTCTTCTTTGTGTGGCCGCCCCTCTGAAATATCAAAGGGGTTTGAGTTGAGAGAGAACGAGAGAGAGATAGAGATAGAGAGAGAACGAGAACGAGAGAGAGAGAGAGAACGAGAGAGAGAACGAACAAAGAAACGAACAAACGAGAGAGAGAGCGAGAGCGAGAGAGAGAAAGAGAGAGAGAAAGAGAGAGAGAGAACGAGAGAGAAAGAGAGAGAGAAAGAGAGAGAGAGAACGAGAGAACGAGAGAGAGAACGAGAGAGAGAACGAACAAAGAAACAAACAAACGAGAGCGAGAGCGAGAGAGAGCGAGATTAAGGGAGAGCATGAGAGAGAGTGAGCGAGAGAGAGAATGGAAAGCAAGAGAATGGAGAACGAGAGAGAGAGCGAGAGAGCGAGAGGGAGAGCGATGACTCGGAGGCGTGGGAATGAGAGGCATTTGCAGAGATAGAGAGTGACAATGTAATAAGTGGACAACACTGGGAGCCAAGGGGCCCCGGGGTCAGGGCCCCGAGGGGACAGACGTGTGAACTGCTGTCGGTCAGATGATTAGTTGAACTACCACACACCCCCCCAGGAACACACTGTATCTGACACACACACACACACACGGTATCTGACACACACACACACACACACACACCCACAAACACCCCCCCCCACACACACACACACACACACACACACATACACAGGTGGTGACAGACAGGAAACAGTCTTCTCTAAAAAGGTCCATACGAAGTGAAGTAATTATAACCTGCAGTGTATTTTCTTCTTTCAAACATGCACATTTACATATGTTTATATGTTATATATTTACATACTGTGCATGGACACATGTGTTTGTGCCCATGGTGCAGAAAACCACCATTTCATCACGCCTCCACAACCATGATGAAATGGAGCGTTGAAAAAAAAAACTCACACACACACACACACACACACACACACACACACACACACACACACACACACACACACACACACACACAGTGTGTAAACAGATACACAATGCGCTTGAGCAATTGATTTGCGTGTTACATGCAAATGCTGGCATGATATAGAAATAAAGCTGACTATCGATGAGAACCCCTTCCTGGTACGGCTGCCACGCATTTAGTGTAAGCCAATCAGGATGGTGCATCAGGAAGGTGGGGGAGGGTAGCCTGGAAATCCAGACCTACATCTAGAAAGCTGTAGGGTCTGGCAATGAGTAATGAAAATGGCCCAACTCGAGGGGCGGCACCAAGCATGCATTTAAAAATATCAATGCACGCAATTGAATAACACTACGACCAATCAGAAGAATACAAGGGGTGACGTATCCAGACCAGCGGCGCTAACCAATAGATAAGACTCTTGCCGTACCCGGACGGTAAAACAGCAACGCTTTTGGCCCGCCTGTATCAGATACACCGAGGTGATTGGTTAATTTTCTGGGTTTGGCCAATCAGGGAGTGAGTATATTGCTCGTTCCCAGAGGGACTCGCTGAGCAAATTCAAATTGTGCTCTCGCGAGAACTCTGGATTTCCAGGATAGGGGAGGGGTATAATCCATAAGTATATAACCCAGAGCGAGTCATTACTTTCTCCCTGAGAGGGTTATTTAAATGCCTCTGTAATCACAGACACGCACCGATAAGTGTGACCAAAATCAAAAACCTTCATGCATGCATCCTCATTCTCACACTCTCTCACACACACACACACACACACACACACACACACACACACACACACACACACACACACACACACACACACAATTGATTCTCCATCATTTCAGTTTGGCTGATGTATGAAGAGCAGCAGAATAAATCCAATTAGCTCTCATGAAAGAGGAATAGATCCTAGATTCATTTTAATTACTGCTTTGAGTGTCGCAGCCCACCGGCCCGCTCTGCGCTCATAAAGCAGTCCGACGGAGCGCGCGGCGACAGGGCGCGTCTAATTGAATTTGTGTTTCTGTGTTTGGAGTAATGGATCTTGATGGAGCGAGCGCGTCACGGACGCCTCGTCGCTGGCGTCACCATGTTGGTTCACACACGCGACCGCCACGAAGCAGGCGACTTAAAGGAACCGCCATCGCTGGGGGGTGGTCGCCACCAGCAGAGAGAACGGTCCGTGTTTTGCACGTTGAGGGTGTGGATTACATTGATGGCTGTCTCACGGTACAATAATCTACTACTCAACACACAATAATATTAAAGGTTGACACATGTGCCGCTTCTGACATCACAGGTGGGCGTGTCCACCTAGATGTGCGCTGGGATAGATCAGTCCACCGGCCGACCCAGTGGCCTGTAGCAAACGTTGCTCATCTATCCGTCGTACATCTAGGTGGACACGCCCACCCGTGATGTCAGCAGCGGCACATTTTCAAAACTAAACTAAACTGGCTAATCACACTCACGCCTGGTGGTATAACATGTCCCCTTTAAATCCTTAATAACTTTTGACTGAAATAAAAAACGCGTTTGATTTAAAAAGACAGAATATGGAGATGAACCCACCGCTGAGATCCTAGTCTGACCACCTGCCATTAGTCAGAACAACACCGGTGTGCTCTTCAAACCATGGTCCTCTGTTTTACAGTTGCTTTTAAGATTCTCTTTTCTGATCATTGGAGCAAATGAGCCCAAATGAGACAGCCAGGATCCAGATAATCAGGGCTCTCAAACAAACAAGCTATAAAAGGTGCTAATGACTTCGCACAGCCTTCTTCAGGGAGCGGTGTGTTCTGCATTCAAATGACTCTCAAAAGCACTGGGAACCAAACACCCTGTATTCAATTATACCTCAAAACAACAACCCAATTAGGCTTCAATGAATACAGAAAAACAATATCCCACATCCCTATTTAACGCCAGACCGTGTGTATGGGTTCTGACGGCTCTATGCATCTATGTATGTGTGGGAATCTAGGTGATTGGTGCACAGACACTCAGTCACATGATATAGTCTCATGGCCAGCAGGGCAGGAAGCGACAAAAGTTTAGCGGTAGCCCTTTTTGTCTTTGTTACACACACCTCGTTGTGCTGGAATCTTCCTCTCATGCAGGGTGAGAGCCAGATGTATCGAGGGAACCGGATAAAACTGGAGATTTCTAACTGACGTGACCACCATCAAAGTTCTGAGAACCTGGAGATGAAGTTATAGCACTACTATTTTCCCTCCAATGACAATGGCTGTGTCTCAATTCAGGGGCTGCATCCTTCGAAGGACGCATTTGAAGACCGCTACGTTACAGCGGCGCGTCAAGGCTGTCCCATTTCGAAGGCTCCTTCAAATGCGGCCGAGATATACAGCCTCCACCGGGTGGATCCTTCACAGCCCAACCTATCCCAAGATTCATTGTGCATTGGATTCTTTTCAGAAATGGCGAGGAGAGAGCGGAAGTGGCAGCTGCAGCGAATACACATTTAATGACAAAACTATGTAAAAACATTTTTTTATATAAAAGTAAGCTTGGGACCATTTTAAATGTGTAACTTTATTGTCAAAGTTCAATGACATTAACGCTAGACATATAACGTTAAACTAATTAACGTTTTGCCAACATCCTCTCTTCCTCTTCACCCGCCGGCTCCAGCGGTGAACCTTCTCCCACTCCTCCAATAAAAGATAAAACAAAACAAATAAAATGATGATTTCTGGCTCCATATTTCTCCTCTGCTGTCCGGTTTGAACCTCAGCTGTCAGGGTTGCTAGGAGACAGGAGCGGCGCGTGGTCACGCAAGATAAAGGACATTAACGGCTGGTTATGCAATCTGGAAACGTTCGTTCGGCCTTCGGTGTGGCCTTCGCGGTCACCTTCATAGACCATGTCCTTCGAAGGATGCAGCCCCTGAATTGGGACACAGCCAATATATATCCCTTTCCCCCCCCAGAGAAGGGATATATATTGTCATTCGAAGGACAACCTCTAGACGGCTAGGCTGTAGGTGCTACACACCCATTAGGTATTCTTTCTCCGGATGGTGACTTAATGAAGGCTGCTCTCCTGTCGTCTGTATCAGCAGGCTGACAGTTCAAGAGCACATCATCGTCCCGGCTAAGCTAGCGCGGCCGGGACATTTTAATGCGCTATGTGGGGTCCCCTTGCGGAACCATCTACGTTTCCCAACCGACTGCGTCCCTGTGGTTGTTGCGTCGAGTCGGCCGTCACAGGCCTCTCCGTTCTGTGTGAACAACGTGGCGTCTCAGCTTCATGAACCGAGAGCCCTGTTCCGTCTTTACCGTAGATGTATAAACATAGAGCGGACCTGTTGCTGCGACGTCAGCGCCATGTTTGGGGGGTCAAGACTTTTGATCAATTGACATTTCTCCACTTGGTTTCAATGAGTCGTTTTAATATTCATGTTGAATCATATTATATAAAATGTTATGTTTGTTATTTATTTGACTGTATTAAAAAAAAAAATGACCCATTGACAGTGTTTTAGAAACGGGAACGTTAAAGTGCTTTTTACCCAGGAAAACCGCAGCCCTCCTTGCTTTGTTGTTTGTTTACAGTCTCACCCTCCCCCCCCCCCCCCCCCACCCTCACACCCCCATTGCCATGGGAGCAGCAGCAGGGGAGCGCTGGACCCGAAAGGAAATTAGTTGTTTTGATGAGATAAGCCGCCATGTCACACGATACCGTTTCCCCGGCAACCGGTGAAAAGCGAGCACGAAAAAACAGAATAAGAAATAACGATGATGTGGGGATAGGATCCCACTGAGGGTACGTTGATAAAAGTAAAAAAAAAAAAAAGGAACAGAATCAGCTCTTTTACTCGCTTCCAACTTTTCATTTTAATGGAAACCAGAAAAAAGCAATGGCTTAGAAAACGCCGTGAAGAATGGAGGCTGGTGCATGTCAGTATTTTCTTGGGTGTGGAGTGAATGGGGTTTATCAGTGTGAGGCTACTCCATGCGGGTGTCTGTGTTTGTGTCCACACAGCAGAGAAGGAGAGCCAGGCCTCTAAGCCCATCATCCATTCAGAGTCCTGCTCCCCACATGTTGATAAAATGGTTATTAAACCAGAGTCTCTCCACAGAACAGCAGTGAAATTGATCCCAGTCTGGCTTACAGCAAGCCCGCAGTATCCCCCGACTCCAAATTATATCAAACTTGCCAGTTCGAGAGAAGCCGTTTTGTTTTTTTCAAGGGAATAACAAGAATCTTTTTATATTAGCGCTTATATAAAAGTATATTTACTATCGACTATATACAGTATATATGAGGCAAATGAGATGCATGGTGGAGGAATTCGACAAGAATGAGCAGATTTTTATATTTATTATTGATCATTTCATAAGTAACCCCATACACAATGTTGAGGTGGAAATCTTTTGGGATGTTTTGGGTTTGGTTTATTGGGGAGTCTCATTTGGAAATTCACCACAGTGACGTTCATACAAAGAGAATATACTGTATACACCGTATGTGCTTGTGTGTGCGTACGTGTGTGCTTACCCTTGTGTATGTTTGTGTGTGTGTGTGTGATAAATCCCTCTTTCAACATAAATGTAATACAACATTTATTGCCTGCTGGCTCTGAATCCCGGCTGGATGGGAGCATGCCTCGCCACGTAACACACTGCAACACTGGACATCCACACACGGATGTTTAAAGTCACACAACAACACTGGACATCCATAGCAGAGCTTTACAGTCACACAACAACAACTCCTGTCCCGGGGTGAGACCACCTGATCAGAGCTCTGCGTGAGCACTTCCTCCCTCTCTCCCTCCCACTCTACCTCTCTTCCTCCCTCTCTCCCTCCCTCCCACACTACCTCTCTTCCTCCCTCTCTCCCTCCCACTCTACCTCTCTTCCTCCCTCTCTCCCTCCCTCCCACTCTACCTCTCTTCCTCCCTCTCTCCCTCCCACACTACCTCTCTTCCTCCCTCTCTCCCTCCCACTCTACCTCTCTTCCTCCCTCTCTCCCTCCCACACTACCTCTCTTCCTCCCTCTCGTCTACCCTCTCGTCCTCCCACTCTTTCTCTCACTCTTCCTCCATCTCTCTTCCTCCCACTATTCCTTCCTCTTCCTCTCTTCCTCCGTCTCCTCCCACTCTTCCTCCTACTCTTCCTCCTACTCTTCCTCCCTCTCTCCCTCTCTTCCTCCCTTTCTTCCTCCGACTCCTTGGACTCAGTATTGAGTTTGACAGCAGCGGACAGACCAATGAATGGCGGCCGCTGGCTCTTAACTGTCTTTAGTCTATGACTAACGTCTTAGTCATTCCCTCTTTTGCTCCTCACACTTCATTTACCCATGAGGCAACAGGAGGCCGTGGAAGTTCACCAGCGCGTCTCAAAGGCCCCCCCCCCGCGCCCTGTCCTCCACACACACACAAACGCACGCACACGCACAAACACATGGTGCGCACACACACACACGCACGGGCACACACCCGTAAGTGCAAGCACATACGCGCACACACACACACACAAAATACACACACAATGTACACAAACAGATTGCCGTGACAAAATGTGTGTGTAATTGTATCGGCAGAAGAGCCACTTTCGCAAAGCTCCAACTCACACAGGTAGCTGTCTCTGCAAACAGACAGTCCATCTAGCTCATACACACCTATCCAGCAATATGTGAATCCACACACACACACACACACACACACACACACACACACACACACACACACACACACACACACACACACACACACACACACACACACACACGTCTGTACCGTGCCTTATTACACTTCCATCATTACACTGATGAAGGAGGAGGGGGGTGTGCACTTAGCGGGGGCTCCTGGGGGAAATTCTCCTACAGGGGGAGAGGGGGAGGGAGGGGGAGAGTGGGGGGGGGGGAGATCACAGATAGTCAGCGCTTCAGGCTAGGCTTCAGGTCCACTGCTCAGCATCAGGAGATTGGGTGGGGGGGGGGGGCGGGGGGTCAACACAAGACATGGTCAGCACGGAGGTCCGATCTCGTCTTAACGAACCAGTCCGGGTCCCCGAACCCGTGGCTGGACTGTTCCCGGAGCTGGAGCGAGGCAGTTGAAGAGCAAACTCCATCGTTACATCTCTGTCTCTCTGTGTGTGTGAGTGCTTTGAAGCATTTCAGAGCTCTGGTTTTTTGCACGAGGATAAAGTCATAATACCAAATGTAATTTAAGAAGCCACTTTTCATTTTCCTCATCTATTGATGTGGACTTTTCCCCCTTCCCCACTTTCCCGCCAGGGATTTATAAAAAGCTTTTTATCCTTTTATGTGTATTCTTGTATTTTGAATCATTTCGTGTATTCATGTTGATTTATCTGGATAGCATTTTATTCAATTTTGAAATTTCTCTTAATTTACCAGCCAGATCTGAGAATCAACACCCACCAAGACGCCACCAAGAGCCAGACGAGAGATAACGCACTCAAACATTGTACCAGATGTGTTTCCCATTACAGACAGGAGACAACATGAATTTTGTATGGGAGCCGACAGAGAGATAATTACACTGGAGATTTGGACATCTGTTGAAAGCTCTCAGGCGTCGGTGAATCAATATCGTTTTAATTACAGAGGGATTTTACAGGCTTTTACACGAGCCGCAAAAGTGTTTTCCCCCACCTCACTGTAATGAAGTCTGTAGCTGTTACCAGCCAATTAAAAGAGTCAAACTGGAGAGCTGGCCCTGAATTGATCTGACAAATCCAACTGAACGGCGTCCTTCTCTCTCGAATCGATACATTTGGAAGCCGTGGTGATGATCTTTCCGTCTACTCTTTTATTTCCAACTCTGACCTTTATCGAAAAAGAAAATTTTTCTTTCCAGCCCAAAACAAACGATTAAGCAAAGATGTCCGAGCAGCAGGAGTTCGGACTCCGCCGGGACAGCTCCGATTAATGTCTGCGGCGGTGCGCTTTCGTATTAGAAATACAAAATAAAAAGGCCAGTGACATCAAACACGGTGAACATCGACCGTTATCGACCGAATGCATTCCCCTCGCAGACACTGGGGGAGGAATACAGAAAGAAATGGCAGGCCAGGGGAGACGCAGCCCTTTAGGCTGCATTCACCTTTACTGAGAGACAGCAGCTGCATTAAATAGCATTGAATCATACCTGCCAACATGAACAGTGTACTTAAACTCATGCTGGGATGGATTAACACCATATTGTGTAAGAGGAGGGAGGGAGGGAGGGAGGGAGGGACCGACGGACAGACGGATCTGTAGACAGGAGGTTGGGGATTGTCTCCGTAGAAACCACTGCCTCCCTTCATCAATATCAAGATCAATATCTTGCAATGTGACACAGCCCCCTCCTAGTCCCCCATTTATCTGCCTCCCCAGCTCATGTGGTCCTGCTGTGATCCAATCAGATGAGCCGCATGTACGACCGTGGAAGCACCCCCCCCCCCCAGATACAAAACGTCTCAGCTGATCACAGGGTGTACTTCCTGCTCCGCTAGGTGGTCCTGCCTCCCCCTGCCTCCCCCTGCCTCCCCCTGCCCCTCCCCACCGCCAACCTCCCCTGTCTTAATCACTGGTCACCCTCCCCCCTTCTCTCCCCCACCTCCCCTAGCCCTCACATCAACGCTTGACTGCACTGCCAATCGGAGGGGCTGGACTGCATAAATACATCACACACACCCACACACACACACACACACACACACACACACACACACACACACACACACACACACACACACACACCC
>NC_140271.1:15631312-15725233 GCF_964030765.1 Micromesistius poutassou | reverse complement strand
GTCAGCCCCCAGCAGAAAGTTGTTTCATGTTTTTTTTATAAATCATGTTTCAGGGTTTATTTGTTGAATCTTAGTTCTGCCGAAGCCCAGTGTCCCCGAGAGGGGCCAGATTGTTCCCAGGACACGTCAAAACCCATCGAGACGTGACATCCCCCGAGCTCCATCGCAAAGATGAAACACCAGCGGGCTTCCTGTTCGCATATTCATGTTCATTCCTGTAAAGGAAAAATCGCAAGCACCAAAATAACACGGCGTGAGAGCGCTCGTGTCTTTGTTCACCGTTGGATCGGCGGACGATAAGCGAAGCCTCAGACTTCACATTATAGTTGTGCTGAAGCCAAGCGTGGCGGCTGGGCAACTATTCCACTGATAATGGCTCCACTGAAGAGCCCACACTGTGCCAGCGGACGGAGCCAACGGGAAACTGAAAGGAATTGAAGCAAATAAAAATCAAAAAACTTCTGGGTACAAGAATTGCAAAAATAATAATGTCTCCCTCCCTCCTTCCCTCCCTCCCTCCTCCCTGAAGTGATAATGGCTTAGATTGATCAGGCTTGGCAGACCTTGAACAAAGTACTCTGGGTATTGGTATTAGAATTGGAACAGCAAGTTAACGTGAATTCATTCCAGTCACAGCTGTTCGGTTTCCTCCGGTTGAAGAAAATGCATCGCAGTTCAGCCTCGCAAAGTACTGGAATTGCTATAGAAACACCCATTATAAAACCAAAATGACCAAACCCCAAAAAAGAACAAGAACAAGAATGATGAGTTCCATGTAATTTGCGTTAGAAACAGGGCGTAAAAATCCCCATTCGCAATAAGAATGAAAACGGCAAACGAAAACCCGGACTAAAACAAACAAAAACATACAGTTAGCTTGCGTTCGCTTTCACACTTTGCGTCCTCCATCGTTAGCCCACGGCGTCTCCCCTGCAAAGTAGGCTAAGCGGAGCCGACACGGGGGTGTGAGTCAGGGCTCAACGGGGGGCTGAGTCAGAGCCCTGAGTGACAGAGCGCTCACCGCAGCCACCCGCTGGAGCGGCGCTGAAGAACAGACCCAGGGCTGCCGCTTTCTGCTGAAACACCCCCAGAGGATGGAGCGGATTAGGGCCTATAGGTGGGGGGTGTGGGGGGGGGGGTTTATCCCGACGCCGATGCCCTCTATAACTTCCGACAGCGCTCTCACGCCGGCTCGTCTCCCTAATGTAAATTACAACCGCCTACTACTTTGGCAATTAAAAGAGCCCTGTTGTCTCGTTCCTTCACCCACTCTCTCTCTCTCTCTTTTATTCGCAACTCAGATTATTTACATTTACATTTTGACATTTTGCAGACGCTTTTATTCAAAGCAACTTACAATAAGCACATTTGTCAGAAGAAAGAGAAACAAAAATAGATCGCTGTCGGTACAGTGAGGATGTTTATAGAAACAAGTGCCAAGCACCAACAATCGCTAGGTTAACCCATTCCTCCGTATACAACAAAGATAGCCGGGATAAGACGCTGCTACACAGTTACAGACTACAAATATTTACGCGCATCTCTCACTCAACTTTCACACGCTCAACTCTTATTCAAGGTTTATTCAGAGCGTCGCCAACCCCCTTCGTGGCCTGTGACCCAATTTTTTCGGCCAGAAAAATGACTTCATGCACTGCGGGGCAGCTGGTTCCCCCACACATCGCCTGAGCCCCCAGCACCATCTGCCCGCGGTACGGACGTCCCAGGGAGCGGTGGGCTGCTCACGGCTGGCTACGGATCATTAGAGTCCGCCTCGAAACGCTCAAAGTAAAAAACGTATCAATAATCCACAGCACATGGCGCCCTCCCGCCACATTGCTCTGGAAACGGAAACAGCGGAGCGGCTAAACTTCCGACGGAGCGCGGTCTGACCCTGTGACCCGGTACGCAGCTCGGGGAGGAGAACGCGGATGAGAGGATGGGAAGGAACACAAGGAGACTGAACTGGAAGTGAATCGAGTCACTGTTCCACCGCGCTTTTCTTCCTCGTTTTTTCAGTATTCTGGTTCCCTCAGGGGCCAAAACTCCCCCCAACCCATCACCACCCATAAGCCTGGAGCCTCAGCTTGCATGTGAGGGCTGACGGTCCGGTGGGAATACTGTGTCGGGGGTCTCTGTGGGCACAGTCACGTGGCAGGGGGGGGCCATGTTATATATATACAGTATTCACCGTGGCGCGTTGTAGTTCTGACCTTTGGAGTGAGGGACGGATGATTGCTGCTTGAGAAGCCAGCAATATGGCTCATATTAAAGTAAAGGCCTGAGACATGGAACACACACACACACACACACACACACACACACACACACACACACACACACACACACACACACACTTACACTTTCCACCTCATCACCCAATTGTGTTGACAGCACCTGGGTCTTTGGCCTTCTGCTCTCACACGCACACTCCTCACACTCCACGGACACCCGACTGAAACCCCGCACACGCGTCCAGAGGGCGAGGGCGAGCGCGAGGGCGAGAGCGAGAGCGAGAGCGAGGGCGGGAACGCTCCGTCCCTTATGGACTCTGACGGCAGGAACCGCTCCAGCGAAAACCTTGAACCGGTGCACCTCAGGCAAGCTCTGTCCTACGAACACGATGGACAAAATAACAAACGAAAACACACTACGTCTTTATGCAGCAGTCAACAGAGGAGGACTCGCAATCAAAACAACACCTGCTGCTGCTGCTGCTGCTGCTGCTCAGGTAAATGAGCAGGATGGGGGGGGGGGGAGGGAGGGGAGGGGGGGGTGGGTGGGGGTGCATCTGCAGGGACCCAAGCAGAGGTTAAGGTCAGAGCAGAGTGATGGACAGTGATGAGGAGAATCCATGGCAGTGAGGTGGAAGTCACTCACTAACTGACCCTATACAGGGAAACGTGACCTCGCAAACATTGTTGTGTTGATCCGGTGCGATGCTGTGTTTTCTTGTTTTGTATTTTTAAACATATCTTTTATTCAGCAGGTGTCCCACAGACATCTTGGAACAAGTAGACAATTGTTTTCTTACTCACATCCACAGCACGGGTCCGTACAACAGTGTGCGGTTACAGAGCGCAGAAAGCAAAAGAAAACATACTAATAGGCAAACACTGCTCCCACACAGAACCTCAACTCGAGTACTTGGTCAAGGCTGTGCACCCCAAAACATAATCAAGAAAAGTCGACCATATTGTATAGTTACAAAACCAGAATATTTAATAT
Organism: Micromesistius poutassou; assembly: GCF_964030765.1. Taxonomy (NCBI): domain Eukaryota; kingdom Metazoa; phylum Chordata; class Actinopteri; order Gadiformes; family Gadidae; genus Micromesistius; species Micromesistius poutassou. The sequence goes on along the minus strand of NC_140271.1, from coordinate 15,722,005 downwards.
CACCGTATGACCTTCTGAGATATATTTACGTGCAGCATAGGTACATTCCTACTGAATGTACATTCATATTGAATGTACATTTGTGCATTGAATAATTGTTGGGATTGTGATTTGCGGATTTGTTGTCATCTGCAACGTATTACGCCTCGTTCACACTACCTCCGTCAGTCGACGGATGGGCGAGGCCGTGTCTGACGTATGGGGGAGTAGTCTTTGTGGACGCAGCCTGCCGCCAATCAAATCGCTGTACACGTACAGGGGCAACACTCTCCTTGCGCTCTCCTTGTATCCTTGCACCAGGCGTTATAAAGCCGGCTTTTTCCTGCGTCTTCCTGCTTGTTGTTGTTATTGCTAAATGGATCCCGTAGTCGCAAGGACAGTGTTGCCCCTGTACGTGTACCACAGCAATCGCCCAATTCTTAAATCCATTAAATCCATTCTTAAATCCCCCGCTACCGGCCGGCTTTTTGACATTTCCACGGCGGGTTGTATCACAAAGACCATTTCATTGGACAGACTCCAAGTAGCGGCACACTAGTGTATTTGCATAATCGCGATCTGATTGGCCGACGGACCCGTCGGTTCCCGAAAAGTTGAACATCTCTCAACTTTTGACGCAGGCCACGGAGCCGAAAGAACGGACGGACCCACAATGCATTTCAAAAGCGCCCCATGCAAAGTCAATGAAATGCGTCCGTTGACGGAGGTAGTGTGCAAGAGGTGTCACCCAACCCCATCCTCCAAGGTGGAGGTGTCAGAAGGCACACTGATTTTTGGTTGATTGGGGGGGGCAGGGGTGGTGGCAGAGTTCAAGCTCAAGTTCAAGTAAATGTATTTTGTACCCAGAGGTAGATTTTGTTTGCAGTATAGCGTCAACATCATACACACACATAGGAAAAGACATGGAGGAACAAAACGGCAAAATTAAGTTCGTAGGTAAAACAACATAACTCAGTAGAATGTTTAGGTTAAAAACATGAGCTAAAATATGAATAAGTAGAGTACAGCAATGAGTCAACTAAAACAGCAATAAGTAATAATAAATCATTTGTGTGTGCGTGCGTGCGTGCGTGCATGCATGCGTGCGTGCGTGTGTGTGCGTGTCAAGTGTTGAGTGTATCTGTTGCCTCGTGGAATTGAACACCTGTCACACAGCGGACGTCGAAACAGCAAATCCCGGAACTGGGTACAAAATTCCACACGGTATTCCCAGTATTGGAGCCACCGCCATTTCCCAGGATGCCCACTCACTCGCCCACCACGTGTAATCAGGTCATGGGACTGTGAGATGAGCTTTCTCCTCCAGCAGATCCTGTTAATGCGGCTGCCATGTTTTCCGTCATGACTGTCGTCGCCGAGAGGTAGGTGTGTGTGCGTGTGCGTGCGTGTGTGCGTGCGTGTGCGTGCGCTCAGAGGCGGCGGTAAGCTCTGTGTCATCGTTGACATGTGTGGAGGACGTACGTGCAGATGACATGGGACAGAGCGGAGCGGAGCTTAGCTTTGAGTCAGCCTTCAAGGGGACCGCGCTGCCGGGGCCCCGCCCGCCCTGTCGCCCGCTGTTACCTTCACCTCCCTCCATCTCCTGCGACAAATGCCCACTCGAAACGGGACGATGTTCACCGGCCGCTGGCCAACACGGGGCGCTGCAGAGGTTCCGTTTTTGAATCGTTTGGTCTGCTTTTTATTATCGTGTAAACTTTATTAAAGGTCCCATGGCATGCTATTTTATGGATGCTTTAATATAGGTGTTAGTGGGCCCCTAATACAGTACTTGAAGACAAGAAATTCAGCCTTGGTGCAGAGTTACAGCCACTACGAGCCAGTCCCACAATGAGCTCTCCACAAACGTGCCGTTTTTAGAGGCGGGTCAAGGTGGAGGGTGGGGGTGTGGCCCTGAGCAGCTTGCGGCCACGGTACCATGCGCTAGTGTTTACAGTGGAACACTGAACACTCCAGGTGCTCCGGCGGGAGTCCTGGAGCTCTATATCTAAATAATATCATTTCATATTTAGATATCTGTATAATATAACATATATTATCACGGTCAAAAGCTGTTTGCGCCTCTGGATGATATTATGAATCTCAAACGACTGGGTCGGGTTCTCAGACGCCTCTGGTTCTTCCACTTCCACATCAATATTAAGTACAGACTGAACCGCGAAATGGAGGAGAAAGGGATTGTTGCCCGCGATTGTTGCCTGGGGTTGTTTGCATCGGGTTGGTTGAGAAGGAATTGGGAACCGCGACATGGAGGAGAAAAGGATTGTTGCCCAGGATTGTCCGTCGGAGCCCCGCTGCCCGCGTGTTATGCGCCATAACACCAACAGCAGAATGGTTATCCAAATAACAAAGAACACTTGCGTTACAGTGTGTGTATTCACACACACACACATGTGGCGCTCGCACGGTCCTAGCTCATTGTCTCATTGGCGGGCCAAATTCTCTGGGCGGGCCAAGCAGAGAAAGGGGAGGTAACCTGGTCTCGTATGACGTCATAAGGGACCGGAAGCCAAATCGAAGCGTTTCAGCGATCCTTTTTTCAAAGACGGAGTAAGATAGCTACTTCTCAGTTTACACCTAAAGCAATTTTTAGCTACTGGGGGACCATAGGGAGGCTAGGGGAACTCAACTTAATGTTAGAAAACCTCATAAAGTGAAATTTTCATGCCATGGGACCTTTAAACCTGTGTATGGCGCACGAACGACACCGATCTCCATCCTGTGTTGCTGTTCAGGTTTCCATGGCGCCCCTTAATAGAAGGGGGTGGGGGGCGTTGTGAAATGGGTGACACGGTCTGCGGGGGGGGGGGGGGGGGGTCTTTGTATTTTTCCTTCCATCTGAAGGCCGAGCGAAGCGTCCGAGGGCGCGGAGATGATTGAATCATTCCATATTTGATTTGCGGCTGTGGGAGAGCGGGGCAGGAGACTAATGCTGTTTGCCTTCAAAGCAGATCAGGTCACAGCTGTGCTCCGATTGGTTGGAATGTAAGGCACCCATGGTCGCAATGATGCAATCACAAAAGACCCAAGCCGCCTGGCCAAAGAGGCTCCCCCGCTGTGGGTGCCCCACTTTGGGTGATGCGACTTCAACGTTTTGTTTATGGATTTGATTATTGATAATGACCTTTTCCTGCCTCCTCTATTGAATTGAATAAAGTTCAGCTCCACGCACACATGTCATCAATAACATGGTGAGGTACCCCAACATGTCATCAATAACATGGTGAGGTACCCTAACATGTCAAAAATGACATGAGGTACCCCAACATGTCATCAATAACATGGTGAGGTACCCTAACATGTCATCAATAACATGTTGAGGCATGCCCCACATGTCATAAATAACATGACGTAGCCCAACATGTCATCAATAACATGGTGAGGTACCCCAACATGTCATCAATAACATGAGGTACCCCAACATGTCATCAATAACATGGTGAGGTACCCCAACATGTCATCAATAACATGCTGAGGTACCCCAACATGTCATCAATAACATGAGGTACCCCAACATGTCATCAATAACATGCTGAGGTATACCCCACATGTCATCAATAACATGAGGTACCCCAACATGTCATCAATAACATGCTGGGGTACCCCAACATGTCATCAATAACATGAGGTACCCCAACATGTCATCAATAACATGGTGAGGTACCCCAACATGTCATCAATAACATGGTGAGGTACCCCAACATGTCATCAATAACATGGTGAGGTACCCCAACATGTCATCAATAACATGAAGTACCCTAACATGTCATCAATAACATGCTGAGTAGGGGTGTAACGATACGCGTATTCGAACCGGAATATTGCGGTACAGGTCTAATGGTTCGATGCACGTTTCATTTCGGTACGTACCGAAAAAATAAAAATAAAAACTTTGTTTGATACAATTTAATAAATCAAATCAAAATAAAATTGTTTAATAAAATAATAAAAACTGCTGTACCAAAAAACATACCGAACCGTGACTTAAAAACAGAGGTACGTACCGAACCGTGACTTTAGTGTATCGTTACCCCCCTAATTGCTGAGGTACCCCAACATGTCATCAATAACATGGTGAGGTACCCCAACATGTCATCAATAACATGGTGAGGTACCCCAACATGTCATCAATAACATGAGGTACCCCAACATGTCATCAATAACATGAGGTACCCCAACATGTCATCAATAACATGAGGTACCCCAACATGTCATCAATAACATGAGGTACCCCAACATGTCATCAATAACATGGTGAGGTACCCCAACATGTCATCAATAACATGGTGAGGTACCCCAACATGTCATCAATAACATGGTGAGGTACCCCAACATGTCATCAATAACATGAGGTACCCCAACATGTCATCAATAACATGTTGAGGTACCCCAACATGTCATCAATAACATGGTGAGGTACCCCAACATGTCATCAATAACATGAGGTACCCCAACATGTCATCAATAACATGGTGAGGTACCCCAACATGTCATCAATAACATGAGGTACCCCAACATGTCATCAATAACATGCTGAGGTACCCCAACATGTCATCAATAACATGAAGTACCCTAACATGTCATCAATAACATGCTGAGTAGGGGTGTAACGATACGCGTATTCGAACCGGAATATTGCGGTACAGGTCTAATGGTTCGATGCACGTTTCATTTCGGTACGTACCGAAAAAATAAAAATAAAAACTTTGTTTGATACAATTTAATAAATCAAATCAAAATAAAATTGTTTAATAAAATAATAAAAACTGCTGTACCAAAAAACATACCGAACCGTGACTTAAAAACAGAGGTACGTACCGAACCGTGACTTTAGTGTATCGTTACCCCCCTAATTGCTGAGGTACCCCAACATGTCATCAATAACATGGTGAGGTACCCCAACATGTCATCAATAACATGGTGAGGTACCCCAACATGTTGTTACGGCCACCTTGGCCTTTCAGGGGTCATATTGTGTGTGCTGCGCCTATTCTTGTTTCTCTCCTAGGCCTGGTCCCACATGTTCCAGGATCAGGGGGTGTGCCCGCGTACGGGGCGTGTCCCTGGAACCGCATAAAAGGGGCCTGGCCTCCGAGAGACGGCGGCGGGAGATTTGATTTGCGGTTACGCACCGACTGCAGAGATCATTTTTGGGTTGCATGCTTTTCACGGAGAAATAAACTAAGAAACGTGGATTGTCGCGCTGTCTCCTGCCCTGTTTCTTTGTTGCGTTGAGCCGCGTAACAAATGGGGGCTCGTTCCAAACTTTTTTTCCGAAACTTTTCCGCCGTAACACAGAGGTCTGTGTTACCCGTGCCGTTGTTTTGGGTGCATTTTTCTGCGGTACATTTATCTGAACAGGAGATGTCGGATATTGATTATAGGTGAGTTCAGCGATCTATTTGCGGGGCCTTAATTATTCCTTTCAGGTTTGCGTATTTGATGGGACGTGTGGTTTATTATTTTTGAACAGTTCCTGTGGCTAGAGCATTTGTCTCGGGGGCACTCCGAGGCATTGGTGGAATGGCCGGTTTCCTGGTTGTTTTGCGATACCTGCGGGCTTAGTGCTTAATTCATCCCACCACGGGCCTGTTTGAAGCTCCGCGTTTACTTTATTACATTTGGTTATAAGTAGAATGGTCTTTGCTTATGTGGTCGCTGGGCTTCCCTATTTAGTTTTCATGGTTTTGTTTTGTGGAGTTCGTCTGATTCGTTCAGCTGGCGAGATGCGCACAAGCGCTTGAATGGGGACTTCACTTGTTGCGCAATCACTAGGATAATGACGTCACTAGTGGAGAAGTTTGTTGAGGAACCCTCCTCGGTTATTTTTAATGCATTAACCAAGGATCAGTTAATACGCTTGGCTGCCCATTATAAAATCGAACTTCCTTCCACTCGTCTTAAGAGTTACGTAAAACTTTCGATCAGGTTGGCGTTGTGCACGAAAGGGCTGATTTCCGCAGCCGAATATAGGCCTACGTCAGACGAGGAGGATGAGGAAGACTCTCTCGAGGATTCGGTTGGGGACCTTAGAGATCCTTCGGTGGCAGACGAAGAGGAAGGTCCTCCGTCTCCTAAACCTGCGGCGGCCGCGGGGCTGTCTTTTGAGCAGCACAAAGAGTTGCTGCAAATGCAGCTGGATAATTCTAAAGTTCTGCATCAGTTGCATCTAGAGAGGCTCCGCTTTAGTGAGGAGAACGAACGCGCACGGAGGTCGTTGGAACTCCAAAAGCTAGAGCTTGAGGCGCAGCGCTTGGATCTTATTCGGCAGGGGAAAATAACATCACCTGGTGCAGCAGGTCCTAAGCTTGATATAGCAAGTAGTCTGCGCTTGCTTCCTCACTTTGATGAGAGGGACGTCGATACCTTTTTTCTTTTGTTTGAGCGGGTGGCTGATTCACAAGACTGGCCTGGTTCACACCGTGCGCTCTTGCTGCAGAGCCGTCTCACTGGGAAAGCACAGCGGGCTTTCTCGGCATTAACTGTGGAAGACTCTCGTGATTACGACTTGGTGAAAGCATCTGTGTTGCGGGCGTATGAGTTAATTCCAGAGGCTTATCGGCAACGATTTAGAACTATGCGGAGACGTTCAGACCAAACTAACGTTGAGTTTGCGAGGGAACTGCGCCTGCAATGTCAGCGATGGTGTGTGGCTTGCAAGGTTAAGACGTATGATGAATTGATGGATTTAATCGTCCTGGAGCAATTCAAGAGCACACTGCCAGAGCGTGTTGCAACTTACGTTGCGGAGAAACAGACTAAGAATGAGTCGGACGCTGCCGTGTTGGTTGAGGAGTACGAGTTGACACACAAGGCTCATATGCGCGCATCTAACGTCCACAAGACTGAGTTTCCTAGCAGTAGAAGTGCCAACGTTGGTGCACACCAGCCTTCTGGAGTAGATCGGGCGAATATTAGATCTGACGCAGATCAGAGTTGTCGCTACTGTCGCGCAACTGGTCACTCAAAGTGGAGCTGTCCAGTGCTGAAAGCAAGATCAAAAGAGCGATTTTCGGTTGTGAAGCCGGACATGTTAGCGGCATCTCCGAAGTTCAGCGTAGATTCGTTGGGTACTGGATTGAATTCAAATTACTCTCCGTTTATTTCCAAAGGTTTTGTTTCTTTAAAAGACAGTGGGGAGTTAATTCCGGTTAAAATTCTCCGTGACACAGGAGCATCAGAGTCCTTCATACTGGAGTCTGTTCTGCCGTTTTCATCCGCTTCAAGTTCTGAAAGATCTCTGTTAGTTCGAGGAATTGACCTCAGTACTTTTGAAGTTCCCTTACATAAAGTCAGGCTGTGTTCCGAGTTGGTTGAGGGGGTGCTTGAGTTGGGAGTTCGCCCTGCCCTACCCGTTGACGGGGTCCATGTCATACTGGGAAACAATTACGCAGGAGGACGTGTTTGGCAAACTAATCCTGTGTCAGTGGTACCTCCTTCTCCTCAGGTGAGAGATGAGACTGATGGTTGTTCAGAGCACTTCCCTGACGTGTTTCCAGCTTGTGCTGTAACCCGCTCAGCTACTCGTGCTGCGGCGGAGGCCAAACAGGGCAAGGGGCCGGCAGAGAAGACTAGGTTTGCATTACCAGATTTTCCGTTGAGTCTGTCACATGGAGACCTAGTGAAGGAACAGTTGGCAGATCAGTCTCTCTGTTCTTTGTTTGAACGTGCTGTCCCAGCTGACACTTTTGAGAGCATGGCTCATGGGTACTGCATACAAAATGGGCTCCTTGTGAGGAAATGGACGCCGTCCACTGAGACTTCAGTGGGGGAGCCATGGTTACAGGTGGTGGTGCCTGCAACCGCAAGGTCTGCAGTCATGAAAACCGCCCACGATATGTTGGGGCATGCTGGTGTGAGAAAGACGTATGACCGCGTAATGCGTCATTTCTTTTGGCCGAAATTGAAGAGGGACGTGGCTGCCTATGTAAAAACTTGCCACATCTGTCAGGTGACTGGTAAACCAAACCAGGTAGTTAAACCTGCACCTTTGCAGCCAATACCGGTGGAGGCTACCCCATTTGGGTATTTACAGTTAGACTGTGTTGGGCCTTTGCCGTCGTCGAAGAATGGGTGTAGGTATTTGTTGACCATCATGTGTCAGGTTACTCGCTACCCTGCTGCCTACCCATTGCGTGCGATCACCACCAGGTCCATTGTGAAGGCTCTTTCCCAGTTTTTCTCCATTTTTGGTATTCCGAAGGTTGTTCAGACCGATCAAGGTTCTAATTTTATGTCCCGTGTTTTTTCTCAAGTCATGCGTCAGCTGCATATCAAGCATCACACTTCCTCAGCTTATCATCCCCAGAGCCAGGGTGCCCTTGAGCGTTTCCACCAGACGTTGAAGTCTCTGCTTCGTGCTTATTGTATGGAGTTGGGACGAGGCTGGGAAGAAGGCCTTCCTTGGTTGCTGCTTGCCTCTAGGGAGGTAGTGCAGGAGAGCACAGGGTTTAGCCCTAATGAGCTTGTCTTCGGCCATTCGGTGCGTGGTCCTTTGGCTGTGCTTAAGGATGGGGCAGGCCTCCAGGAGCCACCACTGTCCTTAGGGGACTATGTTAATGGTTTCAGGAGACGTCTGTACGAGGCACTTCGTCTAGCTCGTGAGAATCTGACCGTCACTCAGACTAAGATGAAGCAGCGATACGATCAGAAAGCTAAGCGCTCCGTGTTTGCAGTGGGGGATAAGGTGCTCGCTCTTTTGCCGGTGATGGCCTCACCTTTTCAGGCGAAGTTTGCTGGTCCGTATACAGTGACCAAAAAGGTGTCAGATCTTAATTATGTGCTGGCTACTCCTGACAGGGGAAAGAGCTCGCAACTATGCCATACCAACCTGCTTAAGCCGTATCATGAACGTCCGAAAGCGCCTGCAGGGGGTTCGGTCAGTGCGGTTGCTCTGAGTGAGGGTGTTCTGTCGCTGGCTTCTTCTGTAGATCCTTCGGTGGCAGCGCAGGAACAGGATGAGATCAGGGCTCCTGACGATGGCGTCTTGCGTGCACGCTTAAATAACTCGGAGACCTTGAAGCAGCTTCCACAGTTGCTGCAGCACCTGTCTGGGAACAAGCGTGCTGAGTTAATGTGTCTTATTCAGGAGTTTCCAATGTTGTTTTCCGATACTCCAACTCAGACACATTTGTTGGAACATGACATTGATGTTGGGGAAAGTTTGCCACTCAGACAACGTTTTTATCGTGTTTCTCAGCAGAAAAAGAAACACATAGACAAGGAGGTGGCTTATCTCCTTGAGAATGGTCTTGCTGAGCCATCTTCATCAGCCTGGGCATCACCGTGCCTTCTTGTCGGCAAGCCGGACGGTACTTCCAGGTTCTGCACGGACTATCGTAAACTCAATGCTGTTACAAAACCAGACAGTTTTCCACTCCCGAGGATTGAGGACTGTGTAGACCAGGTGGGCGCCGCCAGGTTTGTCAGCAAGTTTGACCTACTTAAAGGTTATTGGCAGGTGCCCTTGACTGACCGTGCGAAGGAAGTCTCCTCTTTCATTACGTCGGAAGGATTGTTCTCATATAATGTCATGAGTTTTGGTTTGAGGAACGCACCAGCCACCTTCCAGCGCCTAATGAACACTGTTGTCTCTGGACTCGACGGCTGTGCAGTGTATCTAGACGATGTGGTGGTCTACAGCGATACCTGGGGGGAGCACCTGGCGGTCATCAGAGCTCTCTTTCTTCGTCTTTCTGAAGCCCGCCTGACTGTAAACCTCGCAAAGTGTGAGTTTGCGAGGGCGACAGTCACCTATTTAGGAAAGGTTGTAGGACAAGGACAGGTGCGTCCGGTTCGGGCTAAGACCTTGGCCATTGACCGGTACCCTTCGCCCACAAGCAAAAAGGACCTAATGCGTTTCTTGGGCATGGTGGGTTTTTACCGGGGGTTCTGTCCTAGCTTTTCGTCTGTTGTTGCGCCGTTGACAGACCTCTTGAAGTCCTCGGTGAAGTTCGACTGGAATCCGGTATGCCAGGCGGCTTTTGAGAAAGTAAAAGCTCTCCTGACGTCGTCTCCTGTTTTGGCCGCGCCGCAGTTGAACCGGCCGTTCAAACTGCATGTGGACGCTAGCCAGGTAGGAGCAGGTGCTGTATTGCTCCAGGAGGATGAGCAAGGCATCGATCGCCCAGTTAGTTTTTTTTCTAGGAAATTTCTCTCCTATCAGTCCAGTTACTCGGTAATTGAAAAAGAAGCGTTGGGTTTAATTTGGGCACTTCAACATTTTGATGTTTATGTTGGGGGTGCTGTTTCTCTAGTGGTCTATTCTGACCATAATCCTCTGACCTTTTTACGGTCGCTTCAGAACCCCAACCAGCGGTTAATGCGCTGGGCTCTTTTTCTTCAGCCATTTAGTTTGGATATCCAACATATTAAGGGCTCGCATAATGTTATTGCTGACGCCCTATCCCGTGCTCCCACTGACTAATTTTGGTCAGATGTGTTTCTCTGTGTTTTCCTGTGTCTGCTTTGTCTTCCAGGGCCCGGATGACAGAGGTTTTGGACCGAATGGAAACGCCTGCAGGGAAAAGGGGGTTTAATTGGGAGCAAATTTGGGAATCTAGTTAGTTTTGTAATTTTTTTGTATGCTTGTGGTCACCACCTATTACAGTTAGGAATGGGTGAATTGGTTGTGGACTTTTTTTTTACTCTGCAAGTCCCTTCTTAAGGGGGAGGGTGTTACGGCCACCTTGGCCTTTCAGGGGTCATATTGTGTGTGCTGCGCCTATTCTTGTTTCTCTCCTAGGCCTGGTCCCACATGTTCCAGGATCAGGGGGTGTGCCCGCGTACGGGGCGTGTCCCTGGAACCGCATAAAAGGGGCCTGGCCTCCGAGAGACGGCGGCGGGAGATTTGATTTGCGGTTACGCACCGACTGCAGAGATCATTTTTGGGTTGCATGCTTTTCACGGAGAAATAAACTAAGAAACGTGGATTGTCGCGCTGTCTCCTGCCCTGTTTCTTTGTTGCGTTGAGCCGCGTAACACATGTCATCAATAACATGAGGTACCCCAACATGTCATCAATAACATGAGGTACCCCAACATGTCATCAATAACATGAGGTACCCCAACATGTCATCAATAACATGAGGTACCCCAACATGTCATCAATAACATGAGGTACCCCAACATGTCATCAATAACATGGTGAGGTACCCCAACATGTCATCAATAACATGGTGAGGTACCCCAACATGTCATCAATAACATGGTGAGGTACCCCAACATGTCATCAATAACATGAGGTACCCCAACATGTCATCAATAACATGTTGAGGTACCCCAACATGTCATCAATAACATGGTGAGGTACCCCAACATGTCATCAATAACATGAGGTACCCCAACATGTCATCAATAACATGGTGAGGTACCCCAACATGTCATCAATAACATGAGGTACCCCAACATGTCATCAATAACATGCTGAGGTACCCCAACATGTCATCAATAACATGGTGAGGTACCCCAACATGTCATCAATAACATGGTGAGGTACCCCAACATGTCATCAATAACATGGTGAGGTACCCCAACATGTCATCAATAACATGAGGTACCCCAACATGTCATCAATAACATGAGGTACCCCAACATGTCATCAATAACATGGTGAGGTACCCCAACATGTTTCACAGGTATTCGTGCTGGACAGATTGAAAAGTATTAACTAAAACCCAGTGAAAATGTGTCAACTACAACTGGCTGAAAAGGTATTGACTACAGCAGCATGAAAAGGAATTTACTAGAACAGAACGACACAGTAATCACTGCAACAGGATGAAACTGTTCAGTGTATGCCAGGAGGCCTTATTGCTGAGGTGCTGGAGGCAGAGTGAATACTTTACCTGGAATTGCCTTTCAGCGCAATTTCACACGGACCAATTCAGCACCGTCTCCAAGAGTAGGGAATTCTCCTTTCCGGAATTTACAATATCCTCTAGGAGCGTGAGCCAAGGTCAGCCACGCCGGCCCATCCTGTAGACCACTTCTACTCTCCTCGCCATCCTCGCAAGTGGCGTTTGAGTTTTTTCATTTATCTCGCTGTCCCTCGAGGCCTCATCAGCGTGAGCGCCGCCGCTTTCCGACGCCGTTTCCGCGTCCTCTAGAGGCGGTCGTTCGGCGTTTACGTTTTCTAAATAACGACGGGATGCTCTGTCGTCAAGCATCTGCTCTGGTGCCCGCGAGACCCGTCTTTCACTAGTGTGTGTGCGTGTGCGTGCGTGCGTGCGTGCGTGCGTGCGTGCGTGCGTGCGTGCGTGCGTGCGTGCGTGCGTGCGTGCGTGCGTGTGTGTGTGTGTGCGCGTGCGTGCGTGCGTGCGTGCGTGTGTGTGTGTGTGCGCGTGCGTGCGTGTGTGTGTGTGTGTGTGTGTGTGTGTGTGTGTGTGTCGTGCTGGAGGGTGGTTTGCGCTCGCACACGTGAGCATCCGTGCGTGTGTTCGTCGCCACGCTTCAGTGAGCAGCAGCACGGCACCGTCAGTGCTTAGGATAAAACACAAATCCCTTTCACACTCCCGTTCCCTACAGCGTAACCTTGTTTCCTTGCTGCCTGAGCGGCAGCCGACACAAAATGCACAGACACACACACACACACACACACACACACACACACACAGTCTCCTCCATGGCAGCATGATTACAGTCTACCCCCATTTATGACACTCCTCTTCTTCTCCTTCCACCTCCTCCACCCCCACCCCCCCGACACACACACACACACACACACACAGAAAGGTTCGCTTATCGTAATTATCTTTGTGGTTTATTTCGGCGACACCGCGGGCTGGCGAGGCCGCTGCCAGGGGCGTGTGATTGTATGTTTGCGAGAACGCAAAAGGGAGGGATGTTGGTGGTGGTAACCACCGCTCTTTAGGCTGATCCACGGAGCAGTCACGGTGATTCTTCTTCGCTGGATTCATTCCCGTGTGCTAAATGTAAATTCTGTAAATCCCTCATGCTGGATTTCGGCGGTTCTCTGTACCCATGGGACATTGGACTCGTTGTAAAGTGGTCCCATGATGGCTGTGTAATGGTCTCGTTTACCAGGGAGAGACTAAAGAGACTTCCAAATGCCAGTATTTAAAAATAGCAGGGAACTCCTTGTATATACTCCTTATGAGGGCGGGTCTTATCCAACAGGTTTTAACCTGTGATGTTACACATTGTTTTGTACATTGTTTATCTTTTTTTAATTGGCCGCACTTGCTCACATTGCTTTCATTGGTTGAACATTTTATCGGAAGAAATGCCACATTTTCTAGTATGCCTGTTTAGAGTGTAATTCCCTACTACCGTATGTAATGTGTGTGTTTAATGCATGTTTGGTGTTTGGTTGACAGGAAGACCTGTCTGTCTCTCTAGCGTCCTGTCTGTTGTTTATTCACTACATCTGTATTCATCATGTCGATGACCCATCTTTGTTTACAACGCGGGCCTGTTGCCGTATGGATTCATGAGTGGACCAGCAGGTTTGGCTCACAACATGCTCACACACATGTGTAACATACTCCTCCCCTTTCTCTACACAACACCACCCCATTAACCATGATTGAAAACAAAAACATCCCTATTTAACACCAGACCAAAACACAGGGTCTGACGTTACAAGGGAAGGGAACCAGGAATTAGGTGAGGAAGGAGGAAGGAGGAAGTATAAGGACAGACGATATAGGAGATATGAAGGTCACATAGCCTGACCCATCTTTGTTTACAACATAGTTGTGTTACCGTATGGATTCATGAGTGGACTAGCAGGTATGGCTCACAACATGCCTATTATGTGAAACATACCATTACCCGTGCTTGTTCCATACTCTCATTATACGAGAGGTGAAAATGGAAATGGAATATCAACGGCAAACGCAATGTGAATAAAGAGCTCATCTCTGAGTAGGAAGAACCTGAATCAACGATGGAAACATGGGCGCCCGATTTTTCTACAGTTGTATTTTATTTTAGGAGAGCACTGAGCGAGAATCTTAACATAGCTTCATCCACCATCCTCTCTCTGGATAGAGAACGAAACACAAACGACGGAGAGCGAGCCAGGCAGACACTGAGTGGCAGGAGGGGAGCGAGGCACGTACCCACCGCTCTTCTCCTCGGCTTTGATCATCCATCTATCCCCTCATTTCATGCTCGTACTTTGCCTCTATTTCACCAGCCGCATGTCAGCACAACAGATGGGAGTAGGGTAGGTGATGGGGGGGGGGGGTGTGGTGGTGGTGGTGGTGGTGGTGGTGGTGGTGGTGGTCCCAGGCAAGTAACACTTCGCTATCATTTTCCCAGCATGCACCGTGTGTCTGGAAGCACACTGGGCCGTTCTCACCTCCTCCGTGTGACACACACGGTCTCCTCGATGGCAGCGTGATTACAGTCTACACCAGTGTCAGCGTCCCCTCCAACGCATTTATGATTCCCTTCCGCCCCCCCCCCCCCCCCCCCCACACCCACCCCAAAACACATACACGGAAGCACACACACACAAGTTTGGTAGACCATACCATAAACAATAAAGTGATCCAGTGAAATAGCTATGAAATGCATATACATAATAAAAGATGTGGTTATATTTTACACATTGATGTATTACACTTTGCATAATAAAGTAAACAATACATTTAAAAGACACTATTGAGTATTACGGTTGTAGTTTTTGTTAGCCATCATGTGGTACTACTTTGAAATGAGTCAAAAACATGTGAATCATACGAAAATAAAGTAATGATCTTGAAGTTGTTTTTGTATCTTTGGAAGGTCACGGAATAGAGCTGAAGCTCAAAGGAATAATTGGGTATGAAAGAAGATTGCTTGAATTTTTGTTACAACCAATAACAAGCAACAATAGCAGTGGAAGCTGAAAGCTGAGGGAGGCTCTAATGACAGACTTCCTATTACTATCACCCATTAGTACTACTACTGCTAGGGATCAGGAGAGAGGAAAGAGACATTTAGTGAAGGGCCCTTTAGATAAAGAGACAGGAGAGAGAGGGAGAGGGACAAAGAAATAGAGACAGTAAGAGAGAGAGACAGACAGAGAGAGAGAGACAGACAGAGTCAGATAGACAGAGAAAGAGAGCGAGATAGAGGAAGAGTGAAAGAGACAAAGAGAGAGGCAGACAGAGAAAGAGAAAGAGATAGAAAGAGAGACAGAGGAAGAGACAGTAAGACAGGGGGAGAGACAGCGACAGAGAAAGAGACAAAGAGAGAGACAGACAGATAAAGAGACAGACAGACAGAGGTAGAGACACAGACAAAGATGGAGAGACAGAGAGGAAGAGAGAGACAGAGAGGCAGAGACAGCTATTACTGTCTGACAGACAATTTCTTCTAAAAGCTTTACTGAATGAGCTCTTGGAAAACATGGAGTATAGAAAATAAAAAGTGCCTCCACGTGACAGATGAGTTGCCAGGAACGATGAGCCAGACAAAGCTGGCCCGAAGCCATGCATACTAAAACCCCTTTTATTATTTTTAACCGACAGCCGACAAATGGCTTTTAATTTGTATGTGCATTTTCAACCCGTGAACCGGCTTTGATGGCTTTGTCCGTCAAACACCGCGGCATAAACAGAGTCAAGTGGGGTTTCTATCACTTTAGATGTACCACAGTACCTCTTCATTAATCCTGGCAGTCATAATATTAACCATAATAAGGATTATCTATTATTATTAGGATTATTATTATATTACATTTGGTTAATGGCGAGTGAATGAGCTCATTGTTTTCCTAGACATCAACCGTTTCATTGTTCATCACTTCTTGGATCCTTTTGAATCGAGATAAAAAGAGAGAACGGGGGGGGGGGGGAGGGGTATCAGCAGGTGGTGGAAACAACTGTGCCGAATGGTAAACAAGCATCCTTTTAAATTGACTATTACTAAGTTCTTTGATGTCCCTGAAAACACAAACAGCGGAGGTAATGGAGGAGATGAATTAAACAGCGCATCCAACAGAGCCGCCTCGCTGTGTAAGCCCCATGAGCAAATCGTAAAACCCCAGTGGTCGGCACGACGCCTGGCCGGGCAGCGAGTACAGCTCGTCGCCTTAATAAGTGAAATCCATGAACGGTTAAACTGTCGCCGTGTGTCTCGTCTGAACGGTACCGTTTGAAACCCAGGTGGTGGTGCAAATCTCTGCCTGTCTGGCCCGCATCACTCTTTAGTGGGTGTCAAAACACGACCTGTAGCTGAGTCCGGACCACATCACTCAGTGGGGGGTCAATACACCACCTGAAGCCGAGTCTGGACCACATCACTCAGTGGGGGGTCAATACACCACCTGTAGCTGAGTCTGGCCAACATCACTCTTCAGGCGGTGTCAATACACCACCTGTATCTCCGTCTGGACCATACGGAGCTTCCGGCGGTGTCAATGAAGCTCCATCTTTTTGACAGGCGTCTTCCATCCACGACCTCTCCATCGATTGAGAATCGTTGGTGACCCTGGATGACCAGCAGTCCTTCGCTAACGGCGTCGCTTGGACCACCCGGCGCTCCTGCTCCAGATCCACCCCCCCCCCCAACATCAGCAGGATACCGCCGTTCCTCACCCAGAAGGCCACACAGGTTATGGTCCAAGCTTATCACGTGATCTCGTCGTGTCTCCATTAGACACATACTGCATCCAGGACGTGGTCAGACCATCAGCCTCCAGCCCCGTCCACTACGCTCTATGACTGTCTTTCTGCTTGTTACTCCCACACAACTAGGGGACACCAAAAGCAAATCCAGACGGTTTGCTGTCCCGGCCCCCAAATGATGGAACACTGACAACAGCACAGCAGAAACCGTACGCATATTCTGTCGCAGACGGAAATCTCATCTGTTCAGAGTGAACATAACTCTGAACAGATAGTTCAAATAACTTTCTCCATCGCTTGTTTCCGTCTAGCACTTGAAGCAGCTTGTGTATCTGAGGAACTGTGGGTTTAGATTGTGATTCATGTTCTTTTTGGGGTTGTATCTTCACGGTCGAATGCACTTCTTGTGAGTTGCTTTGGAACTTTGTCAGCTAAATAATGTAATCTCATGTATCAATCACATCCACCCACCTGCCCATCCTAGGCTGCTGGCGTTCACGTTGTGGGCCAATCGTGTCATTATGGGAAACATGATTAAACTAATCAATGAAAGACATGTATGTGTAATTACCTGGATAGGAAAATGCATGAGTGGGAGGAAGCAGGCAGTCATTTCCCGATCATATTCATATTAGATTAGACTCAACAAATAACCATGTCCAGTTTGATAATAGATGTGAGGCAGTGCTGTTCTCTGAACAAGCCAACAACAAACGTTGTTCAGTTCTACAGAGACAAACAATGCTTAATTGCCTATTAAATTATTGTAATCAGAATTTGTTCATTTCAATTTCTTCAATTTGTTCAAATGCGTTCATTTTAGATTAATGAGATATTAGTTGTACCACGCAGACTGCCAGGCTACCTTTGACAGAAAAAGCTGAAACAGAACAACATCTAGCTAGCTGCTTAGCTCTTCTCTTGGGCCTATCCATGAGCTTCACACTGCTCACACACGTCCTATAGGCTAGGCTAGGAAAAAAACAGCACTATGGTTCATACCTCTAACAGAGCTAAACATAAACAGTTGTTTCAACCCAATCTAAAGTCAACCCCTATAGCTATGCTGTGGTGGGCAATTTAGACACAAAACAGTTGGTATGATTGAATGCTGAGACAAAGAATGGCCAGTGTGTCAGTGTAGGAAAAGGAAGGGATATACAACTTTGAACTTGTAGTCCACATCTCTTACCTCACCAAATGTCCAGCAGTCGGTTGCACCAGCAGAACGTAAAGCCGATCATAAGTTCGGGTGTAAAGTTCGCCTTAACCCTACGCTCGACGTAGCTAGTTTCAAACTAAAGGTGTTCTAAATTTTGGTTGCACCACCATAACTTAAGTTGTAACGTTATTAGTAGTGCGTAAATTGTACCAGTGTCGCATTTAATGACGTTTAGATAATTTCAAGCCAATCGTTGACAGCAAACAATGTAAACAGGAAGTAGCTGCTACCGGCAAGTTTCCACCTTATCCGAGTGAAGACGCGTTAGCACTCAAATGAGAGGGCAAACAAAACAGTTCGACAGTCATTTATTCTCTAAAATTGACTTGGGCGTGAGGTTAAGCTATTTGATGGCGGATTTTTATAATAAATTGCAGCTCATTGCTGCTTTGTATGCTATTCGTTGTGTGAGAGTTTTTGTCTGAGTTAGCCTCTACCTGGCTTTGTATGGCTATGCATTGTATTGGGTTTGTACGTGGGCCGAAACCGAAATTGCGCATATAGATCTACATCATCATACTGATGAAATGGATCGATACGGTCACGGACAATCCGTTCCCGACGCAAACCGCGTTGAAACTCCTCTTCCCATTGCTCAAAACGAATAGCCGTCTTTGGTATTTACCGGTCTTTATCGTTAGAATGGAACTTACACCAGCTAGAGGGGAGGTGTAAAATATAAGTTATAACTTAGTGTTACGTTGAAACTATCTGCTTGGTGCAACTGCTATTTTTTTAGTAGAGTGTAAAGTCGAACGTTTGGGCAATTTACGTTCACGGTAGTCTACGTGGGACCTTACGTTCTGCTGGTGCAACCAGCTGCAGGATGGAGCTTCAGGAATCGATGAATCCACATGTGGAAACTCAAAAGGAACTTCAAGGGTAAAATCCAAGCATGAATCCTAAAGGAGTCTTCAAATGTCCTTCCTTACAATTTTTCTCCTAGTGGAGGATTTTTTTGGTTTGGTTTGAACCAAACAAGGCAGGTGTGAATACGCCCTAACACCGTTTATTGTTTGTATCTTTTCTGGCTCCACAGGGCAGCCATCTTGGGTGCTGTTCATCCAAACAAAACTCAAATGTGGGTGTGGCCAAAATAGCATACAATTACTTTCACCTGCTTTCAACTCCTCCCCTTTCCAAACGCAACACAACCCCATGAGACATGAATGAAAATAAAAATCACATATTTAACATCAGACCAAAACGCAGACTCCGATGTTACAAGGGAAGAGGAAGGTAACTAGGCAGGCATGTTTGAGGCAGGAAGTTATGCAGGATGAAGGTAGGAGGAAGGAAGAAGGTATATAAGCCAGACGATAAAGAGATATGAAGGTAGGTAGGTAGGAAAGCTTGAAGATAGGGAGGAAGGAAGTGAAAAGTTACAGAGAAGAAGATGATACAGAGACAGGAAGGTAAGTAGGCAGGAAGGTAGGGAAACAGGGAGGTATACATGCCCATAGCCAGCTATGAGGTCACTGAGGTCCAGACCTCTGTTTTTCTAGAGAGAAAAAATAAAATTAGAAACTAAATACAAACTGTATACAAAATCGGCAGTTCAGAACTTCTCTGCGATGAGTAAATTAACTTAATTCAGTTGAGACTTGTTACTTTGTGTCCGCCTTGTGTGAGGTAGATAGGAAGATATGACAGTAAGCAGCCTGAGTATGGAGCCAGGGGGGTAGTGAGGTACGCAGGGAAGGAAGGTAGTGGTGTGGGCAGGGCAGGAAGGCAGTGAGTGAGGCAGGGCAGGGAAGGAAGGTAGTGATGTGGGCAGGGAAGGAAGGTAGGACATCAGCGAGGAGGTGTGGGGGCCGAGGAACAAGAGCAAAACAGCCAGTTATGACTTTAACACGTCCGCCCTCCCTCTGCATCGCTCTCTGCTGGGCGGAGTTTACCCTCTGCCCCCCCATCACCACGAGCAGACGGAGCATGCCTTCTGTTGTGTTTCATGTGGAACTGATTAAAGTGTCTCTGTGTCAGAGTGTGCAGTGGGTGGGAGAGAGCCACACGAATAGGCTTTGTTTACCATCACCACACAAGCTGGATTGGGCCCATTAGTTCAGGAATAGCCATATTTTATCTCCAATGGCTCAGATTAGATTAAATTCATCTTTCTGTCTCTCTCTCTCTGAGCGAGACACACTATCCCCCCTGTCGACCGCAGTCTGTCTCTCTCTCTCTCTCTCTCTCTCTCAGCGAGAGACACTATCCCCCTGTCAACCGCAGTCTCTCTCTCTCTCTCAGCGAGAGACACAATCCCCCTGTCGACTGCAGTCTCTCTCTCTCTCTCTCTCTCTCTCTCTCAGCGAGAGACACAATCCCCAAGCTGACCGATGGCTCACAATTAAGGACCACAGCAGACTGCCTTCAATTAGCACTAATTGAACCGTGCAAACACACACACACACACAGTCGTAATGTCACAACATTTAATGGGACGACGTGTGAACGTGTCTTAATTGTTTATGACTCTTTAATTAGGGGTTGGGGGGAGGGGGAACCTTAGCTCTGTTAGTGTCTGCCTGCTCGGTGATTCTCTGGTAGCACAGTGAGCAGTGATTGTATGGGTGTAATTATGTCCAGACTTACTGTTCAGCGGACATAAGGATCCTTGAGTCACAGGCCCGCGACCCATATGTCAAACCTTAATCCTTAGAGACAAGCCCATGGATTCACTCATGCTTCAGTGTTGATTTATGTTTGAATGGCTGTCTGTTGGGTGATTCCGTTGAGCCCCGTTGGTTGTAGCTCTGTGTTCCTCTGTACATGAAGGCATTGTGGATCACTGCGATATTGGTGATTTCAAATTATTAAATTATTATTTTTTGGGTTGTGACCTAGAGACGAATGACTCACGTGGGTCCAGAGGCCAGACCAGTGGAGATCCACTGGAGAAGAGCATTTAGGAGGAGGATGAAGAAGAATCATGTCCAGTTTCTCTACATTGACTTCTCATTGACTTATTGGCAGCCATCTTTAGGTTATGTTTGGTTGTTGTCTTTATTGACAAATTAGTTACCTGACATCTTTGCAGCTCTTCAAATCCTCCTCAAATCGAGATTCTTCTCCTCCTCACCCCTTAATACAGATCACTAAACGATGCGTTTAGTGATGGCCGACAAAAGAGATGTCGAGGCGATCACCAGAGAGGTTATCTCAATATGATCAATAAAAACACACAATATAGCTGATATTACTAATGAAGGACAGATGTTTAGCCCCATGGGATGGACTTATTTGTGTGTCACATGTGGTGTGTGTGTGTGTGTCGGGAATATATGTGTGTGTTTGTGCACACACACAGGCCAGTGGGGTCTCTCTCTCTCTCTCTCTCTCTCTCTCTCTCTCTCTCTCTCTCTCTCTCTCTCTCTCTCTCTCTAAACAGAGACAAATGGTCCATACAGGACGGCCTGCCGCGCCCACACCTCTCTCATGCCTCAATCTAATGAATTTTTAAAGACAACATCAATCAAAACCACAGACCCAATCAATAGAGCACAGAGTGGATTTCACCAGCGCTGCGGAGCAGGGCTGGCGAGGGCTGACGCGTAGCTTCCAGCCTGGCGCTTTGTCAAGTGCCCTTTCACCCCCGCCATGCTTCCCCATTAGCCTCACTTAATATGGTGGTCACACTGACCAGAGCGAGAGAGAGAGAGAGAGAGAGATAAAGCGAGCTATAGAGAGATTGAGAGCGAAAGAAAGAAAACGATAGAGAGTAAACTTGTTAGGATTAGAACACGCTCGGTTTGGAACTGGCCATTGAGCTATGTCAACTGCTGCTTGAGCATGTTTGAACAGCAGTTTAATTCTCAATGTAGGCTTGTTGTGCATGCGCACACACATACAGGCACTTTTGCACACACAAACACATACACATTTTTTATTTATTTAGCTTTCTTCTTTGTTTTATGTCAAATAAGATGAGAGAATAACAAGGGGCACGTGTGCGCTTGTGAGTGTGTGCTTGCTTGTGTATGCATGCATGTGTGTGCATGCGCGTGCGTGTGTTCCGTGCATGCTTATGTATGCATGTGTGTGTGTGTGTGTGTGTGTGTGTGTGTGTGTGTGTGTGTGCGTGCGTATGTGTGTGTGCGTGTGCGCGTGGCAGTGTTAATAGAAGGGAATGACATTTCGACACATGGCGATGAGAGGGTCTGCACTCCCGCTCGTTAGACCCGAGCATCGCTGAGATGCATCAATTACCTGCGCCACTGATAATCGCTTCCCCCACCCACATCCCCCTCCCACTTCCACCGGAGGCTCCCGAGGACCCGGGAAGGGGCACCAGGAAGACGAGCTGGCGACCCGAGAATGGAGCGATCCGTCCGCCCGCCTCCGTCTCGCTCTACCGTACAGCGATAAGGAAACCGCGCGGAAGGGAGGGGGAAATGAAATGAAACATCTTCAATCAAACGTGGTCAAATCCAATCAGGAATTTGTGACCGTCGGCACATTTAGAGGCTGGGATGTGGATGACCTCGGGGTGGGGTGAAGGTGGTTGTACGGAGGCGAGGGGGTAAAAAAAAAAAAAAAATACAGCCAGGTAGGAAGAAGTGGCGATGGATGTGATGTCACCCCTGACCGCTTCTAATGAGGAGGAGATCTTCTGCAGCACTGCTTGCGGTTGTCAATACGGACAGTGGACCCGCAAACCCACATGCCTCTTGATGCGCTGAAGAAACAGCCAGCGTCATAGTTTTCAAATAAACAAACAACAAACATTGCATTTATGTGTGCTCGAAAGCAATTTATTTTGTGGCTTTATATTATATATTCTAATGCATTAACTCAACCATTACCCAAGCATAGCTTAATAATATCTCTTCATTGCTATTCCTTTACTTATTTTTATTGTTTTTTCTATCATTCATATGAATTCATTCATTCATATGAATGCATTAATTGCTTCTCAATTGGACCTGTTTTTTCAATTATTTTATTAAAATCAGTGTTTGCGACGTGCTGCATAAATAAAAAAGCTCAATCGACAAATACAGACTGCATCAGCCGCAGCAGGGAAATACAATATTTACTCTGTATCGCCCTATAATGATCAGGGACAATACCAGGGCCACCACACCATGACATCCGAATCATACGATTTATTACCCCACTCTAATTCCATATATCATGGGTGGTGTAGCATAGATTGAATCATAATGGCTCCATTATGCAGCCCACAGACAGAATATTTCCAGGCACTATTTTTGTATTGTGGAAGAGCATTGGTCAGGAAGCGATGGCAACAGGGCAGGAGAGAGATAAGACTAATGAAAGCTCTCTTTCATTTCAGGGGCTGACTCCGTGTAGGTTATTGTGTCGTACAGATAACTGAACAAGCAATACTAATCATTAGAGGGAGCTGGAAAGTGAACGCAAATCTTCAGGAGTTTACTGACTGTAATGTTGTTATAGAGTGGAGACGCAAAGGATTTGGTGAAACAACGCATACTCAAAAACAAAGTGAAAATGATCAGAGTAAAGATTACAGTGTATTGGAACAATATTCATGTCAATCCCTGTTTGAGTGAACCACCACTGCCTGTGGTTTTCAGAATCACCATCGCCAACAGAAAGATATTGGTTTTAATCGGTCGCCTTGAAGCAAATCCCGTCAATGCAATAATCAAATAAATAAATAAACAACATTTATTTTTGTTATGATAAGTGTCTTTCTGCCAACAATGGGATTTGGAACAATGTCATATAGAGACAAAGGCCCTGCAAACAAAACAAGCAAAGCTGTTTGGCTGAAAGCCTGGAGGATTGTTTAGAATTTCAAGGACATGTGGATGTTTCCCCCCCCCCCCCCCCCCCCACACACACACACACACACACACACACACACACACACACACACACACACACACACCCCCCCCCCCCCCGCTCGGCTGCTTATAAAACAGATGGATGTGGGAGCATGGCGACGCCGCAGGGGCTGGGAAACCCTGTGGAAGGAGAGGAGCTCCTAAAGAAACCCTCGCTCCGTGTCCCTCCCTCGTCCGCTTTCCTCGTCCTTCCTTTCCGTTTCCCGCCCTCTGATTGAAGCGTCACTCAGAAGATCCAGAGACCTTAGCGAGGCTCGTCACAGTAAAATTGGATGTTAGCTTTGTTGGAAATGGACTCCGCAGATGACTCAATGTAGACATTCACGCCAAAGCTGATTGATAACTATCTCACTCAAACTCTATCTCACTCAAACTCTATCTCACTCTCTAACTTCATCCCATGTATCTCACTATATCTCACTATCCGACTATATATATATAACTATCTCACTCTTACTCTTCCCCAGTATATCTTACTCCATCTCACTCTAATTAGATAGATAGATAGATTTACTTTATTGATCCAAAGCTGGGAAATTGCAGTGTAGCAGCAGCATTACGCAGAAACAACCTTGGCATATATATAAAAAATAAGCAATATAAAATCTAAAATGTAATATAAAAAATGTATAAATAAATAAATTATAAATAAATTATAATTCATAAATTAATAAATAAATTATATATCACTCTTTTACTTTATCTCACTCGGTCTAACTCTACCTCACTGTCCAACAGTATCTCACTGTCTCACTCTATCTCACTCTACCCCACTTTCTCACTCTACCTCACTGTCTCACTCTATCGATCTCCCAACATGTGTTGCCCTCAGCTGGTCTTGGAGTTCCTCATAAGACTCACCGTTCTTTAAGAGTCCTTCAATGACATTCACACTGCTACACATTGTTGTTGCTACACACACACACCCACACACTTCCATTTCACTTATTCATATTGCGGTTTCCATGTCAGCTGCCCACGTTAACCACACCCATCCATCAATGATAACATTCACCAGGGCAGAGTTGACCCTGGCTTATGTGAAACACTCCAAATCCAATTCATATTGCCTGGGACATGAGATACCAAGAGACAGGTGGCGCCGTTGAAGCATATACAGTAGGTTTTTCATTTTCACAAGATAAAATATACAAACACGACGTACATGCAACATTGCATGGAGGAATAGCACCTACCTTACAAAATGGCCAGTATTTCTAAATGCAAATAATGTTACTTAGCTTTAGTGTGTACTGCATACTTAAGGCATCGAGGTCATTTGTAATGACTTGTGCTTCTGCTTACAATCCTACACTTACCCTCAGTTCCTGCCTTGTTGATGCAAAGCAAAGCTCAAAATGTATTCTCCAAAAACACCATAACCAGCGGCCCTTTTTCTCCCTTCATATTGTTGTTTGTATTTTTCCCTCTACAACGTTTTTTTTTCTATAGTAATTCGGAAAAGGGATTTCGGTTGAGGTGCCATGCCCACTGGTCAGGCTTAGCGCTACACTCCTGTTGGATCCGTCACCTGTCAGCGTGTCCATATCTGGAACCCAAACACAAATGCCATATGCTCACCGGGGCCTGACCGCGGCAACGTGACAACATGACTGATGTCTGGAGCTCCACAGGACGAACGGGACACATCAATCATGAGAACGCCACTCCGGATCCGTGACCATGCCAGAGATCCAACAGCCAGCATCTGCTGTCGAGGGGAGACCCTCCCCCCCTTCCCCCCCCTTCCCCCCCCCCCCAGGCCCCGCCCCTCAAATCATGAACAACTAGAAAAGGCTGCGCATTATGAGACCACCAGTGCTTAAATTAGGGGGTCCCTAATTAGAAAAAATGAATAAGCAGAAGACGAAACGAAGACAAGGAAGAAGTATTAATCACACTAGTGCTCTGCGGTCTGTTGTTATTCTCCATGAACCGATATTGTTGTGACACTGTACAATATCAGCCTTGATAAATGTGTGTTTTGGTTGTGTGTGTGTGTGTGGAGGGGGCGGGGAGTAAGGACCTTCAGGTACTTTAGGACAAACTTAATCTCTCCCCCTTCAGCCCTGGATCCCCCAGCGATAGATTCATCAGGGCTGGCGGCGAGGAGATGAATGTACAAATTAGAGGAGTGAGAAACGACTGTGCCGCGCCGAAGTGGAACCTCAAGGCATTTCCTGCCACTTGAAGCCCGGTCTTGCAGACCTGGGAGCCCTTCTCCAGAGGGTATGAACGGCTGGCGTCTGGCACCGCTCCGGCACGGTCCACGGACGGCAAACAACTAACCTGAGGCCTGGATAATAGTGACTGGTAGTTACAGGTAATTCCACAGAGTTTAAGCTTGCTCAAATCACCTTTGATAAAAAGGGGCTACACCTTTCCTGTAACAAACAAAGGTGTGTGTGTGTGTGTGTGTGTGTGTGTGTCTTTGCAGGCATGTGTGGGTGTGAGATTGAGTACATGTGTGTAGTATCCATATGTGAATGTGTGTGTGTGTGTGTGTGTGTGTGTGTGTGTGTGTGTGTGTGTGTGTGTGTGTGTGTGTGTGTGTGTGTGTGTGATTCAAAATACTGTGCACCACCCCAAGCAACGATACAAGCCAGCTGTTGTGTCGCAGCCTGTTTTGAATGCTTCCCTCTCGGAGAACATGGACACCTGCTTGATGGCTGGGCTTGTGAGCGTGTTGTCTGTGTAGTGGCTGTGGGGAAGCTTCTGAGACTACAGCCTCTGTGCAGTTAGCACCTTCTGGTTGGGAAGGAGAAAGTGGTGGGAGGAAGTGGCTCTCCCAAAGAATTCCTGCAGATTTCCAACAAACTCAGTGTCTCCACCACACTCACAATGGGGAACGGTTGAGAGAGAGAGAGAGAGTGCCTTGTAACGACTCGCTATATGAATTGAATTGAATTGAAGTCTTTAATGTCCCCAAGGGGCAATTTGGTTTACAACACGTAGCCAACACATACTATATATCAATATTGAAGCCTCAAAGTTGCCAGATAAAGTTTGCTAGAAAAGGTTTTTGCAAGCTAAATGCAAGGCTGGCCAATCTAGGTGCAACGCTTGCCAAGCGAGCTTCAAACTGGTGAACAATAATTTTCTTGATGATCTTTTTGTTTTTATCAGCAGAAGCCAACAACTGCTCTGTCGCCTCCATGACAACAAACATTGCTCTTCTCAATACTACATACTTTAGTTACTAATAAGTTACTGAAGAGAGTCAATTATCAACAACAAAAAAATAAGGTTGGAAGGTCACCTGTTGCAGCGACAATGGGAAAACACACTATGGCTAAACCATCTAGTCTAGTTAGCAATGAGCTGAATATTCAAGAAGATGGAAAGATGTGTATTTCCATCTTCAAAGTGAACATCTTCGGGTAGTACTGTGATTGTGGTCAGTATGTGTGTCTTTGTGGGTAACCATCACGGTGTAGTCACGGTGAGTGAGGAGAACCATCTAGGAGAAAGGGCCTACTGAAGGAATGCCAGAGGAATGCAGCTCTTATCAGAGCACAGATAAGGCACCGCTGATCATTATTCTACAAGTCGACACACTTTCTTCACACACTCTTCTCCCAGAGCCAAGTCTTGGTGTGAAAACTACCTTACTAACTCTATGTACAAGTTTCCCTCGTCCTAACACGAGTTATAACCCTACAGTAGATCATTCATTCTAACTGGTAAGGTGCGCCACCTAGTGTCTGCTCTGCGCGCAGTCATCCGTCTGTTCTTGACTACCTTCACAGAAAAGTAGATCCTGCCTGTCTATCCTGACGAGCGCGGACGCACACAACACCAATATCACATCTAAACCTTGGAGATAGTGGTCTTAAGTGCCGACCCGCATTCTTAAGTAAAATAACAGAGATACCGTGCTCTAAAGGTGAAGAGGAGTGATGATGGCAAGGTGGACCATCCCTCACCGCACCGACCTCTCGGTCGTTCACGTCCGCCCTGCGCGCTCCCGTGCTGGGTGGTCTGGAGAGGTCGGTGCCGTCTCCGCGCGCCCGCGGGAAAAGCGCTTTGTCTCCTGACACGAGAACACCGAAAAGATGTAGGTGAGTCAAACTTTATTAATCTATTTAGTGTTATTATGATCAATGCAAAGCTTAGCTGTGTCTTTATCTTAAAGTTATATGTTAGTCTTGCAGGTAAAGCTATTATTTTTGGAGAACATTAATAACCTCATTAAGTTGGTGAAGTTAAGTGCGTCTGCATGGATAGGCCTAAACTGCGCACTTTTGTGGCGCATAGAAAAAGTTGAGCAGCATGCCTCGCTCTAAATGTCTCTCTAATGACCGAGACTCGAATATCCAATTATTTTCGAGTAATAATATTGCCCGTAAAAGTTAGAAAAAGCTTCATATAAAGCGTTGTTTCATTGGCTTACACTATTTCATAATACGACTATAGCCCATCATATTAGGCAATTACTTTGACAAGCATCTTTCAAGGCAAAATACTGCAGCCTTTTGTAGCCTTTGTTAATTGTGAATAAACTAATAATACGCAAAATAAACGCAAAATAAACGGGGACAAGCTATATGCCTACTCACTTAAAAATGGTAATACCCATTATAAAAAATGAGCTAAATCATCGATGGCCTGGACGTTTGTGTTCAATTTTTTCCTTAAAAGTCGAATTATTCTCAGAGTGTCTCCTACAGAGACATAAGTCCCACTTTCAAGAAAGAGATAGTGGAGAGACCTGAGGACAATAGGGCTAATGTAACAACAGCGATTAATCTGATTAGAGAATTAACGCATTCCACGGCGGAATTTCAATCATTCATCCGTTAAGAAAGGAAGGTTTAGAGCATGCTGCAACTCTTTTAAGTCCTTTTCCCGAACGTTGTGCTCACAGTTTGGCGAATCTACCGTACAGTTTAAAACACCACGGTTTATTACCTGTTGTATCCATGCTATGTCCTCCAACATTGTGTGATACGAACACACACACACACACACACACACACACACACACACACACACACACACACACACACACACACACACACACACACACACACACACACACACACACACACACACACACGTAGGGCAGGGCTGGTTAATGACTGACTAGCTCGGGCAGAGGGCAGCTAGTCTTGATTGTAACACCAGAAACAAAGACGTTTGTGCATGAAGAGCATCTAAAGTGAACGAATGGACGTTTATGTCTCCAGATATTTGCCAATGGACTGGACTAAATAGAGGAGATACTCACAACGAAGAGGCCCAGTTGATCTTCAGGTAGGTGCTTAAAGCTGCTGTCACTTATGTTGATGTACTAGATAAACACAACCTACTAGATGTAGGATGTAGATGTAGATGTGTGTTTCCTCTCATTTCTGGTGTTCAAAGAGGACAAAACTACAAACTTGTGTTCATTCTGTGTTGCTGAACAATACTTTACTATTATTGTTTGCGGTTGTAGATTTCCAGAATAATGGAGTTACTGCTGTAGTTTAAATATGTAGGCCTGTGCTACAGTAGTGTGTGTAACCTGTATATGTATATATTCATAAGAACCATAGGGTTGATCTGTAATATGTTCATAACGCAGGCATAGTGAATGAAGGGCAGGTCCGTGGTCACTTAGGTTACGATCGGTTCTCTTGAACTTCCTGGCTGGACGGATGAAGATATGAGTGTGTGTTTACTGTAAGGTGTGTCGCACTCAAAGAGCCTTTCTTTCCAATGTCATATTCCAAACCCAGTGGGATTAGTAGGGTGATTACGAGTGTTCCAATCACAGGCTAATGCCACTTTTCTGAACAGAAGTACACAACACAGACCCATTTTCACAGAGCTCTCTGTACTGTAGGACACACACAGGTGTAAACACAGGTGTCGCTCATGACTCTAACGAGGGGTCTGCTCCTCTGATGTACCAGGGCCGGTGTGAGAGACTTATCGTCACTGGTTTAGGCTTCTACCTGTCCCCTGGTATGTCAAAGCAGCAGACCTACATTTACATTTAGGGCATTTAGATGCTTTTTTCCAAACGCGACTTCCAAACGAACATTTGTCAGACAGAAAGACAAACAACAATATATCTCTATCGGTACAGTAAGGATGTTCATAGAACCAAGTGCCAAGCACTAACAATCACTAGGTTAACCCATTCCTCGTACACAACAAAGAAAGCTAGGATGAGACGCTACACAATGCCAAGTACTATTTTTAAGTGCCAGGACGTACCACATACAATAACCTGAAGTAAGACCTGTGTCTCTCCTACGCTGACTCTGTGAGAAGGGTCTATGATTCTCTCCTCCCTGGTCTAAAGGGCTGATTATGGTTCCACGTCGACGCGACGCAAGGGCGTTTACGGACCCGTTACGTCCTTGCGGACCCTCCTTGCGTCCACCGCAAGGGCCTGACGTGCGCCTCCCAAAAAGTGAAACCTTGCGTCAAGGCGACGCAGCAGCAAGGGCTGTGATTGGTCTGGTCACTAACACCCGACGCAGAACCAAAACAGGTTCACGACTGCGTCGAAGCGACTGCGTGGTGGTCACTGCGTTGCGTCAACGTGGAAGCACAACTGAGCCTTTGGTCCTACACCCCCCCCCCCCCCCCCCCTCATCCCGTGCTCTCTGTCCTCCCCACAGCGGAGTTCATGTTTCTCTAGCCGAGTGCGGACCCTCCAAGTCGAGACCGCTTGGACGGCTGCCCCCGTTTCCACCCTGTCGCTGCCGGGCCCCCCACCCTTCCTCCCCCTCCACCCCCTGGCGACCGCCACCGTCACCATGGAGACGGTGGTGATCGTGGCCATCAGCGTGCTGGCCACCATCTTCCTGGCGTCCTTCGTGGCTCTGGTGGTGGTGTGCCGCCACCGCTACTGTCACCCCCACTACCTGCTGCAGCACTTTGACTCCAAGTCAGTACCCACACCGCTCTAAGAGATAGCGACATATACATGTTACGGATGATTTCCGTTTAAGGACGTTCTTAATTTGCCATATAACGTTATCTAGACCACTCTGGTCGCTACTTCACAACGTCATCAAACTACATAGACCCCCCCTAGCGACAGAAAGTACATTTTATACTGTTCAGCATTTATATTTATATCTATTTCATTTCATTCCAAGCTACTGATGAACTGGCAATGGTAACAAGCAATTCCACAGTGTTTCTCCGTGACATCCCTGTTAGAGTGTGCGTGTGTGCGTGTGTATGTGTGTGTGTGTTAAAGTGGCAAATTGTGCTACTGTGGTATGCATGCGCTTCGTACTGCCTTCACAATTTAAAACCAAAGTGAGTAGTGCTTGTGGTGGATCAGTGGGCGGGGCCACCAAACCGCTGTCCAATCACGTTGACATATAATATCCCCACCACCTTGTTCCGTAGGCCTACCGTGGACCTCATCGGCGCCATGGAAACGCAGAGCGAGCAGTCGGAGCTGGAGCTAGACGACGTGGTCATCACCAACCCGCACATCGAGGCCATCCTGGAGAACGAGGACTGGATCGAAGACGCCTCGTACGTCCCCACCTGTAGCCCCCTTCATCCCCAGGCCTCACTGAGTGAAGCCAGTTCCCCCAGCGGTGGAGGGCTGAACAGAACGGGTCACTCATAACGGGAATGTCCCGTGGATGAGGGATTTAGCTCAAATGTGACGGTGCATCTATGTTAACCGTGTGTTCTCTCTCTCTCTCCCTCTCTTTCTATTCCCCTCTCTCACATACTCTCTCTCTCTCTCTCCCTCTCCCTCCCTCTCTCACATTCTCTCTCCCTCTCCCTCTCTCTCTCACACAGTGGTTTGGTGTCTCACTGCATCTCCATCTTAAAGGTGAGGTCTCTCCCCTCCTACAACCCTCTCTTTCACGGGACCCCCTGCTGTATTTATCTTTAACTTGTCCTGATTCGATTCCGCCCCCCCCCCCGACGCGACCGTAACAGATCTGCCACACACTGACGGAGAAGCTGGTCGCCATGACGATGGGCTCAGGCGCCAAGGTCAAGGCGCCGGCCAGCCTCAGTGACATCATCAGCGTGGCCAAGCGCATCAGTCCGAGGTGATGACACAAGCACACAAACGCACACGCACACGAACGACAATCGCAAAGCGACTACCACAACTTCTTCCACATGCCAAGAGTGACGTTAATCTGAGTGACCCCCCCCCCCCCCCACACACACACCCCCGCAGGGTGGATGACGTGGTCCGGTCCATGTACCCCCCCCTTGACCCAATCCTGCTGGATGCCAGGTGAGCACCTCTTACTGCTTAATCATTTGAATCATTTTTTGAATCATCCATTTGTTATCAACCGACAAACATGTCGTTGGTGTTGCGTATGAGTGAGTATGTTCATGACGCAAATGGTGTCTGTAGAATACAAAACACACGCCGTCAGTTCACCTTACCAATGAATGAATAACTGTTCCCTCTAATGACACCTTGAGCTCAGCTTAATGTTTGTCTCGCTCCGTTTACGCTGTGCTCTCTCCGCTCAGTCAGAACGCGTGCAAGCTCTTCCATATCAACGTAATGAATGGTATTCGGTGAAGCAGTCTCATTAACGCGGTGCCTTGCAGACTCTAAGCACCTCCGCCCTCAGCGCCATCCATTAATTGTAGCTCATGAGATGAAGTTGAGATGTGGCAAAGACTAAGCGAATGGTCCTACAGCCATGTAACTTTTATCCGCTGGAAAAGTTTTAACCTTAATTAAAAGTGGTCTAGTTTTTAATTAAAAGTTACATAAGCTCTTTTTCTACCCTTTTCAACAAGTAACTGCTGAATATTCAATAGAAAGCAGCCCTTCACTTATCGCCTCTACTCCGTCGCCCGTTTCCCTTATTTATTCCGACCCATAATTGTTTTTCAAACACTAAGCAGCTGCAATTGACATTTAAACCGCTAGCTGGGAAGTTATTGCTATGGAGTTGCTATCACAACGGGACACTATACCCTGGTTTAGGGTAGCATAACACCACTTGCATACCGTCATTGAAGATAAGGTTGCAGCTGTGCAGTGAATATTTCACACTAAAGCAGTAAAAACGTGAATCAGAATTACTCAATTGACTTACTTGTTCAGAGTTCACCTAGACTCCCCCTAGCCACCCCCTCGACACATTTATTGTATGTTTTACGTCCTGGCACTTAATGTACACACTTATTGTATGTTTTACGCCCTGGCACTGAATGTTCAGTATTATTCTATGTTGTACATCCTGGCACTTAAAAATTGTACTCAGCATTGTATAGCATCTTATCCTAGCTATCTTTGTTGTATACAGGGAAAAAGGGGTAACCTAGCAATTGTTAGTGCTTGGCACTTGGTTCTATGAACATCCTTACTGTACCGACAGAGATATATTGTTGGTTCTCTTCTTCTGACAAATGCACTTATGTAAGTCGCTTTGGATAAAAGCGTCAGCTAAATGCCCTGAATGTAAATGTAGACTCAAAGGTTCAGTCAGATGAACGGGTCGTCCGTGTGATACCTCAGCTCACCCTCTCCTCCTCCTCAGAGCCACCGCCCTCCTGCTGTCCGTCAGTCACCTGGTGCTGGTGACCCGCAACGCCTGTCACATGTCCGGCAGCATGGACTGGATCGACCAATCGCTGCACGCCGCCGAGGATCACATGATCGTGCTGCGCGAGGCCGCCATGGCGTCCGAACCCGAGCGGAACTTTCCGGGCGTTGACGTGCACAGAGAGCAGGCCATTTAGAGACACGCCAAGTATGGACATAGCAACACACATACGTACATAGAATACACACACAGGAAGTATTGCATGTCCACCCTATTGCTTAATAGTGCAGACAGTGTTGACTAGTCGAGCATTTCCTTCTCATCCAGGACGAATCAGCGCTCTTCACAATCACCCCCTTAACCCTACACTGTAGCCTTGGCAGAAACTTTTCCCTGCCCGCCGTATTTCTGACTTATTGTGTACTGCAAACCAATGTCGTATTGTTTTCTAAATCGTTGTATAAAGTTCTCCAGAATTAGCGCTCATCCACAACACAGCTTCGGAGGGCTATTGGCGGTACAAAGGCGGTGTGTGTGTGTGTGTGTGTGTGTGTGTGTGTGTGTGTGTGTGTGTGTGTGTGTGTGTGTGTGTGTGTGTGTGTGTGTGTGTGTGTGTAGGGGGTTTTATAGCTCTGTTTCTCTGCTCCACTGGCTCTCTGATACACGGCCTCTGGTTCTTGCCCATCGCAGCGCACCAGGCCATAATCCGATGCGCTCAGGGGCCTTTCCCAGTCACATGGAGGGCTTAGCCCGCCTAATCCAGCCCAGGGACCAGAACGGCCTGCTCCCTTACGGGGCCCGGGTCGGCTCACAGCAGGGAGGGAGGCTCACTACTAATGGGGAGGGTGTGGACGGTCACTTACAGAGGGATGAGCGAGGGGAAGGAGAGGGAAGGGTAGTGAATGGAGGAGAGAAGGTAGTAGTGAATACAGATTGTATGGACGTTCACAACAAGAGTGATGAGCAGGGGAAGGAGAGGAAATAAAAGTGAACCGAGGAGAGAAAGTA
The DNA here is from genome assembly GCF_964030765.1 of Micromesistius poutassou. Lineage (NCBI taxonomy): Eukaryota > Metazoa > Chordata > Actinopteri > Gadiformes > Gadidae > Micromesistius > Micromesistius poutassou. The sequence goes on along the minus strand of NC_140271.1, from coordinate 15,687,867 downwards.
ATAGTGATCACAGATTGTATGGAGGGTCTCTGAAAGAGTGGTGAGTGAGGGGAAGGAGAGGGAATGATAGAGAACGGAGGAGAGGAAGTAATTGTGAAGTCAGACGGTACGGAGGTGATGAGCGAGTGGGAAGGTAGTGAAAGAGAAGGTTCTAGTGATTGCAGAGGGTATGGAGGGTAATGACGGCCGCAGGGCATGCAGGATGTGACGGTATGTTGAGCGTGCATAAGGAGCCCGTGGAGGGAGGAGGGAAAGACATGGCGTTGCTCGTAAGGCCTGTAATTGGAGCACGTGCACCTGCCCCTCCATGTGTGACTAATGCTAAATGCCCTCCAGGGTCACGGGGGGGGGGGGGGGAAGGGGGCCGTGAGACTTTAAAACACAACAGCCAGATGGGCACAGCACAGATGGGCACAGCACAGAGCACACAGCGGTCTGGTCACACAGGCCACCGTACACCAGAGGAACGATACAGCGCAGCGTTACGTTCTGCTCTCTCAAGTAGACTTTGTTTTGCGTCGACCAATCAGGAGGTTCTGTGTGAACCTTGCAGGATTTCTATTTTTGATCTTTTAATTGAAAACGAGCGTTGTACCGAAGGCCGTTTGTAACGCAGACATTAAACCGATCCAGGGGGAAACATTTAAAGCGGTCACCATTTTTATTTAGTTTCATTAGCGTTTGTCTTTATTTGTAAGCACTCTTTTCCGTCATATCCTCAGCTCAGTTTGTTACTGATGTCATTATTTTGTCCCCTCCGCACCCGAGCTTTGTCTTTTCTCATTGATTTGTACAGATAAATGTAACTTTCGTAAGAAAACCAATTTGGACTCTGGTGTTCTTTGTTGCTGCTGTTTTAAATACTTGCTCTACAGAACACCATGTCGGTTAGGAAGCCCACACACTCGGACAGAACTCAGGCAGAAGAAGAAGAAAGTCGAGGAGCAAGCGGTCCGTGAAACACTGGAAGAGCGTTTGGCTCGCAACACATTAAGGCCTTAAGGTGCCAAACTTATATAGGACTCACGCATGAACTCACACACACAAACACACACACACACACATACAGCCACCGAAAACAGGTGCACACAGTGGTCGTCTCAGAAAAGAAAAAAAATACAAAAATCGGGTAATCTCTGAATCTCAGATGACATAGATAATCCATATTCTTTGGTGATGGGGTGAAGCAGTCCTTTGGGCCAAGGCAGGCTATCGTCCTAGCATACACCTCTCCCTTATACGCCCGTGTTGAGCCCTGCTGGGGGGGTGTCACAGTCCCTTCTGGAGGCCTTCCTACACAAGCAGTCCTTTGCTCTTCAGGACGTCGTCCTGCGTGCGGGCGGCCAGCGAGTCCTCCTCACCCTCCACGTCCGTCACGGCCTGCGGATCAACACACAACAACACCGCGTTCGGGTCAACTGCGTCGGACCGGGTTCAGTCCTGTATTCAGCGGACTCCTTCCTCTTGACTCCAGATACGAGTGATGAAGAAGGTCAGAGGTTCGGGGGGGGGGCCTCTGGTCAGGGGGGTCTACAGGTAGACCGCCGACGCTGAGGTGGGAACCCAGAATGTGTCCTCTGTGTTTCAGAGACCCTAACCTCTCCAACGCCCGGCATCGTTTGAGCGTCATCAAACAGGGATAATTTAACCTGGCAAGGTTTGATTAACCCTTGCTTAACCCTTGATTAACCCTTTGATGTGAGACTTGTTAAGGCAGTTGATTGATTGTTTCCGATTGGCTAAAATTTGTGTCAGGTGGTTTAATTTCTCAAACTACAGCACATGACATCGCTTGGCGCTAATAGCCCATGTTGAACACTCTCCCTGCACATAACTGCGTGAGACGATCAGAAACCATGCAGCATTTCATCGACTGTTCATCGATTTCACCCCCTCCCCTCCGGTTGGCTTACCTGGAAGTCGTGGTCGGGCAGGAAGACCTCCGGGTTCTGGGGGTCTTTCCCGTCGATCAGCGGGCCCTCGGCGGCGTGGGGCCCCGTGGGGAGCTGGGCCAGCGCATCCTGCACCAGGACCAGCTTGGCGGGGCCCGTGTCCCCCTGCAGGGGCCCACCCAGACCAGCATCAGAGGAGGGCTCTCCGTCACACGGCTTATTCATCAGCTCATTGGGCATTTAGTCAATGTAATGCATCATAGGATGAGTTTAACTTTCTTAAGTAGGGGTGTAACATTCTCAATGATTCTGTTTGTTTTATTTAAATGAAGGATTTCAAGCAAGAGTCGTTTTTTTGAGATCAAACATTTCTAACCACACAGTATCATTATGAGGACTACACAACGGTATATGACAATGTGACAAGGTATTCGTTTTGGGGATTTTCGCCAAAAGACGAATGTGTGTTGATATTGAATGAGACTATGGAACCAGCCCTTATTGGCCTAGGCTCCCATACAGTCAGTCTCTTTCCCCCTCAGGCCTATAGCCTCTCCTACAAAAGCCTATAGCCTTGATATAAGGATTCCTCTCCTACAGGCCTATAAAGGCCCTCCTACAGGCCAAGTCTCCCATACAGGCCTGGGCTCACATACAGGCAGTCTCTCTGTCCCTCAGTGGGTGTACTGGGCGTGGTGGGTACCTGTGTGCTGGTGCTGGGAGGACTGGGCGTGGTGGGTACCTGTGTGCTGGTGCTGGGCCTCCTCTCCCAGTGGGGGAAGACGTTGGTGAAGGTGAGGGGTTCCGTTCCCTCGGAGATGAGGTAGGCCATGGGCGGGCGCCGGGGGTTCAACTCTGGACAGAACAACAACAACATCATCAACAACAACCAGGATTACAAATTGACCAAACATGACTTCCCATGCCCCGGGCCGCTGCCACCAGGAGAGGGCCGGCCGGAGTTACCTTTGCAGTACTGGAGCACCGTCTGCATGGCGCAGCGCCACTCGTTAGCCCAGCGGCTACAGGCCGCCGTGCTGCCCTCCGTGCCCGCCGCGGGGCCACTCTGCCACAGGTACACCTCCAGGCGGTTGTCCAGCAGGAACAAGGCTGGAGGTGGAGAGAGGAGAGAGAGCGGGTTAAAGACAGAGCGGGCTGGGAGGCGGGGCGTCCGGTGGACGGGCGTGCAGGGTGTGTTTGATTGTATTTATGTATTTAAGATTTATTTACCCCCCCCAGTCCACCCCCCCCCCCCACACCTCTCTTACACACTTATTGCATATTTGAGCCAGACTTTCAATGTTCTTTGAACAAATGTATGGATAAAGAAAACCAGATGAATAGATAAGGAGAGAGAGAGAGAGACGGGGGTCCTTACCCGGCCGCGGGGCAGAAGACAGGTTCTCCTGGACGAACGGCATCGCCATGCTGACCCCCGGCAGGCGGGCGGGACTCTGAAGCTCCTCCCCCTGGAAGGCGCCGGCGTGGACGCCCAGGTGGAAGAGTCGCGGCGTGAAGTTGTACTTCCCCGGGTCTGGAATAGCACACACCGCCAATCTGAGCAGGGCAATGTGTGTGTCTGTGTGCAATGTGGGGTGTGTGTATGCAATTTGGGGTGTGTGTGTGTGCCATTTGGAGTGTGTGTGTTTGCAATTTGGGGTGTGTGTATGTGTGCATTTTGGTGCGTTTGTGTGTGCAAATTGATGTGTGTGTACCTTGTAGCATGCAGTCGTAGGCCTTCCTGTCCTGCCCTCCGAGGGCGGTCCAGAACTCAGCAGGTTCTGATCCCTCCTCCACCGCCACCACCTTCAGGCTGCTGGGGCCACACACACACACACACACACACACACACACACACACACACACACACACACACACACACACACACACACACACACACACTTTGTTTAACATTTACTTAATTCGTAGACGTAGGTCCACAAGTAACATAAGTGCTAACAATCATAACAAAAACAATTGAAGACTGAACCCATGAGAAACTCAACCGGTGCCATGGTAACCAAGAATAAACCCCATCATTACAGCACTACAACAACACTACCCTCAACAGCACTACCCTCACAACAGCCTTAGCAGACTTAAAGACTTACCTTTGACTGAGGCGATCCACGGCTCTCTTGGCCGCCTCGCGGGAGCTGGCGTGGGCTTTACCGCCGTGCCACAGGAACAGCGACCCCTGCTGGCCGTTGAGCAGCACCGCAGCCCCTCTGGAGCGGAGCCCCGAGCAGCGGCAGTCCACCTCCAGCAGGGAGGCCTCGTCGGGGCGCTGGCCGCGCACGCAGAACATCCTCCACGCGGCTGGGGACACGTCCAGGCAGACGGGGGGAGAGGAAGGGAAGAGTTCACAGTGAAAATGACACGTTTGGAGGAAAATCGAGGAGACACACACACAGGTTCCCGGGTGCTCAATTTTCGGGGGCAGCCATCAGACTGCTGCCCAGCCATATAGCAGCGGTTGCCAGCGTGTGCTATGAGGCCAATCCAGGACAACCCAGTAATGAGAAGTTATTAAGAGAACATTAAAATGATTCAGCATTGGTGATTGGTGTAGGCGTTAGTGTAATCTCTGCAATGTGGAGTATGGATAATGCAAATGTGTTTAATACACTTACATCACTTATTACTGGTCTGACATTTATTTGACACGGACAGTTAAAACAGAATGTTAGCGTGCCAGAGTTAGCCAAGAGGCTAATTCAAATCTGAAGTCCCCGGGGGCAGACGGCACTAAACGATAGTGATCACCAGGGCAGTGGTCTGAGTAGCCCCCCACCCCCCCCCCCCCCCCCCCACACACCGAGGCCCGAGACGAGCACCGAGTCAGGGGCAGGAGATGGATGGGTCCGGTGCCAGCACCCCCCAGGTACAGAGACACGCAGGGAGGGGTACGGGTGGGAGGAGGGGTACGGGTGGGAGGTTATCAGAGGAGGGCATTCCTGACTCCCACACCAACCCTCTACCCTACCCCCCACCCACCCGTTCCATTACTGGGATAAGACAGGGCCGGTTCCACACAGCCTGCCTGACATCATGAGCTGAATATTAATCATTACTACTACTCATTATTTTTACCCATGTTTTACTAATCCATGTAAATGAGGAATAAGGAAAGATTAATGTGCTGTAATTTAACGCCCACAAGGCCAACACATGCAGATTTTAATAACACATCAAAACACACATGATGAATACATTTAATGAAACGACTAATGAATTAATTAAAATATTTCAATGTCAGTATCAGTATTAATCCTAATATTCTGATCCTCACCATTCCTTTACACACACACCTCTGCAAGAACCACATGATAAGCCAGATGTGGGGGGTGGGGGGGGGTCGGTTGTACCTGTGAATGCTGGTGGGGGGTCCCGCCGCCCCCTGTGGGTGACCAGACCCCCGCGGAACAGCTGCAGGAAGCAGGGGGGCTCCAGACCCTGGTGCACCTCCACCTCCAGGAACGAACACACACACACACACACACACACACACACACACACACACACACACACACACACACACACACACACACACACACACACACACACACACACACACACACACACACACACACACACACACACACACGTTTACTGAACAAGCTCGCTGGATCAATGATTTGAAGGAGGAGTTACTTTTTTAAGGCGGAAATAAAACGAAAAGATTTATTCTTCCCGTACCACATGAGTCGCGACCCAGTACCGGGTCTCGACCCCAAGGCTGGGGACCGCTGGGTTAGAACACGCAGCGTAATGTGGAGCGGACACCGACGGCCATAAGGGTGGAAATACTTTTGACTATAACTCAGTAATAAAATTTCAATGAATGTCAAATAGGAGAAACATAAAACGTTGAAATTGAAAATGGGATATTTTGGCCCTCCTCTGTAAGATATAAATGGCAGGTCTGCATTTCCTATGAAATATGCCAATAAAACAGTCTGTAGAAATAGTAATTGGAAAAAGCAATATGCTCACTTGAAGGCCCGATTCGAGACCGAGATCAACAGGCGATGTGACTTACAGCACATACGTTTTTAATGTGGACTTTTATGGGACCACAAATCTAGACACTCCTTTTCATATCCTGCCAAAACTAATAATGGTCTGGCGTACTTCTACTATATCATTGTCTTCATCTTTCACATGAAATAAATATACAACATGGCCTCATCTTGCCTCAAATAACAACACACAGACTACGTTAAAGATAGATATTAAAAGACGTTTTATTAATTGACTTGAATAAGCGATATATTGGATATCCTAGCACCCCTTACGCGGTCATCACAGTTGCAGTGGTACAACAAAAAACATGACGTTTGTCTACCTGGGAGTCTTCCTCACTCCTCCGCCCAATGGAGAGGAAGGAGGCGGGGTCCCGCCCACTGACAGAGGAGTGGCGGCCGTGCCACAGGAAGTAGACAGTCTTCTCCTTCCTGTTTGTGTCCTCTGGGCTGCTTCCCTTACCTAAACATGCAGAATGTGTATTGGTCAATTACTTAGCAGTACTGAGACTCTTTGGTTCATCATCTGGTGTGTGTGTGTGTGAGCAGTGTGTGTGCGTGCTTGCGTGCGTGCGTGTGTGTGAGCGTGTAGTGTGAGTGTGAGTGTGTGTGTGTGTGTGTGTGTGTGTGTCCCCACCTGCGGTGTACGTCCAGCGCACGACATACGACTCCCCCTCGTGGAGCTGCCCGTCACTCTCCAAGGGAAGCCCGCTGTCGTCACTCTCCTGGACCAGCCACGTCTCCACGGCAACCGTCTCCAGCTCCACTTGTCGTCCTCCGTCCAGAGGGACGGCCCCATGGGGCCCGGTCTGGGTCTGGGGGGTCCCCTGTCCCATCAGAAGGGCCTTGGCATCGCAGGGGCACAAGGTGTCTTCTGCCGGTGTGGACTCTGGGGGCGTTGCCGTGGCCGTCGCCGGGGGCGTCGCCATGGGCGTTGCCATGGACATTGCCGTGGGCGTCGCCGTCGGCATCACGGTGGGCGTCGCCGGCAGGCCTGTGGACGACTGAACAGACAGAATGTAGTTTAGTCGAGTTTTATGCATTTGTTATATGATGTTGTGCAATGCCAACCTCAGTGGCTATCAACAATGTAGTCATTTTTCTACGTTCGCAAGTGTACATTCTTGAGAAATACCGTTTCTGCACAACTTCTGACGTAAAGTGGTGCTTGGCCAGCATTGGAAATGCATGCAATATCTTAAAGTTAAATGAATGAACTTCAATACTTCAATACTTACTGGAGCTCAGTCAGACAGTTAGTTTGTTTTAGCATAAGGCTTCACTCTATGTGGTACCCTTAACTCTTTAAGTGTCAGCAACTGCAGTCCATTTCTCAAATCCGACAACATATTCAGTCATACACCCTCATCATAACGAATCAGGATCCTGCTCAGACCTGCACTGGGCCCTCTAGTGGTGGGCTGGGCTCCTCTGTGCCGACCGTCACGCTGGGCCAGTCCAGGAACTTCTCCCTGAAGAGGGCCGTCTCACAGTGCTGGGAGATGACTCCGAACAGAGCCCAGCTGGGCCTCCCCTGGCCCCGCCTGCACAGAGGAACGCGACACACACACACACACACACACACACACACACACACACACACACACACACACACACACACACACACACACACACACACACACACACACACACACACACACACACACACACACACACACGTAAAACATCACTCTGGTTCCATTGTGGTGTGTAAAAAGGTATTATAGAGCCAGTGAGCCCACTGATTCAGATGGGATTGGAACACTATGTGATTATAGAGCCAGTGAGCCGATTGATTCAGATGGGATTGGAACACTATGTGATTAAAGCGCCAATGAGCCGATTGATTTAGATGGGATTGGAACACTATGTGATTCTAAAAAATGTGTTTTGAGCTGAGGGTTTGCGGACTCACAGCTGGATGCTGGGGCTGCTGTGGGAGGGGTCCAGCGGGTTGACGCTGCAGTTGCTGTAGTCGTAGGCTCCGCCCCACACCTGCTCGGCCAGGTGTAGCGCCACCTTCCTGTTGGCGATGGAGACGTCCTTCCCGTGCCACAGGTAGACCTCACTGCCGAAGTCAAACACCAGCGCCTACAGGAGACACGGTATAATATTTAACTGAAGCTAGTTTAAAATGAGGTTGATCATTTGGATCCGATGATATCATACTATATACACATTGACTTATCAAAGCGTATTTAAGAGTCTGCTAAATGCCCTGAATGTAAATGTGAATTTACAGTTGAAAAATCAATGTTTTCAGTTCACTCTCAAGTCCTGAGTTGCTTAACCATCATAACAGTCAACAAACCTCACGTTGCTCATGATTGAACCCATATAGCTCATAAGTGAGCCATATCACTGGACACTCTGAATCTTTGTAGTTCTACAGTAGTTCTATGGGAAGCACCTTCACTCTTTTGTTCATGGATTTATCAGACTGTATTTAAGTGTCTGCTAAATGCCCTAAATGTAAATGTAACTGTAAGCACATTGAGTCTGCCTCAGGTATGAAAAGCGCTGTATAAATAAAGTTGCCTTGCCATGCCTTGCCTTCAGTATGGAATGTGTTGCGTTAATCAACAAGCAAAACATGTGTTATAGAGGAACCCCAGCCTAACAGGGGGCCCCAGAGGACAGGGGGCCCCAGAGGTCAAGGGCCCCAGACCGCAGGGGTCCCAGAGGACAGGGGGCCCCAGAGGTCAAGGGCCCCAGACCGCAGGGGTCCCAGAGAACAGGGGGCCCCAGAGAGCAGGGGGCCCCAGAGAACAGTGGGCCCCAGAGAACAGGGGGCCCCAGAGAACAGGGGGCCCCAGAGAACAGGGGGCCCCAGAGAACAGTGGGCCCCAGAGAACAGGGGGCCCCAGAGAACAGGGGGCCCCAGAGAACAGGGGGCCCCAGAGAGCAGGGGGGCGGTCTGACCTGGGCGGGGCCCAGCAGGGCGACGCTGGGGACGGCGGCCCAGGCCTGGTCCTGGGGCACCAGCCTGTTGTCCTGCAGCCGGTAGACGCAGTTGGACTCCACCACGCCGCGCTCATACTGCTCGTCCTCCTCCGGTGGCCCCGCCCCTGAGAGGGAGAGGACCACATGGCACCATGGTACGACCCGACTTAATGCAGCACCCCCGATCACATGGTACGACCCCACTTAATGCAGCACCCCCGATCACATGGTACCATGGTACAACCCAACACAACTTTAATACAACACCCCTTATCACATGGTACGACCCAATACAACAACACAACTTAATACAGCACCCCTGATCACATGGTACCATGGTACGACCCAACACAACAACACAACACCCCTGTTCACATGGTACCATGGTACAGGCCAACACAATAACAACACCCCTGATCACATGGTACACTCCAACATAACAACACAACTTAATATAACCCGTGGTGGCAGACAGGATGACAGGGTACCATGGTACAGCCCAACGCAACTTAATACAATCCATTTCATTTGATCCATTTATTGGTCTAAAAGCACAAACTACAAGACAGAGGTGAGAAACCCACCTCTGTACTGTCTCCTTCCTCCCAGGAGGCTCCAGAAGTCGGCCGCCAGGCTGCTGTCGGCGTTGAGCCCCTCCTCCAGGTGTAGGGGCTGGGGGGCCCGGCAGCCCAGGTCCCCATGGCTCTGGACGTAGGAGGACAGCTCCACCGCCTGCACACACAGCAGCAGCAGCACTAGCATTAGCATTAGCAGTAGCCCTAGCGCTGCACCAACCCCCTCGCATCACCTTCACTCTTCTGGTATTGGATAGGATTTACTTACTTTAGCAAAGGAAACATTTCAATGACAGTGGCAGAGTCATGTGAAGTGAATTACATAGTATAGTATAGAATGTTATTATTAATATACTGAATCAGCTAAGCTCAGGCGGTAGAGGGGGATGACTTGCTAGTTCAATCCCCGGCTCCTCCTAGCTGAGTGTCAAGGTGTCCCTGAGCGAGACGCCCTCACCCTGACTGCTCCCGACGAGCTGGCTGTCGCCTTGCATGGCTGACACCGCCGGCGGCGTGTGAATGTGTGCATGAACTGTTGAAGGCGTCTGCTCAATGCCCTAAACGTTAATGTACTATAGTGTATTAAACACATCTGTGGGGCAGGGTTCTCTGTACCTTGGCCTTCTCGGCAGCGTTGGCGAGCGCTCCGCTCCACAGGGTGCAGTGCTCCTTGGTGACCAGCAGGAAGCAGTCTCCGCTGTTCAGGGAGTCCGCAGTGGGCTGCACCAGCCGGGTCTGGACCTGCCTCTTACCTGTCATAAAGTACAGGCCGCCAATGTTTAGGTTCGCAAACATAAGTATACATATGCATGCTGTGTCACAGCGTGACAAATACTGCGTATGCATAAAGAAATCTATTTGCTGTCTGACCTTTGATTTGAAGGAGCATGAGGCTCTTGAAGGGAGCGTGGTTGGTGTCGATGACGTCATCAGAGGAAGCCACCTTCTCTTTGCTGTTCTGGCGCGAGTGGGAGTTGTTAGCCTCTGGAGAAGGGGGGGCACGCACACGCGCACACACACACACACACACACACACACACACACACACACACACACACACACACACACACACACACACACACACACACACACACACACACACACACACACACACACACACACACACACACACACGATAGTCTTACCGCACAAGATGTGTTTGATTATCTTGAGATAGACAGAACCTGGGCAGGAAAACAAGAACTTTGACACTTTTCTTCCCACCAGCTCCTGGAAAAGAACACTAGCGCTGGCCAAGGTAGCGTTCACTGTTTGCCAACAACGCGCTTCCAGATCCCCGGCCAGAGCAACCCCAACCCCAACTCTCAGACTCGATCGATCCTGAACCTAGAGTCTGCCGTGTGAGACCGTGTGTGGAGGGGGGGGGAGACTCACTCTTCTGGGCCGTCGCGGCGGCGGTCTCGTCGGGGGTCCCGTTGGCGTCGCCGTGGTCCCCCATGTGGTCCTGGTTGACGTCGGCCCGGGCGGCCAGCGCCCGCAGGGGGTTCCTGGAGCCCTGGGAGCGCCGGGACGGCCGCACCGCCCGCCGGTGCTCCGTCACCGCCGAGCTCAGGCTGAGAGGAGGCGCCGCAGAGCCAAGGGGGAGGAGTTAGGGCGGTGGGACGCAGCGCACGCGCATGGTTACACAAACACGGACACAACAGAGACACGGACAAGGAGACACACACACACACAAACACAAAAAGACACACACAAACACAAAAAGACACACACGCACACACACACACACACACACAGAGAGACACTCAGACTCTTTCTGAACACAAACCAGAGGAATACATCAAACAACGCACATTAAAAATACATACACACAAACAAAACAGACCCATACATAAAACTACACACATACACACACACAAACCAGATCCATCCCGGGACTGTGCGTCCCACCCCGCGTGTCCCCGCTCCACTCACATGGTGCTGGTCTGGCAGAAGACCCCCAGGTCCTGCTGGGGCTCCGTGGCCGCGCCCCCCTCTGGGTGCAGCGGGACGCAGGCGGCGGGGGGGGAGGAGAGGTCGCCGTAGAAACAGCCGTCTGTCTCCCGGGGGTCGGCCGAGGAGGGCGACGCCCCCTCCGGCCCCTCCTGGGGGCCCCCTGTTTTGGAGGGGCCCGGACCCCACTGGCCTGTGAGGGAGACGGGGTGAGATGCGTGGTGTTCCGTCACGTTCCTCTGGATGACGGTAAAGCTTTGGTAAAGTACATGCACTGGGTTGGAGGGCGGAGCGGATCTCACTCAAACTAACACTTGAATGTCTCATGAATGAACTGAAATCAAGTGAACGCATGCCATAGTCCAGGAGCCTGGCAGGATCAAATCAGCTCGATTCCATCTAATCTGTTTTTGTTCATTCTTTTAATATAAATCTGTTTGATAAAATAATCAAGAAGACCTTTCATTTGAAAACTCCTTTGAGCCGTCATGGAAAACTACACACATAATATTCTTTAACAAATGGAAAATCCATGACAAACTAATCCCGAGTGGAGGAGCGTGCAGGGCGGGTCGTCTGAGGCCTGACCTTCAGTGGGGCAGGTGGGGGCAGACGGCCTCTTGGTCTGTGAGGCGTCGTGTTCGTCTGGTTCTGGAGAGCCCCGACCCGGGAGGACAACACAACAGAGAGAGGCGACAACAGACCGGTGAAGCAGGAAACACACACAAAAAAACAAATATAATAACAATTTAAAAATTAAATAAAGAAAAGAGAAAGCGAAAGGAGATAGAGAGACAGAGAGAGAGAGAGAGAGAGAGACGGGTCAAGGAGGAGAGACAGGCCGGGGTCTCACCTCTCTTGGCCATGCGTGCGGGCGCTGCCATCGGAGTCCAAACATCGCTCTCCTTGCTCTCCCCGGTGCCCGCTGGCTCTTCTGCGTCCGGATGGGCGGACGCACTCTGTTCCTCCTCCTCCTCCACCACCTCCTCCTCTCTCTGAGGGGGGGGCTCTCCCTCCACGGCTTTACCCTGCGCCTGAACACAGAGAGACACCGCGCTGGAGTCAGGGAGCGCTCGCGTGGGACGGTATTCACAACAGGTAGGCAGACCGACCGACGTTATGAATATACGAATGTATGAATGAGATAAAATCAGTACCTCAGTATAACATGTATCAAACAAATCAATACAAATAAAATGTATTTTTAACATTACAAAATTGTTAATAATTAATATAATAAATATAATTTATAATTATAATAATTCATAATAAAGGTTTATTCTTATGTGTTCAGTATTGTTGTTTATTGATGTATAACATGGCCTTCCACCCCCCCCAATTTCCTATTTCAGACAAATAAGAGTAAACCAAAAAACATCCCTAACGCATCACCTTCTGCCGCCACTGGGGCTGGACCCGGGCAGGCGAGGTGACTTCCTGTGCCTCGAAGGACAGGCTAGACTGCGGAGAGAGGAGAGGGCAGGCTGCGGTTAACTAGAGGCCAACAGACCGACGGCGAGTCCGTGCACATGCTCGTCAGTTCCTATGGTGGCCGCTAGGGGGCGCAATAGAGAGACTGGAATAGAGAGGACGAAAGATGACTTTTGTTCAAACAACGACATTTTAGTAAGTACACATTAGTAGTCATACTAGCCGTGAATTAACTGAACATTATTTTTCGGCAAATAAGCAAATTTCGGCTTATTCACTAGCCGTGAATTAACTGAACATTATTTTTCGGCAAATAAGCAAATTTCGGCAAACTTCAGAAGAATACATTTTCCATAAATAAAACGGGTAAAATTCATACAAAATTGTTCAGAAAATTAAAGGGAAAAAATATATTCAACATTTCATTATTTGACGTTAAATTCCACTTTGACTTCCGGTGTAAAACATGTCATTCACTGCATTCTCACACAATGCACAGTGTGAGTCATGTTTGATTGGTCATGCAGACTTTACACCGGTTCACAGCAACACCGAGGACGTTACCTGGTTGAAACACATGACATACTGAGGTGTTCTGCTAGAATACACAGAGGCAAAGACTGGGTCCTGGGTGAGAGACCATTCAATGGAATGGAGAGAGAAAGAGAGAGAGAAAAAGAAAGTGTGAGCGAGAGAGAGAGAAAGAGAGAGTGCGACATAAGGACAGACAGATAGACAGACAGACAGACATACAGACAGGAAACAGAGCGAGAAAGACAGAGAGAGAAACACACAGAAAGTTCCTGAAACATTTACCAGCGTGTGTCACAAGTGTCAAAGCGTTAACATATTCACACACATCTCTGCTTTCGTCTGCTGTTCGAGCGGTGCGGTGCAGAATGTCTTACCCAGCAGAGATGGTCCACTGTGTCTTGGTGAAGGGTGCAGTTGTCATTCTCATCCTGCAGGGGGCAGTAGAGCAAAGACGAATGAGACGCGGGGCACTTTTAATATAGGATTACACGAGTGAAGCAATGTGGTATTGCGTGTCTGTGCATTAAACTGGTATTCACACCATTGCACTCACACACAAAGGCACAGGCACACAAACACACAGATGCAAAGAAACACACACACACACACACACACACACACACACACACACACACACACACACACACACACACACACACACACACACACACACACACACACACACACACACACACACACACACACACACACACACACCAACAGCCGTACATACAGTAAACATATGCCAGCGGGGACAAATAAAACACATGACATGGGACTATAACCTCGTTAATGGACGAGTGGTTTACGCTCCACGTAGTTCAGCCACCGCCTGTTACGTACATGACTCTGTATTATTCCAAGAGCGCTGGGGGGAAATCCCAAGAGAACCGTAACACGAGTCTTATGAGTCCTGATTGGTTGCTAGGAGATGAGATATCTAGTGTCGTCAAAGGAAAAGATGACTCTCCTCCAACTCTGCCACTCTGTTAGGTCTGCAGGAGCAAAGCCTGTCCTGATCCACAAAGAAGGTGTCAAACTGTGGCATGAACCAGGCTCACATGGGGTGATATCTAACCAAACTCTACTCTCCAAACGCTGCCAATTCACTGTGCAGTTATTGCTGGTGAATAAGTGGGCTTGGATAGGCTTGGAAGTGGTGGGCTCCGATCTAGTTCCCCTTTCACTACAACGGGTGAGGGATTACAGAAGCGTTGTGGGGTCAAGGGGGCGTGACCTTTTGCTAAGGAACCGTTAAGTCTGTCTACAGACCCGGGACCGAAGCTCCGTGGTTCCTAGAGGGGGACCGGGAGTTTGATCTGGATCGGACTCGCTCAGATCCCAGTGGCAGGAATCACATTTAAAGTTTCACTTTCTGTTTAGTTTTTTTATCATGGTGTCCTACTGAGCCACCCTCATCATCATCGTCGTCGATATCCACGATGGGGACGAGGGTGGAGTATGGGGTTCTCCACAGGAGGCGGTCCCACCTTGGTGTCGGCGGGGGGCTCCGTCTGCTGCGTCAGGGTGCCGCCTTCAGCCAGGGTGACCCGGACGCGACCGCCGGGTGGGTGTGACCTCGCGGTACGGCGTCGCTCTTCCTCACCCTCCTCACCCCCCTCCCTGCAAAAGAGGAGACAAGATGAGGCGACGATGATGACGATGATGGTGATGATGATGATGATGGACAGATAAGTAATTCCTGACTTACTTATTTACATATTTAACCCAGCCCAGGATCCGCTCATATCTGATCAATAAAATCTGTTGATTCTTGGAAACTTCACGCCCAGTCGGCCACGTGTTCCGTTTCCCCCCACTGATTCAAACGAAGTGTGCAGAGATGCAAAAGGTTCGTCCCTATACCCTGCATCTCCAAGTTCAGGATTCCAAAGCTTTATTCGTCACATACATAGACGGTGTGGTAATTGTCATGGCAATTTCTCCATCAAGGACAGAGGTGACTTATCACCTATATCAGGTGTGAAGCATTTACCTGCGTCCCCCATCAGCGCTGGGTCTGGAGGAGGGACAGGCGGGGCCAGCCTCCCCCTGCTGGCTCTTCTCCTCCTGGCGGGGGCCTCGGGGGTCCGTGGGGGGCCTCTCGGATGACCCGGCGCCGACCTCCGTCTCAGCGGGGGGAGCCCTCTGGCGCCAGGGGGCGGCCGAGCCTCGGTTCCTCTGCCTCCTCGGAGGGAGAGTCGGCGGCGGTGCTACCTTCCTCTCCCCCTCAACCACCTCCTTCTTCTTCTCCTCCTCCTGCTGCTGCTGGCCGTCACCGGGGTCCTCCACGCCACCGCCGTTCTGCCCCGCCCCCGCCGCCGCCGCCGCCCCCGCCGCCGCCGCCGCCCCCGCCGCCGCCGCCGCCGCGGGGTCCGGTCTGCACGCCGCGCCCGCGGCCGAGCGGCTCTTCTTCAGGATGCTCCTGATGGCGGGTTCGGACTCGGAGCGGGACAGGCCGGCGTGGGGCGGGGGGCCGGCGCCGGGCTCCGGGGGGCTGGCGGGCCGCACGTCCGGCGTGGAGAGGCGGAGCTCGCTGGGCTTGAGGTTGACAGACAGGGCCTGCTGTCGGTCCGAGAGGTGGGGCGCCAGGCAGAACGCGGGGAGCTGCACCGGGCCTTTCTGGAGCTGGAGACACCGAGAGGGGCGGATCGATGGCGGTAAGGGGATGGGTTGTGGTGGTCAAAGTTCTGGATTCCAAAGCTTTATTTGTCACGTACATAGACAGTGAAATGCTGATGTGGCAATACACACTGCTGGTGGGGCTGGTTTGTATTGTTTTTTATGACCTTAATATATACGACTACTATGTCTTCTTAATTTACATCGTAAGCAGGCCACACTAGTCCACTAGAATTCCCTTCTTAATGTGATTTTGTTTAATAAATACCCTTGAAAAAAATCCTTGAATAAATCAACACAAAACAAAAACCAACGACAACATTGCACTGTTTTGTCTAGTCTACCCACCATGCTGACCTCCTCCACCGTGATGGGCTGCGTGCGGTACCGGGCCCCCTTCTGCCTCCTCCTCTCCGGGGGACCCCCCACGGGGGGCCGGGGCCCCTGGCTGACGCTGTTGCTACTGCCGCTCATACCCGGCAGGGAGAGGTTGTTGAAGAGGGCCAGCTTCTGGCTCACGCTGAGACGGCAGCTCTCGTCGGCCTCCTCCTCGGGCTCTGAGGCCGGCAGTTCTGGGGCCGGAGGGGCAGGTTGAGGAGCTCTGTGGTGTGGGAGGGGGTAAGGGGGAGGGAGTGGTTAGGGTGGGATGTAGCGAGGGGAGCAGGGTCGGCCGTCTTGCATCAGGGAACGCCCAAGCCTAGCTGGGGCGCTCCTTGATACAGATAACGACGTTTGTCTCTTCCCTGTTGTTTTGGGTACTACCTTCTGCTACTAGTGTTACTTGAACCTGCACTTTGTCACTTCCACTGCAGCTATTTAGTCCATCAAAACATATGTGAACGGAAAAGTGTCTCGAGAATAAAACACGCCCATCCCTGAGCCAATACATCCAGGGAATTACTCTCTGTAGATATTTTTTATCATGTTGCACTTCCCACCACCATAGGAAAATCGCAGACCGGAGTAATTGTAACTGAAATACTGTAGCTCTAACCGTAGTTACAACACTTGCCACTAGGGGCTGCTAATGGTAAAACCTATATAGTGCAGCTTTAATACGACTGGAATAAAAACAAATACCTAAAACACATACTAACTATGATCCATAATAACCTCCTCTATCTTCGCAGCCATCATCCTCATCCTCATCATCATCATCACACACCTGATGGCCACCATCTCCTCGCAGGTGATTGGCTGGGTGAGGGAGCGGTTCTCGTTGCCATGGCGAGCCCTGCGCTCCAGACAGAGGCTACCGGAGCGCGGCTTCAGGAAGGCCGAGGACTCGGGGGCGGCCGTCTTCTCCAGCTCCTACGGAGACAGAGTGGTCGGTGTCGGGTCAGGTTCACGGTGGAGTCACAGATACACACGGAGGTCACGCGCCACAGAGGACGCCGTGGCCACACCCCGGTGTGAGATGATTCACTTCCAATACAGAAATCACATGTGTTGAATGTGGTGTATTTTCAGTTTTTAGGTCCTAACGTAGGCTGTTCAATACCTGATCAATAAAGGTTTATTTTACAGGCCATGTCTTTGGTATTAACCCAAAACAATACAACAACAACAACGCAGTCAACATAGGACTGCGATCATAGGAAACAAATAAAATGAAATACCTCAACCAAGGCAAGAATATATATAACATTTATAGGGCTCCTAGGTCAATAATACAGTGATTGGATGTGAGGTGCCACCTTGTTAAGCTAGCTCAATCTCTGTACACTCGTTAAGTTTAACCTTCTTAACGAGCCACCAAGATCCTGGCAAACGAGCCCCTGCCCACCTTGGCCGACAGGTGGACCGGTTCCCAGGCAACAGGTGCCCCTCACCACTCCGGCCCAGTCGTTAAATCCATCGACCATTTCAACCTCGGGGGGGGGGGGGGGGGGGGTGTATAAAAAGGGTTCCCAGCATGTGGCAGCCATAAATCTACTACATCTACTTCTGTCCGGTTTTATGTCTAACGGAGGGGAGGAGGAGGGAGAATAAGAATAGGAGGAGGAAGAGGAGGAGGAGTCTAACGGAGGGGAGGAGGAGGGAGAATAAGAATAGGAGGAGGAAGAGGAGGAGAACTGGGCAGTGGGTCAGAGGGCCAGTGGATCAAGCACGCTGGCTGCCGAGTGGAGTGGATTGGCCCCTAACACAGAAGGATTGAATGCTCGCCACAGAAGGTGAAACAAGAGCCCAAGGCCCCAGTTTGGGTTACCCTCCTCTGCCTTCCTCTCCTGCACACACACACACACACACACACACACACACACACACACACACACACACACACACACACACACACACACACACACACACACACACACACACACACACACACACACACACACTAATTATAACATTGCTGACTGGCTGCTACCTGGCTCCAGACCTGGGGGGTCAGGGCAAGCAGCCAGCCACAACAAGTTCAGTATAAGTTGTTGAAATCAACTCAACGACAAGTACCGGACTGTGGCCATTGTACCTCAAAAGGTAAATTCAATGAAATTGAAACATTACCCTGAAATAATCAAATTATTTAATTATACTTCTAATTAATTCCTGTTTGAGACGACACGGTGCACTGAAGCCATGACGGAGTGATAAAGAGTGTCAACGTTCTAAGTGTCCATGGAGACAGCAGGGCCCAGGTCGTCTGAGTGGTATGAATCATTCACTGTGAGGTGAATGAAGTCTGTCTCTCCGTGAGCAGACGGAGCGAGCACAGCCTGAACCTGTAGTGTCGAACGAGGACAGCACCTGTCGGGAGGGTTTAATATTCCTCCTGAGCAGCGGGTTGGGTTCAGTGCTGGACGCGAGACCACAGAACGCTACTGGTGTAGCTGGTGTGAGTCTCTCCTAAGTCTAATAGTGTAACCGTATCGAAGGCAAGGTGATTAAACCCTGGATACACACAACATCAACAAGCTCCAGGATGTTGTTTATATTTCCATGGAGACTTCCCCAGAATTCCCCTTGGCCCTCGGTTGCAAGGGGCGAGAGCCACTCAAAAGTGAGGGGTAGGGCGAAGGGCTAAGGGCCAAGGGGTGAATTGGGATTGGGCCTTAGTGTTGGAGGTGGTTCTAGACAGACCTAGATCTGCATGGAGACTTGTTGTTGCAGGTAGTTCTAGACAGATCCATCGCGGGGACGGTGGTCTGAGGGTGGTGTGGATGCAGGCTTGGGGGGCAGATATAATAAACAGGCTGTTATAATTAACTTACTTTAAATAAAGACATCTTGGCTGCTACACTCATCTTGGCTCTGTCGTCCGTCTTCACATCCGCTGGGGATATAAAAGAACACACGCAGACACAAACACACACATGTTACACTGTGTTGGAACTCGGAAGCAACCCTTGTTATATACTTTGCATGAAGCTTATTATGCATATAGTCCTGCTTTTGTCATCCATCAACTTGCCGTTGAAAAACAAAATGAGAAAAAGAGGTGGCGAGGGCAATCCCTATGCTGCTAATGCTGCTAGAGGTGGAGAAGGCTAGCCCTATGCTGCTAATGCTGCTAGAGGTGGAGAAGGCTAGCCCTATGCTGCTAATGCTGCTAGAGGTGGAGAAGGCTAGCCCTATGCTGCTAATGCTGCTAGAGGTGGAGAAGGCTAGCCCTATGCTGCTAATGCTGCTAGAGGTGGAGTGAGCTAGCCTTATGCTGCTAATGCTGCTAGAGGTGGAGTGAGCTAGCCTTATGCTGCTAATGCTGCTACGAGTCGTGAAGTTGTGAAGTTGTAACTTCATCTTCCTTCTCACTTCCCTTAACATGCAGCTTCTCCATTAAGAAGGTATTTCCTAGGAACATTGAAGGTTTTGTTACCTTTTCATGGTCTTGTTACAAGGCTCATGTGACAAAACTCAGCTCCTGGTTAACAACAGGTCAAGAAAAACATGTGCGGTCGTCAACCACAACAAATTTGATCATCCGTTAACTAGCCTTCTCTTTCTCAGAGCTCCTGAGTCTATAAACCCATCATCGCAGAGGAGAGAACGTGTACACACGCGTACTCGTGGAGAGAGTCTAAATACAAAACCTTCACACTAATTTGGCCAAGGACACAAATAGATTTGTGAGTTCAGGGGTTGTTATTTGCGGAGGCAACTCCACCGGGGTGGGGGACGTCTGCTCTGTACAGGTTTCCCTACCGTTTGAAAAGTGAAGCTCAAAACTTGTGATAATTAGCAATTGTGTATTTTTCTAATAGACAACGTTTTAGTATTAGTATTTTATCTCCTGTGACGTATAAATGGAACTTGCTTGCTATTTGTACGTCAAATGCCATTTAAAAGCGAGAGCCCAATGGACGCTTTCTTTGCTACTTTGCCATTGGCTGTTGATACTGACTTCTACTACAGTTACATGACACTGTGTATTTAATTGGGGGGGGGGGCGGGGTGGTGGGGGTTAGATCATCAGCTGTTTGCTGCTGATTTGCTGTTGACACAAAAAAAACACTACGATACAGGCCGGGTTACGTCCAACCTTACCTTTGGGGTTCTCCTCTTCCTCGGCCTCCAGCAGCCTAGAGAGAGGAAGACAGAAGCCATGAGCTCACTGACCGGCCGTGACTCAAACCCCACTATGGACCAGTGGTACCACAGGGTCTACGATTCCCCGTCGGTTCTCTCACTAAAACAAGTCTCTCAGTTTGTCGCTAGTGAGACGTTTCCGACGAATGACATGCTCATCACAGCACCTCTGTGGAGGCAGAGACGAGAGGGAGAACACATGCAAAAACATGCAAACCACACGGCGCTAGAAACTGTTAGTTCAGAGGTCAGGGTGGTTAGTGAGAGAAGGGTTAGTGAGGGAAGGGATGGAGTCCACACTGACGGGTAGAGTAGACAAAGTAGGGCCTACAGTAGTCTTTATTGAACCATAACAGTGAGTGGAAAGATGAATGCAGCCCAGCGTGGCTGTTAGGAACAAACCTCAACCAGAACCCAACCGCTATCGATAATGTGTTATCTTGAAGAAGATGATAGATATTTGGTAGATCAATTATGAAATCAATACAACCATTTACACAGTATGAATGTGTATTAAGACACCAAAAAAGCAAGCTTTCGCCATAGCTTTCTACAGTATTACTGCATTTGTATCAACATAAAATTATTTTTTAATTATTTATTTATTGATATAAATAAATGTTGATTATTAAACCAATAATATCAGTTGAATTAAATATCGGTGGGGCTCTGGAGGAAGCAATCTGGAGAATAAAAAAAATCGAACAAAACCAAAACGGCGTTGGGTTAGTAGTTCCCCCATGGGGTCAAGACCCCCAGGGTTAGGTCTATGTCCCCCATGGGGTCAAGACCCCCAGGGTTAGGTCTACGTTCCCCATGGGTTCATCAAGACCCCCAGGGTTAGGTCTACGTCCCCCATGGGGTCGAGACCCCCAGGGTTAGGTCTACGCCCCCCATGGGGTCAAGACCCCCAGGGTTAGGTCTACGTCCCCCATGGGGTCAAGACCCCCAGGGTTAGGTCTACGCCCCCCATGGGGTCATCAAGACCCCCAGGGTTAGGTCTACGCCCCCCATGGGGTCGAGACCCCCAGGGTTAGGTCTACGTCCCCCATGGGGTCGAGACCCCCAGAGTTAGGTCTACGCCCCCCATGGGGTCGAGACCCCCAGGGTTAGGTCTACGCCCCCCATGGGGTCGAGACCCCATGGGTTAAGGCTCCCTGGGCCTCCCCCGCGGGCGGACGTCTCGGCTCCTCCTACCCACTGCTCTCCTGCATCTCATTGGCCGTGATGGGCTGGGTCCTGAAGCGCTCGCCCGTCTTGCGGCCGCCCCCGGAGGCGCCGGGGAGGTAGCGGCGGGTGCGCCGGCGGCCCCCCCCGCCGTCGGCGCCCGGTTTGACCGCCAGGTCGAGGGAGGCGGCGGCGGCGCTCGGCCCGCCATCTTGGCCGCTGATCCGTGACAAACAACGAAGAACATAGAAGTAGAAGGTTGGCCAATCAGGAGAGAGATAAGGTTGATGTTGTTGTTGTTGTTGATGAAGAGGAGTCATCAATTGCCGGACTTTCCAGCACATGCTGGCGTGCGGGCGCAACACACACACACACACACACACACACACACACACACACACACACACACACACACACACACACACACACACACACACACACACACACACACACACACACACACACACACACACACACACACACACACAGCTACTCTTTGGGCGCCCCACAGGCACCCCCGTGTGGAGCTTTGGAGGGTCAGCCCCAGGGGGGTGGGGGTGTTGTGGTGTGTCACCCCCCCTCCACTGCCCCCATGCGAGCAGAGCCCTCCTGGGCTCCCTGCCTGGAGGTGTACCGTGTGTGTGTGTGTGGGGGGGGGGGGTATCAGATCTGATAGTGCCAGCTCCTTCTCTCTGATTGGATGCAGTGCAGGTTGACTCAGACCTTCCTAAATGCACTCACTCTCAGAGGGCCTTTAGAGAGCTCCTCTGTCTCCGTGTCGTTCTATCTCCTGGGTTGTGTCGTGTAGTGGAGGCTGCTGTTCAATGATGAACAATGTGATGGCCCATCCAACACTTAAAGAAGTTTAAGTATCAAATTCATTGGGAACAGGAAAAATCGATAGAAACCTGGCCTCCATTTGATGGCATTGTTAAGGTGGTTTGCTGCCACTTATTATGTAAGGGATAAAGATAGAATAGAACGACGTCATTATCGGAAATAAGCCCTGACAGGGCGAACCGGACACAGACGCGAAGCGGAGGTGTCTTGCTTCGCCCTGAAGGGGCTTATTTCCCAATAATGGCCGGCAACGTTCTATACATTATCTCGTTGACGTTGCTTAGCAACCGAGTATGCTGGGGTTAATAAGTTACCGGACTACTTGCGGAGTGATACGAAAGACGTGAAAAAAATCCACTTTCCTTGACAGCGGTCATTATATGCTTAGCAACGGTCATTATTGAAAAATAATTCACCACCAGAAGTCGGGAAGGCCCATGCAAGTGACCGGAGCGTTCCACAGCATTGAGAAGAGCCGTGTAATAATTAACAATATTCCGTTTTACATCAAATGGATAATGACGATTTTGCCTTATGCCAAAGGGCCTTCTGGGTAATGGGAGAGGAGGAGGAGGTGTGTGTGCTTGTGTATCTGATGATCTTATTTCAGCGACAGAACAAAGCCAGTACTGATTTAGAAACTTCAGAGAGTATCCCCCAGCGTATTGTCCAGTCCGACTGAAAGTTATCACAGCCATGTGATGGCAGTAGGAGTCGAGACCAGAGCCAAAAGCCTTGGTAGGAAGTAAGTCTGTGTGAAGCTCACTGCAGGGAGGCCCTGCTTCAGACCTCCAGGTTTTAATTAGCACCTACAAACCAGACGGCAGCTGTTGAACACAGGGCCTTCAAAAGGTCAACGTTTGACCTCCTCCCCAGGCCCGACAGCCTTGTTCTTTATAGGCCTGCATTTGTTTCAACTGTGTGTGTGTGTGTGTGTGTGTGTGTGTGTGTGTGTGTGTGTGTGTGTGTGTGTGTGTGTGTGTGTGTGTGTGTGTGTGTCAATTTGCATGTATTTCAATACAGGACAGTATACAGGAAAGCCATTCTCCTGTATTTCCATTTTAGGTCCTTAATTCTTCTTCATATATTTAAATATATAAACACATACCTTTAGTGTATAATTCCACACAGTAGACATGAACGTAGCATATTCAAAACCCTGTATTCAAAACCATTGCATTTGACTTGTAAACGTGAGCGAGGCGGGATAATAAAAAAAACACTATCCTCTCGGGACGGCCTCACCTCCTCAGGCACACAGACCCGTCCACCGTAGCCTCCTGGTAACCGTTGGCAACATCCCGTGCCCTGCCGTTGACGGCGCCGGTCGCCCCGGCGACGACGGCGGCGGCGGCGGGGTCCTCCTCCCCCTCCCTCCGCCCCCACTTGGAGGGCAGCTCGTCCGTGCTGCCGAAGCGCTCGGCCAGCTCCCGCCGCCGCTCCGCCTTGTAGCGGGCGATGCGCTCCGCCCGGGTCTCCAGGAGACGGTTGTCCACGGAGTCCATGACCTCCTCCTCCTCCTCCTCCTCCTCCAGGTGATGCCCGCTCAGCTTTCTGATTCAGTCTTCACGGACGGCGGCGAGGCATGTAGGGCGAGGGACAACAAAAAGTCTGTCTCTCTGTCGCACTCGCTCTCTCTCCGTCTCCGAGACACCGGATGATGAGGATGGCTTCACCGCGCGGGGGTGGGTGGGTGGGGTGGGGGGGGGTGGGGAGGAGGGGCTGGGCTCACCAGGTCACAGGGGGTCCCTCCGCTCTGGGGTCAAAACCCAGGTCAATCCCAGGAACAGCTCGGGGTGGGCTCCACCTGGATCCAGAGCAGAAACAACAGAGGCCGGGTCAAAAATGTGCCGTGGAAACTTTTTCTACTCCAACCGTCTAGAGACGTGAACTCCACTCCGCTGCGTTAGGTCATCGGCTCATCGTCAAAACACAATCCATTACTCGCGCTGACTCCATCGGCTCGTTTAGAGGATGACCAGCCTGGTTTATAACAACTGCTGTTCATTCATATTAGGACCCCGCCCCCCCGACCGCGTTCCCGTGCGCTCATTGGAGCGCTGCTCGTCGTTGCTGCCGAGGCGCCGGGGAGATGAAACGCTGCTGCTGCTGCCGAGTCATGAGGGAATCTCCCGTTGCACTGAAACCCGACGCCACCACTGCGGCCGGCGAGAGTCTCTCTGGAAGGATGCGCTCCTCAGAGTTCAGCGAGTCGGTCAGACGCCGGGCACTAATCTGATGGAACGCTCGCTCAGCGATTCCCGCCTGTTCACTTCTCGCATCACACACACAGGTTTTTTAAGACGAGAACGTCTTTGCGAGATGGACCGCCGAATGTGGTCGGTAATACTTCTGGCCGCGGTGGTGGAGAGTGTGAACTCAACTCAATAGCGGTGTGGGAAGTTTACTGGAAGCCCAAAGGAATACAGAAAAGACAAGGAAGCTGTTCCCACTTTGAAACATCACAGCCAGACAGAAAGAACTGGCAAACAGGGATTTAGCACAGGTGCACGTAATTGGTAATCAACACAGGTGACACTAATTTGACTAACGAGACACAGGGAGAAGGAGCAGTTCCTGGGGTCGGGCCAGGAGAGTCGACCTGACTTTGAGAAGTTGGATTGTTTGTCTATCATAAACAAAAAAGTACCAGCCTGGCGTAATTCTATATTCTATATTTTCCTACATCCCCCAATTAAAGGACCAAGCGCCACATTGTCTTTCTATTTCTAGAGAACAGCAGGGAGATCTTTATGAACACTGGACTAGAATACACACTCTCTAAGGGGAGAGAGTGTGAGTGAGTGAGTGAGTGAGTAAGTGAGAGAGAGAGAGAGAGAGAGAGTATGCGTGCGAGCGAGAGAATGCGAGAGAGTGAGAGAGCGAGTGCGTGAAAGAGTGTGAGAGCGAGAGAGAGAGCAAGAGAGCGAGTGCGTGAGAGAGAGAGAGAGAGAGAGAGAGAGAGAGAGAGAGAGAGAGAGAGAGAGAGAGAGAGAGAGAGAGAGATTCGAAACTGTAACAGTCAGCATTCCTGTTGCATTTGCCTCCTCATTGAAGCACAATGGCGCGTGGAGAGGGAGAGCCGGGCGGAACAAAGAGGCCTGAGCCACAGACTTAGCGCAACAGAGAAACCTGCACCCGGGGCCCGAACGCCCCCGCTCCCCGGCACACACACACACGAACCAGCAGCCAACACCACATCACAACACAGGCCCTGGGGTGAGAGGTCAAGAAGACCCATCTTAAAGCAGAGCAGGGAGCCGCGGTCAGGGCGGCGTGGGGACACAGACGACGGGTGACCACGCTCCGGAAGGACACGCGATGGCGGGCAGTGGGCAGTGCGTTGTGGCGATGAGGAGTGTATTTGTGATAGAAAGGACAGCTTTGCAGGCGGTTGTATTGAATTTCCTTTTTATATAGGTTATAAAGGTAGTTGATTTCGGCCTTTATCACAGACGAGTGATGGTAGGGTGAAGAACAGGTGGAGCTCATCCAATGAATGATGGGTCTGTACCAGGGAAGCCATGCCCGTAATTAACGTCATGAGATGGCTCTGTGTCAGGATCTATTGTGACTCTGAGAGCTCTAATAAGCTGTGTGTGTGTGTGTGTGTGTGTGTGTGTGTGTGTGTGTGTGTGTGTGTGTGTGTGTGTGTGCGTCGGCCTAAACAAAGCACTGTGCCTGTGTCTCCACCATGCATATTAAGGTGAGTGTAACTTGATCAGAGATCCTCCATCACCTGAAATAAATAAGGAGGAACACATAGTCAGTCTCACTGACCCACATCCTACCTTATAGTGTGTGTGTGTGTGTGTGTGTGTGTGTGTGTGTGTGTGTGTCTGTGTGTGTCTGTGTGTGCACATGTCAGTGTGCGTATGTTCATATCAGTGTGTGCGTGTGTGCGCCTGCATGTGTATGTATGCGGTTGTGTGTGCGTGTCAGTGTGCCAACTTTCTGCAAAGAGCAAACGTCACCGCCGTTCTAATCCACTGACATGCGTCGTGCTAAATTGTAAAGCCTCAAGATAAGAACGAGCAACAATAGGGTGGAAATACCAGGAGGAGGTCAGAGCTGAATCCAGAGTTAAGTGACATGGCTTAAGTTAGATGAGTGAAGGTGAGCATTAAAAGCCGAGTCAGACCCCACGCACGCACACGCACACACGCACGCACACGCACACACACACACACACACACACACACACACACACACACACACACACACACACAGATTAGAGGGCTGGACTTAACCTCATTCCAATTAGTCGTGTTCAGGTCAGCAAAGATTATACTTCCAAAGTATACAAAGAAAGAAGATCCATCCATGTAGTAGCAGGCCATGTCAAATGACACCGGAACAATAAAAAGCGAGCATGCCTTAATTCATTCTCTCATGTAAAGCTCTCCGTTTTAGATCTATGTAAAACAGGCCTACCTTTAACATAATAGACACCATGTCTTTAAGTGATCTAGGTTAGACAGACACTTCCGAGTGTTTTGCCTCACATTAGAAGTATCCACACATCTCTCCCAAGGTCAAGAAGTTATCTTTTTGGTGCTAAATTTGGCAATGCAAACAATTTACAGAACCCAAACTTCAACGAGCAGTAATGCCGAGGGGAATATGCAGTCCTATATTGGGTGGGTAGAAATGTGCTTATGCTGTCACAAATTCCAAATAAGGAGGGTACCAGATAAACTGCGGCGCGTCATGCGTAAAACATGCATGGCCATTCAACCACCTCGATCAGCCACTCACTTATAGGCCTATACTCGCGTAGTCTATTGGACATTCTGAGCAAAGTTTCAAGTAATACTTCCATTCATTCAATTTGACACTCAAATAAATTAATAACGGAACCTAATGGCACTTCAGTGGTTTGGTACGAGAGTTTGGCAATTACGCATAGATTAAAATTAGCTACTTTCCTCTTTTTTAAAGAGAGCCATAACAGCAAAAACACACAAAACAACTCGGAGGTACTTACTGGGACGGGACTGGAGGGGTGAAGTGGACATTAGATTGCCGAGGCAACCATGGACAGCGTTAGGAGCCAATGCACCGCTGACGCTTCCGTGCGCCACCGTTAAGAATACAATCCCCCTCCTCCCACCCCTCCCGGACCAGTCCACCCCGCGTGTTGGCATTCCAGCCCCGACAGTTGGACCGAGGCTGGGGAGACAGACACACGGCAACTGACGCAGCATGGCACCAGAGGGCCAAGTTAGGAATAACAGGCCTGCAACTCTGTAACGAAACGAAAGGAGTCCGTATGGATATTAGTGTACACACACGTCGTTTCCAAAACATTGACTGTTTTACTTTTGCCTTTTAAATATGAGAGTTGGATAAGAAAGACATTTTGAAACGCTTGATATATTTGGATTATTTTAACTATTGGATTGTCGCCTATGAGTTTATTACTTAACAAGGTTTATTCTAGCGTAAGTGTCGCTGCGGCGACGCGTGTGCAGACACGTTTGAGGTGCAATACTGCCCCCATCTGGTCGAAAGAGGTGGTCACAAACTACATACAACTAATACGCACACAGCTACTGCCCACCCTTTCAACCTACAGGGCACAGATATGTTGAAAGAGCAAACCCATGGTATGGCATGGCAATGACAGTACCATTAAACCGGACAGGGTCAAAGATAAAAGCTTTTACCAGAGAGCATACCGCGTCTACTTAAAATACCCCTGCGTATTTTCATATTAGTATGCCAGCTGTTGGCATAGCAACAATGTAGGTATGTGCGCTTAAGTAAAACACACAAATAGTGCTCTGATGTCAGCTAAACATTTCCTGTCAATTTAAGTAAGGAGACCAAAATTACAAGCAGTGTTTATTTTTAAACAGCAACACACAATCAGTCAATCCATACATTAAACATGGAACAGTTAACATGAACATTGAACAACAGCTTATTGTGCAACTAAAACGTTTTCTAAATAATAAATACATGCATACTTTTAACTTACAGTGCAAAAAGTTTGTCGTTTTCATCTCATGCCAATCTGAATGGATCTAAGAGTTCATTTAGTTATTTAAATTGAACCATTGGTTTGGGGATAACATGAATGCACTTATGCCAAATAACGTGGTACATAAACATATAACAGAGCTTATGTACAAGCGGTCTGAAAACATACTTTCTGTGAGCTTATAAGACACAAAGGACTTTGTTCCATAACACCCATATCCTCAAAAAACAGAGCGAACATTCTTGATATATTGGAATCCCACCCACTGTAGATTTCTATATGTCTGGTTTGGTATTTCCATGATGTGCAAGTAAAAAGCCACTTCTGCCAAAACAGAGTTTTGAGGATATAGGATGTCATGGCACAACATCACTTAGTTCACTTAACAAAAAAGGGGAAAACAAACAGAATTCTTATTTTCTTCAACTCACATCAGGAAGTGATGGGCCAAGGCCTGTGAAGCCGTGATCCGATTGGTCTGTCTAAAAGCGAGACATTGCTGCAAGGGAAGCAACAGGACTGTATTATTCATCATGTATTCTTGTTATAAATACACATGTGCATATTAATGGAGCCAGTGGTGGATGATGAGGGGGCCTCCATGCTTACAGCCAGGAGGTCGTTCTCCTCGGGCCCCAGGCTGGGCAGCAGCAGGGGGCCCGGGGGCCCCCCGGCGCCCCAGGCACTGGAGTAGGGGACGGGGCAGTCCTTGGGCCAGTCCTCCACACATGGCATGCCTATCACCCTGAACACACACACATACACACACACAGAGGGAACCATTAGATGACAATAACAATAACAATAACAAGTGTTAGAATACTGTTATACTTTAAGGGGTAGATTAAGACAAATCATCCAATCAATCATCATTTTCAAGCATGACGAAAACTATAGTGATCAAGGTAAGACCGGATAATGAGTGCATTTGCAATCAAATGTCAAAAATATGAGCTGTGTTTTTTTTGAGAACACAAAATATTGGATTTCTTTCTTCAGTAAGGTTTTTACTAAATTGACATAATCAACTTAATCGACATGATACAAGTTAAATTGCATTCTGCAGTGAAAGGAATAAATTCTCCCATGAGAGCGAAACTCACTCGAAGATCTTCTGGAGCTGCTGTATCTCAGTGAATCCCCGGAACAGCGGCCTGTAAAGGACACACCCCGTCATCCACCTTTCACCGTCACACACTCCCTACAGCCGCAGCCGTCCTCTCACACACTGAACCTCGGCTAAACGGTAAATGGACTGCATTTATATAGCGCTTTTCTAAGCAGTGGCAACCCAAAGAGCTTTACAATATTGCTTAACATTCACCCATTCATGAACACATTCACACACCAACGGCGGAGTCAACTGTGCAAGGCGACAGCCGGCTCGTCGGGAGCAGTCAGGGTGAGGTGCCTTGCTCAGGGACACCTCAACACTCGGGATCGAACTAGAAACCTTCAGGTTACCAGCAGCCCGCTCCACCTCCTGAGCTACATGCCGCCCATAACTGACGCAGCTGATGTTTCCCCTAAACAGTCGCAGGCCCTCATCACAGCAACAGGGAGTCTGAACTCTGGAAGACCGTAACGCCGGCTCTCTTTTAGCGGGCCGACCCACCCGCCCCCTCCCACCCGCCCCCCCCCCCCCCCCCCAGACTCCGTACTTGAGGAGGAAGAGTTCTGCGAGTACGCAGCCGGCGCTCCAGATGTCCACCGATGACATGTAGGTGGTGCCCAGCAGAACCTCAGGGGCCCGGTACCACAGAGTCACCACCTGCCAGGAGGAGGAGGAGAAGTGGACATGCATTCACTCACATCACTGACATATATACTGAAGGAGGTGAAACAATGGCTGAAGGAAGCTCTAGACATTTCCCAGACTGAAAAGATACAGGTTTCGAGGGAATGTCGGATTAATTAACAAAGGGAGCAGAATAACTAACTAAACAACTTTGTTACAATCCAATTCAAGTCATTCAATATTTAACAGTTGAATCATTCAAAACGTGCAAAATGCAATGAATGCCTAAAGTATGTTGAGATAAGGTTGACACAGAGGGTTGACCACACACACACACACACACTCTCTCACTCTCTCACACACACACACACTCTCTCACACACACTTACACCAGGAGTGAGGGCGATGTTATAGGCGTACATGCGCGCCAGTCCAAAGTCTGCGATCTTAACCTCCCCCCGGCTGCTGATGAGGATGTTGTCCGGCTTCAGGTCCCGGTGCACCACCAGGTTACTGTGCAGGAAGTCCAGACCACGCAGCAGCTGTGACATCACATCCTGTCGTGTACATACAGCCGATAGAAAGGCTTTATTACACAGGTGAGGTTAAATGTGGTTAATGACTTAACAAAAAGTTCAAAGTTAACAAATCCTTCCTATTTAGTCATTTAGAAGACACTTTTTAGAGTGAGGCGTCTGGTTGAAGGCCCAACCTAGCACAACATTAGGTTAAATCTAGAATTGTCCACATCTCTGGATCACACCTTGATCTTGTCGATGTCCAGTCCTGTGCGGGGAACCTTGGAGAGGTATGAAGTGAGGTCCTGATCAACAAACTCAAATACCAGCCCTAGCTCCATGCCTCCATTCCTCTTCAGTTTAGCACACACATCGAGCAATCTGGACAGTAAGGCAAGAATCAAGGAAAACAGAGAACAAACCACAACGTTAGCATTGTGTGGTTCATAATATAATGAAAAAATATATAAAAATATATTTTTTAAAGGACTTTTAAACGTACTTTATTATGTTGGGATGGTTGAAGTGCTCAATCTTACGCAACAGCGCCACCTCGCGAATCATGAAGGGAGGGATTCCGCACTCGGCGTCTCCGAAGAAGTTCAGCTTCTTGACCGCTACGAGGCGCTGTTGCTCACAGATCTCCCTGGCCTTGAACACCTTGCCGTAGGCGCCCTGCCCTATTTCTACGAGGATCTCGTAGCTCCGATCTTCAGTGTTAAACTCCATGCTTTACTCTGAATGGGTTATGATTTCAAAATAAAAGACACGAGTTGGATTCATCTATCCACGTATGATCTAAAGCCACATGGAGCAGGACTGAGATTGTGAACTGCAAAATATTTTAGTTGCAGTGTGAAAATAATCAGGCATGGTTAATCTTTCCACATTTTACTTTTGCAGCACCCACGTCAGCTGAACTGTTCGATTAGCTAGTGTAAGTTAGCGGGATAGCTAGCGAAAATACGTTTTGTTTAATAGAACAGCACTAACTTCACTTGTAGACCATGTCCATGTGATGTGGCGGTGCAATTAATATTTACCACTTGAGCACATTTGAGTGTCCCTGGATGCTGAACCTAGTTTAGGTGTTCTGAGACCCTAAATAGAGGACAAAGACCCTGTGCGTAAAGGAAGCATGACCAAAGTCGGAGGAAATCACACCCCATTCTCACCCCAACTAATCAGAATCATCAGAATTTAAATGTTCCCTGACAGGCGAATCCCGACCAGGCGTGCTGCCCACGCACTGCACCCGTGCTCAACCGTAGACTGACATACAAACACACACTGCTTGCACAATATTCCGGTAAACAAAAACAAAAAATAATAATATTTAGGTATGGACAACTGTCGTTTTATTTTATTTATTAAAAGCTGATAATATCGCACACTTGATAATATCACACACATTTTTTTCTGACCATGTTTGACAGAAATTATTAAAAACACATTATTACAAATCTTTGATCTGTGACAGGTCGAGTCATGACATAAAACATTGTGTATGGATTGTTACACAGGCCCTCAAGGCCATATCAGTATGAATATAAAGGTTATACTCAATCATAATGCACAGATAATTACACCTCCACATGTAGCAGGCAACCCTTAGTATTGTCAAGCGTTCCTTCTTTTCCATATTATCATAATGCATAGCTTTACATTATCATAAAAATCTATTAAAAAAAACACAAAGGCTTGCAACTGGTGAGATGCATTGATAAATGACAGGAGACTTAAGGGACGGAGCAGGCTGGGCACAAACACTCACAGCCTGAGCCCTGACATGAATAATAACTCAATCTAAACCCAACACCTTCACCCTAAATGAAGCCCTACACCTAACAAACCCTAACCCTAAACCCCTAAACCCGTCCCCAATGCTTCCCTTCGAAAACACTAGATACAAGGCAGCTGTGAGCATGTGCCAGCTGTGGCCTTTGAGTCTCCCATTCATTACAGTATTAAGGTCTTTTCCCCCTTCATTACGGTATTACAGTCTGTTCAACACTTCATTATAGTATTAAGGTCCATTCCCCCCTTCATTACAGTATTATAGTCTTTTCTCCCCTTCATTACTGTATTATAGTCTTTTCTCCCCTTCATTACAGTATTAAGGGCAGCTCCACCCTTCCTTACAGTAAAACAGTCTGCGATAACAATGGGCAAAGTGGTTGGCTACTCGTCCTTGACTTTGACGAGTTTGACCTTCTTGGCCAGCCCGATGGCGTCCAGGTGCAGGTTCCGGCCCAGCACCACCGAGCCGCAGGTCAGCGCCCCGGCCAGGGCTCCGGCGAAGCCGCACACAAACACGTCCTGGCCTGGGAGTGGAGAACAGACGACGGTAACAGTGTGATGAACTAAATGCTTTCTTTTGTTAGCTTAAAAAGGGAACTCTAACTACCTGTTTGAGCTAGCTCAAGCCTAGCTTGTTTTAGCCTATATCCAACAGGGTTTGAGCTAATAATAACAACGGAATTGACCCTGTTTGAGCTAGGCTAGCTCAAATTAGCTTAGCACACGAGCAACATTTCTGTTGAAGTTCAGGCCAGATTTGTGTGGTTGTTTTTAACCAATGGAGGGGAATTTGTGTCCATATTTACATCTTCTCTTACGTTTCTAAAACTTTGTGAATTTCAGTCGTGAATTTGACTATTTTACCATATAAATATTTTACCAATGGATTGGACCATCACATGGCTTTTCACCACTTAAAATAGCGCTTTTATATAAAATTATAAAATCCAAAAGACAATACACAATACGAGATGTACATCATAACACCCGATCAACCCAGGTCACGATTCAGCCATGCTAACCCGCGTCACGCTTAGCCTGGCTACCGTGTGGCGGTCAGGCAGACTGACCTGTCAGGTAGAGGTTCTTCAGCGGCGTCTGCGGTCTGATGGTGGCGTTCAGCTTAGCGCTG
The DNA here is from genome assembly GCF_964030765.1 of Micromesistius poutassou. Classification (NCBI taxonomy): domain Eukaryota; kingdom Metazoa; phylum Chordata; class Actinopteri; order Gadiformes; family Gadidae; genus Micromesistius; species Micromesistius poutassou. The sequence continues at coordinate 15,654,181 of NC_140271.1, read as the reverse complement.
AAGCGCTGGATGCCGTGGTCGGCGCCGTAGATCTCCCCCCTGGGCGCTCCGATGTAGTGGTTGTTCGTGACGGGGGTCCCGGCGTCGACAAACGCAATCTTTAACGCACACAGAGGCAGGAAGTGATCATGAAGGTGCTAACTTAATAGTATAGTCTTTTTTTATGGCTGTTCTTAAAGGTCCAGAGCAGGTGAAGGACAAGTCCAGAACAAACAGATAGACAAAGACCTAAAAGGGAAGGTGCTGTATATAGAACACAATGGTGTTAGCAGATAGCAGATACCAGGTCAAAGGCGATTCCAATGTTAAGTGACATGGTTTGATTGAGATGAGGACAGGTGAGCATTACAGCATAGCAAGCTGAGGAGCGCAAACGCACACACACACAAACACTCTTTTCTTATTATCAGTGGGTTCAGTGGTTATAGGCCACTGACAGTGGGCATATGAAAAAGGAATGACATTTGCCAGCGCTGCCAACCTTCTCCCTGGTGATTATAACAGAACAGATTTTCCAAGGCTGCTCACCCGGTCCCTGGTGATAATAACATAACACCGCTCACCGTGACCCTGGTGATAATAGCATAACATTGCTCACCTTGTCCCTGGTGATCTTGGGCATGACGTCCATCACCACGTCCAGGGCCGTGTCGATGAAGGTCTGCTTCAGGTCCTTGTAGTCGGGCCCGCGGTTGGTCACCTTGTCGTCCACCCACTCCTCGAACCACTCGTACTTGGCGAAGCTCACCAGACTGAGCGTGGACTTGCCTGGAGAACCACACACACATGAGCGTCAAGAACCAGACACAAGAGGAGGACAAACCAGGTTCCCCTAGAGAACCACACACACAGAAACGGAGGCATCAACAACCAGACCACAAAGATCCAGAAACAAAAACCAGGTTCCCCTGGAGAACCACACACACACACACACACACACACACACACACACACACACACACACACACACACACACACACACACACACACACACACAGGAGTCTAGAGCCAGACCACAACAAGGACAAACCAGGTTCCCCTGGCGATGGGAGGAGGGAGGTATGGAGGGATGTATGGAGGGGGGACGGGGGAGGGGGGGGGGGGTCTGTACCTGGTGACCGCTCCTCCCAGGTGGGGTCTTTGGCCGACGGCGAGGCCAGGAAGAGGAGGGGAATCTTCCTCGCAGACTCATCCCGCTCTCCCTTGGCATATGCCTCCACCCTGTGATGGACAGGTTATACTGGTTCAACCGTCCGATAAGACACTCAAGAACACATGGAGGCAGGCTGGGTCGGTTAAACACTGGTTCACCGAAATATGTGCCTCAGTCACTTCTGTCTCATATGTTATATCATATTTGATCTACTTTGTCTACTTTAAGTGGTTTCATGCATCAGCCTCCGGCTCGAAGATGTCATTCTTAATATGTTTATTATGTTTATTTATGTAATTAATAAATTAATCAGTGTTTAGAATAAAACGTTTTCCAAACACTGCTCAGTAACGGAAGACAAAGTCTGTCCATAACTGGGCCGGTTGCATTCAATGTTTGGTGTATGGCTTCAAAAAAGGTACATATGAAAAGAATTATGATGAGTCATGACGACTTACAGTTCGTCATAATTGTTCTCCGCAAAGACCCAGTAGTTCTGGGCGTCCAGGCCCAGCTCCTCCTTGGTTCCGTTGAGACCCAGGAAGATACTCAGGCCCCCTTCGCCGTTCTTCATCATGCTCAACTGCTCCTGGATGGCTGCAGTGTTCACATGGACAACAAGGGAGCTTCACAAACTGGAGTCGCACAAACTGAACGAGCAAAGAATAATTATTAAGGACATGGAGGCGGGTTGGTGGGTCACTCGTCTCTCTCTGATACAGACGTTTGAGTATGCTATATTCATACTTCTGGGTGGAAACTGCATAGCACCTGGCCCGGGAATTAGAGAGTAGGGCGACCCACCAGAGCAAATCATTTTAAGTAGAAGAGGAAGATTCAACCCTTTCACCCAGATTGGTGCTCTTCTGCCATCAGACTGTAGATTAATACTATTCAAACATTTAAAGTCTGTTTGGATGTTACCAATCAGACTGTATTCTAACACTTAAAGTCTGCTAAGATGTTACAAATGAGACTGTAGATGAACAGGTTAAGTTTGTTTAGATGTTACCAATCACACTATAATCTAACATTTAAAGTCTGTTTAGATGTCACAAATCAGACTGTAGATGAACATCTACAGTCTGATTTGTGAGGCTCGTGGGTCTCTGACCTGGCATGGCCTGCAGCTCTTTGGGCAGCAGCTTCTGGTAAGTGTTGAAGATGCCGGCGTTGGAGATGATCATGGGGGCATGGATGTGGACTTCCTCCTGCCCCTTTATCACGCTCACACCTGAAACCAGGAGCAGCAGGAACAGTGAGATCACGTCCTATGAAATCCGCATTCAGGTGCTTCTGCTAGACTTTGACTTGTCTTGTCTTTTCCTGGCTGGGATGAGTAAGGTGAGATACCCATGCATGCGTGCGTGCGTATGTGCATGTGTGTGCGTGTGCGTGTTCTCCACGCACCAAAGGCTTCGTTGTCCTTATTGAACAGGATGCGGTTGACGGGGGCCCGCACCAGAACGGCCCCGCCCGCCTTCTCTATGATGGGGATCATGTGATAGGCGATCTCACTGGCTCCGCCCTTGGGGTACCACGCGCCGTTCCAGTAGTGGCGGACCAGCAGGCTGTGCATGGAGAAGCTGGTGTCCTTGGGGATGTTTCCTGCAGAGGAGAGCAGAGGACAGCCACTCAAAACCAAAAGACGCAGAGTAAATGGACTACATTTATACAGCGCTTTCCTAACATTCACCCATAATTGCCTAACATTCACACACCGATGGCGGTGTCAGCCATGCAAGTCAACAGCCAGCTCGTCGGGAGCAGTTAGGGAGAGGTGCCTTGCTCAGGGACACCTCGACCCTCAGCTAGGAGGAGCCGGGGATCGAACTAGCAACCTTCCGGTTACAAGTCAACCTGCTCTACCTCCTGAGACACAGCCACTCCAAAGACACACGCCTAAAGAGACAAGACTGTTGTCCCTGACATGCAGGTACCCCAGTCGGGCACGCTGGGGGGATTCAGCCTACCGTAGGTTCCAAAGATGTAGGCGAAGACCGCCCTGAGGTCCTTGTTCTCCGTCAACTCGTTCACCACCTCCGTGAGGCTGCGGGACGACATTTTGAAGAAGAATGACAGGCGTTCGGCCAGGCCGGTGTAGACCAGGAACTTGGCCACGGGGAGGGGGCAGATCTTAAGGAAGGCCAGCAGCCAGATGCCTCGTCCTGCTTTCTGTGGGGAGAACAACACACAGGCACACAGAGGTTTGTTTGACGGGACAGGAAACATCAAATAGGGAGAAGGACCAGAAGAGAACAATGTTGACTCAATTCAGCCTCATTCACTACTCATATATTCTGCTCAATGGCTTTTGATCCGCTGGCTCAAACCAGCTAGTGGATGAAATCAATAAAGGGCACAAGTGCATAAAACATGACGTCATTCCAGACCCGGACCGAGAATCACACAAGATAGTAGAAATACATCTAACCCCTCAAGTCCACAGAACCAGCTTGACCTCTGCTAACAGCTGTGAATGAACTCTGCACCTGTGGCATTGGATAGCACTGTGTGATAATCTCACAAGATTGTTATAATCTCACAAGATTATCATTTATGATCTTGCAAACTGTTCATCTACCCTATGAACTTTGACTCATTACCTTTCCCCTCACCCTTTTGAACCCCAATGAAATGCTGCTTACTGCTGTATTTACTGCTGTTAGTTGGGCCATTTGTCTCGTGTTTTTCACCTTTGGTTGGTAGCTTAGTGGCCAGCGTGCTTATAAGGTTGGTTTGGACAGGGGCTTCTGAATATGTGTTTTCCTTGGATTTTGGCACAAGGGATTATAACATCTGATCCTGTGTATTAATGAAATGAACTTTGACTCATTACCTTTCCCCTATAATACGTTATTTGGACGCTTTACTCTGGCACATGTCTTTTTCCCTCACTTGCATTTCATCAATATCAAAAAAAAATAAGATGGAAAAAAGGCCCGCAGTACCTTGACCAGCCTCATGTACTCGTCGATGGCCTTGTCCTCGCCGGGGAAGAGGCGCTTGAGCTCGTTGGGGAAGCGGTCCCTCCCGCTGTAGATGGGGTAGACGCGGCGGTTCTCCGGCGGGCCGAGGACCACCTGGTCGAAGGGGTTGTCCAGGGGAACCCACTGCAGTTGCCCATTGGTCATCTGGTCCAGCATGCAGCGGAACGGCTTGTGCTCCAACAGGTCCCCGATGTAGTGGATCCCTGGAGGGGCGAGGAGACGGAGGAAGGACGGGAAAGAAGAGAGTTGAAGTTAGACACGCACGCACGCTGTATACACATCTGACGGGCATTCGTACCAGGTAGACCGGAAGGCCATTCGATAATTTCATTCAGGCTAAATCAACTGATTGGACAGGCTTATTGTAGGCCTGCGACAGACGGATACAGGATTTACCTCTTCTTTTTATCAGGGCATTTGATTTATTGAGTGCAGTCGGGATATAAAAACAATTTCAACAAATATGATCAAAAATGCTCCTTGACTGAATTGCTAATAAAATCTCAAAAAAATCTCTAATAAAATACCTATCCCTTCTTCACACAGACATTTCAAACAAGGTATAGTCACATGGCGGCTGACATAAAATAAAATAATACAAATAATAAATAATTTAAAAAAAAGTCATCTTACCGACGTCGAACTCGAAGCCCTTCTCGGTGAAGGTGTGGCAGCAGCCCCCGGCCCGGTCGTGCTGCTCCAGGACCAGCACCTTCTTCCCCACCTTGGCGAGCAGCACCGCCAGCCCCAGCCCGCCGATCCCGCTGCCCACGATGATGACATCTAGGTTGGCTGGTACTTTACTAACCAGGAAACCTGGAATAAACACAGCAAGAGCACGTGAAATACTGTTGGATAGGCATTGTAAATATAAAACTGCATGTTATAAATGTATCAAGGCAATCTGATGTCCAAGCACTACCAATAGCAATGCGAGTATCAAAGTATTACTCCAAAAGAGTACTACTCACTCAAATGTAAACGACATATTATATATGTATCCAGGGAAACTGATGTCCAAGCACAATCAATAATAATGCAAGTATCAAAATATTACTTCAAAAGAGTACTACTCACTCAAATGTAGTACTACTCACTCAAATGTAAACTACATATTGTATATGTATCAAGGCATTATCATATTCAAGCACTGCACTACCAATAGTAATACAAGTATCACAGTATGACTCCAAAATAGTACTCCTCACTCAAATGCAAACGTTAGTGACTTGCATGTCACGGTATCGATATGAAACTGAAAATGAATGATGAAATTAAATATGAAAGGTGTGCAAGGATAATGTGGAGCAGGAAAGAGAGAAGAGACCACTGACAGCGTTATCATCACATTTGCTCACCTTGCTTCAGAACTTTATTTTTCTCCTTCTTGTCGAAAACGATCGGCCTCACAGGTTCACGCGTGTCTACGTCAAAAGGGTTGCGACCCGTGGTGCTAAAGACATATTTCAGAAGAAATATGACTAAACCGAGACAAATCAAAGCTACGGCGATCCACATGATTGAGGTGCGAGCTCAAGGGCTGCCTTGCTCAATGTCCGTGGTGGAAGGGGCAAGGTCTGCTGACTGCTTCTGCTGGAGAGTGTTGCCAGATTGTCCCAGATTTCCCGCCCAATCTGGCAACACCTGCTGCTGGGTGTATGGCCCGCATCCACGGGTCTGTCGAGCGCCCCTGCTGAGAGGGGACGTCGGCCAATTAGCTCGCTTGGGCTGCGGTCGAAGAGCCAATGACAGTCGAGGTTACTGTTGAGCCCACGTGTGTGAGGAAAGAGGTGAAAGTTCGCCGCTGGATCTGTCAATAGATTATACGTTATGACGTTATGTAACTTTTCCCACTTCACATTGACATGACGCGTTATGTGTTTTTACAGAAAATACATTTACGTTACCGATGCATTTTTTGTGTTGCGTTACATTTGAATTATCTGAGTGTAGTTCAGTATGTAATATTCCAGCTGTTGTTGGTTATTTGACTTCGACATAACGACCAAGTCACCTGACTGCTTGAAACAGCTTGGGCGATAAACGCAATTTCCGAAATATCAGTGTTGTATCGGCCGAATAAAGAACATTTTGAGTCAAACTCACTGTCTTCCAACCAACATTGTGTAATTGACTTTTATATTGCTATTATTTTATTTCGTCCGCTGTGACGTCGCCGATCGCCCCTAGAATTTAGCCACGCCCACCGACACACCTTACAGGTAAAAAGGGTCGAGGGTTCGATGGTGCTTTTCGTGCTCTTCACTCGATGAAAAGCAAAAAAAAAACACCAACACTTGACTACAAATTGCAAATATACTTCGTACATCGACAATCAAACATGTTTTAATATGAATATAAAAAAAGACCCCGGAGAAACAATGAACCCCCCCTTCGACATAAAAACAGCCACCCGCACAGCAACAACTTTATTTCATTTTTTGCTTAAAAAAGGAAAACAGATCCACCGAACGCACCTTCATTCGTTTCCTGCGTTACAACCCCGTTTGACCATCGTTCTCTCCGAGCAACACGAGACATAAGAAACACTTTACCGGAGTGGATTCGATACAAGCATCTGAAACAGACTTTGATTTCTGACCATGAACCAACCACGCAGCGCAATCCCATCCAAATGGCCAGGTCAGGTCATCAGGACTCTGCTGAACAACTCATCCATGGAACGTCTTTTTCATCTTTTTATTTTCTTTCAAACACGGTTTCCGGTTAGTGTAGCAAGCTGTAGACTGTGGCATGAGAGTTAATACAAGTGTAAAGAAGTATTTCAAAGGATACACGCCAGTACCGGCATAAACACCTTATGCTAGGTGGAGCCAAACTCCAAAATACCCGTTAAAACAGACACGTTCATGGCATCTCTGCATGGAAAAACCAGGGTAACCGAATCCCTCGTCTTATGCCCACTTTTGGTATTCGTTTTTTTTTTTTAATCCCATTTTATTTTTTTCATATATTTAAATCATTTCGATTTTGTCTTCATCGCTAAAACTTAAGAATGACTTCTTTTTTTAATTCCATTTCAATGTAAAACACACACGCACACACACACACACACACACTTCCAACCCTCCAAAACAAACTAAAACGATGAGTTATCGTGTGTACATGTTAGCGCATAATTTACCTGCTATGGTGGATTATATTATATACACATTTATTTTCTTGGATTCTCGTCAATACGCCGAGCGGTGAGCTGTTTGAGCTCGCCGCTTATCCTGCAAACTGTGTGTGTCTGAATCAGAGTGTGTTGGTTCGATCACGCTTCGCCTCATGTTATGCAGTCATCTGGGATTGTAACTACAATGGCTTCAGGTCCCTGTGATGGAGGTCGGGTGGGTGGGTGAGTGGGTGGGTGGAGGAGGAGGACACCACCGGCACCACCCTCCCTCCCCAGACCCTGCCTGGCAGCAGTAGTGCAGCTCAAAGTTCAGAAGGTCAAAAAGTAAAAACGGGGGGGGGGGGTCGTTGCAAGGTGTTGGCGTCTCCTGAACCGGGACGTCCCGCTGTCCATCGTCTCTCTGGTGGTCAGTGCGTGGGCGTGGTCTCCTGGCCTATCGGTGACACTCGTTGGGGACCGCTAACGAGGAGGGGCGGGGCTTGTCACTGGAGCACCAAGCCGACCTGTGAGGGGAGTGAGAGGGGCGGCTTGTTAGGATGTCATCACATCATATTGATTCAAACTCACTGCACCCTGCCAAGGTAACAGGGCAAGAGACCCGTTAATATTCTGTGTGTGTGTGTGTGTGTGTGTGTGTGTGTGTGTGTGTGTGTGTGTGTGTGTGTGTGTGTGTGTGTGTGTGTAAATTGTATTACTGCATTATTTTACAGCGATTAATTTGAAGTATAAAGAAGACTGATACCAGAAATATCCTAGGCTTCATCAATGGCCCAAAGGAAAAATAAGCAGCAAAAAAAGCCACAGTACCTTTTCCGAGCCCATACTGGGACACTTCCAGTTGTACAGGTAATACTGGAGGTTTCCATCGCCGATCCCGAACTTGAGCTTCTCTAGGAAAGTCTTGTTCTCCATCAGATCCAGTGCGTTAAAGACATCAAACCCTTTCTGCAATGCACCACAGAGACCCCCAATCACAGGCGGTTCACCAAACACGAATCACATTTGGAAAAATAATTTAATGACAAGGAATGACTACTATGAAATATTGAATACATTGTTTACATATACATTTTTTAAATATATCTATATGTACACACTTGTGATGTCAATCGATTCTTTTTATTAATTAAATCGCACAATTTGCTGTGCTTTATCACGATTAAAATCACTTTTTTCTCACACACACACACACACACACACACACACACACACACACACACACACACACACACACACACACACACACACACACACACACACACACACACACACACACACACACACACACACACACACACACACACACACACACACGAGGAGCTCACCGTCTTGGCCAGGATGAGGGCGTCGGACATGAGGTCGAGCAGGGAGGTGGTGGTGTGCACGTTGTAGTAGGAGTAGGCCGCCTTCAGACTGTGGTGCACCGGGTGGTTCATGATGGTGGAGGGCAGCGTGTAGAAACTCACAAAGTCCGTCACCTTGCCTTCCGTCTGTCACCCCGAGGGAGGAAGAGGAGGTCGTGTCAAACGTTATCAACCCTTATTTGAGATGAATGTGAAATGGACTGAATTCTACAGCCCTAGCACTACACCCACGTTACTGTGGAAAATGAATCAGGGGTGTAGGCACATGTCTTGTCATCACCTCCTGATGAAAGGCTATTCAGACGGAATGAAAGGCTTAAGAAGATTTCCCTGGAAAAAAAATTGAGATTGCACAACTCAAGAGAGAGCCCCGTATCAGTTGGCCACGAGAGACCTGAGCAGGGCTGTTGAAACAGCAATAAGATCATTAAAGACTTAAGAGTGGGGATTTAAAATCCATTAATACTACTACTACTACCCACTTATACTACCACTGCCACTACCACTACTACTAAGAATCCTTGAGCCTCAGATCAGAGCTTCAGATCAGAGTTTCAGATCCATGCAGTGGACGGCTGACGCAGGCGCTCACCTCCACCACGTAGGTGTGGATGATGTTCTCCTGGGGCACCAGGAAGTGGGCCACCTCCTCCTCGTTCAGCACGGGGGCCAGGTGGAACTGGGCCAGGTACTCCCCCAGGAGACGGTGCACCGCGGGCACGTCCTTCCTGGTCATCGGCCGCAGGCCCGGGGTCTTTGGGGCCTGGAGGGGTCAGAGGTTAAAAGGTCAAAGGGTCAGAGTGGACAACAAAGAGCCAGTTCGAATCAGAGTTAGAATGACCCCCCCCCAAAGTTGGAAAGGGAAGTGGGGGATTGATGATGTGTATGACATTAAAAGGGGAGGGTAAGAGCTGTGAAGACGAGGTCACTATAGTACACACTAATCAATAAAATGACTGTACGATGACTGTATAATAAAATGGGTGTACCTCAGGCAGTCGGTACAGCTTCATGGTGCGCTGCATGGTCATGTTGCGGCTCAGGTGGGAGAACTTGATCTCGATCAGCTTGCGTGGGTTCAGCGAGCGATGCCAGTACCTGCACACAAAAAAAGAAAAAAGGGAATTCTTTTAAAAGAAAATGCAAAAAAATATATATATGTTTTGCATTACAACAAGGTGATCCTAGTTTTTAAAATACAACACAAACTAAATTCACACATTTGAATGAAGCAGTTGTCAAAATAGTCACACCTGATCCAGTGAATGAGGTCATACAAGGGGAGACGAGTGAGTGAGTCGGCCCTACCTGCAGGTCCCCACTGGTTTGGGCAGCACCACGCCGGCCGTGTAGGCGGCCTGGAAGAAGCCCTGCTGGTTGACCCGCCTGGTGATCTCCCGGATCAGGACCGGAGCCACTCTTTTAGAGCGGAGCTTCTTGTGAACGCACAGATAATTAATTTCCACCATTTCCTTAACCCTAAAATGTGTAAAAAAAATAAAAATAAAAATAGAATACAAATGAATGACAACATTATCAAATCAGATTAAGCTTTGACAGATAGCTTGACATCAACAGAACAAATTGCAAATGCATATTCGTTTGGAACATCTCATTTTTCATTTTCCAAGGGGCGTCAGACCAACTTGCAGGCCTGCGACAGACAGACACTAGATTCCCTTGTTCTTTTTGTCAGAGCAAATCAATATATTGAGCACTGTCAGGATGTGAAGACGATTTTAACAAATATGACTAAAACGCTCCTCAAAACAATCGCCTTATCTGTCTTCAAACAGAAATTTCAAACAAATTATAGTCACATGACGACTGGCATATCATGTGACTTGCACGCATTCTGGCACAGAATGCAACCCTGGTCCACTTCAAAAAGATTCTATTTTCTTCCACAATAATATGAACTATTTCAGAGGCGGTTCACTCACACGTCGTAGATCCGGATGTTGGCGGGGATGGCACTGATGAAGCCCACCAGCTTCTGGTTGGAGATGACTCTGACACCGCAGTGCCACTGAGGCAGCCAACCGGGGGGGCGCAGGGACCTGAGACCAGACCACAGCTCATTAAGAGATCATACAAGGACACACCTCAACAAACACACACACACACACACACCTGGACACACACACGCCCCGACACACACACTTTTTTTTTTTCCATCCATCCATTAATTAATTGGTTGGTTGAACAATGACATTACAGAAGTTGTACGCAGAACAATTACCAAAGCAAGAAGTCGGGGGAATAGTCAAAGCGGAACATGTTGTCATCGTCCTCCACATAGTTCTCATTGAGGAGAGTGTAGAGCTCCTTCAGCTGAGAGTGACAGACAGAGGAAACGTCATTAGGAGAAGGCAAGGTACGAGGAGCCAGTTGTATGCCAGTGTGTAGGATTTTGATGCAGCTAGGGGTGAGGTTGCAGATCGCAACCAACTCAATACCATCCCTCCCCCCCTCGCCTCTCCCTGTCCCACAACGTGGGAGAAGCTACGGTGGCCAGTAAGGTGCCAGTACTTCCAAAACGATGTCATCGACAGCATCGAGTAGCCAAACGTTTCAAAGGATGAGGCTTCTTGATAGATCTATAAATTGTATTTCATTATTCCGTCTGAAAAGCTATAAATCACAGCTTACAAGTAAATTAGCGATTATGATTAAGCAATAAAAACGCATCCTCTCTTTAGCCTCGTCTGTTCTGCTACTGTAGCAACATGGCGGCCTCCATGGAAGAGGACCTGCCCATATGTGGATATAAAGGCCTCATTCTAAAGTAACGACAAAACAATGATTTATATTTATGGGATTATACACCAATAATAAAAAAAAATACTTATGCATATTATTTTCATGCCTGCCAAGTAGGTTATGCTACTTGCCACTAAATTCTCCACACTGCACCTTTAAGTCCCAAACTGATTCAAATGTGAGCTGTGACGTCTGTTTGAACATCAGAAGGGGGCTCTACTAGTCAATCACAGTGGGCCTTGCATCTGCTCAACGCTTCCACACTACACCTCAGCGGTTATTCTTGTTTTGAACAAATATGCTTTGTTTGAATACCAATATTGACCGCATAGAAAGAGATATGCAAGCACACAGTCTGTGTTTTCCCCTTTGGCTTTGTTTGAACACAGCCACAGTTTTCTTTCTGACATCAAACAAATCAAAAGTTCTATGCAACCCCTCCCAAAAACGAGGTTAACCCTAAACCCTACAGTGAGCATAACAAACCCATCCCTAAATCAAGTGACCTCCTTCACCCTCAAAAACAAGTTTCTGTCTCAAGCTACAGACACGGGCCAAATCAATAAACACTGGCAAAGGATCCCAAGGCAGATACATAGCAGTGTCATGCAGGTGTTTAAATATAGACTTTACCACTGCAGGGTCTCCCAGATCCAGAGCATCCCAGCAGAAGCCCTGCGGCAGGCTGTACGGCTCCTCGCGGATGTTGTCCTTGTCCGGTTCGATGGAGCCGTGTGATGTCACCACCTCGCCTGGTGGGGGGTGGGGTGGGGGGGGACACTTTAAACTTGACTCATGGTCACCGGGCGCAAAACCAAAAATGACGTCATCACGGCCCTCCAACACGGTGAAGCCGTAATATGTCGTGTGTCACTGCACGTACACATCACTGTCAAAGGGCCAAGTGGACTATGAATGCCATGGCCATGTGTGGACTGTTCTACGTAGTTGATGAATATTACAACACAGAGCCGTTTCCATATTGGACGGTTTAACTGTGGTTTTTAACTGTGAAAGCACACCACATTTACATTTTCATAATAGCCTACGTGCTCCTGTGTACGTGTACACATATTATGCAAATAAAGCCGCAACTTTTTCAAGCAAATAAAACAAACGCTTTCCCCAGTTTTGTAGAGCCTCACCTAGCTTGGGCACGGGCTGCGTGTCCCAGAACTGGTAGCTCCTCCGACTGGCCTCCTCCATGGTCTTGGCAGGGCCCTGGCCTACAGAGAACAACTCAATGGCCTTCTGGATCTCCTGGAGTTTATCGGCGGGCAGAGAATTGACCTGAAAAAGGTAAATCCAAGGTGTCAGGAGGAAGGATAAATCAATCGACTGGACTACACAACAGGTAACGTGAACAACATTGGTGTTGTGACCCCCCCTCCCCCCCCCCCCCCCCCCCCCCCCCCAACCCGCCCACCCACCCCCCAGAGGTAGCTTTGGAATTGCAAAGAATGAGCCGTCACTCTGGTTTTCCAGAACCCCCCCCTCTAAGCCACAAAAGAGGATGACAAACAAAAGGAAGGCTGAGCAGGGGGGAAAAAACTGACGCAGCCTTCTGCATCGGCCGTTCCTCTATTTGAACACGTACTTTGGCGATGGGGTCCTGTGCTTCCTCTGTTGCAGCGGACTTCTTCTTCCTCTGCTTCCTTTTCTTCTTCTTGGCCCCGGTGTCATCGCCCAGCCCCTTGTCCCTGATGGAGCGAGAACAAAAAGACAGGAGAGCCGGTCTCTAGTTCAGTGATCTCTCTGCATCGTGGTCAGATTTTGTATTGTAGGTAATAAAACAAAAGACAAAAAAGAGGCACATCACAAGTAGATCTGATGGAACGTCTGGACAAATATCTAGGGCTAGATACAGGCCTAACCCCCTTAACCTTAAAAAGCCATACTACTTAGTAGGCCATGGAGACGCCACACTCACTAAACTACCTCCCCTCGTGGATTGAGGAAGATTGTACGCTTAAAGGAAGTAATCTCATTAGGGACCGAGCAATGGCCGCCTCTTGTAACCACCACAGGACAGATGGTGAATCACGTGACAGCAGGGCAAGAGTGCATATGAATGTGTGCACCAGACAAGAGGCCTGTGACATTACCACTAAATGAATCGTTCTGCAGGTTTCCATGTCGACAGACAAACGCTGTACACATCGCGTTCAGCAGGGAGAAGCATGACACACGAAAAAAAGCGTCGACAGCCAACTCTGCGATTTCCGTTTGCACAACAGCACAGCCTTAAAATAAAACACTTCAAAAGTAGAAACCCAGACGCTCAACCGAGCCTGCCTTCGATTAAATGTGCTTAATGCCTTGCGGGTGTAGTAGTAGTAATCGGGATTGTATAAAACACGTTTTGTGGTGAAGTAGGAGAAGTGGGGTCGCGCAGCAGATGGGCGAACGGTGATCACAACGAGATGACACAAAGCTGCTGGTGACACTAGCAGACACACACTCAGACAATGGACATCTGACAGCCTGCAGGGTGTGCGTATGTGTGCGCGTGTGTGTGTGGCTACAGGTCACGTATTCATTGAGTTCCTCTGAGAGGATAGACTCGTATGCCATCGATGACATGTGCATTTCATTAAACGCATAAATATGTTCGATAAACAGCGAGGAGCCGTCTATCGCGTTCGGGCTGTGAGGAGGCTTGGGCTGCAGCCATCCTTCGCTTTAGCCCCTCGACTGTCAGAAAGCGAGATGAAAATTGACAGCGAGGGCCCGCCCAAACCAGGAAGTGAATACGTTCCAAACCAATCATATCACGCCAAAGCAGTAGTGCCTACCACTCGGACCAATAGGGTGCAGGCAAGTGGGCGGGACCGTTTCCATCGGGGTCTCGGCTCCTTGTAGAGCTAGCACGCCTAGGGTTTAGCTGCTACACATTTGGAAAAAGCGTGCGACACCGCGGAATGTTTTCCAATGTTTTCAAACGACTCGAACGTGTCCTCACCCATCGTCAAAGTGGTGGTCTTCGTTTTCACAGTCGCTGCAATGCCCGTGGTCTTCTAAATCTTCTTTCTCCGGCATTGGTGCTGTCTCATTCTCATCCGCCATCTTCAACCAGGAAGTGAAGGAGCGCCTTCTTCTTCTGCTCCTTCTAGGGTTTGAACGGCGGAGGAGGGGGGGCGCTGTCCGCGCATTACCGCCCCCTTCTGCACAGAGCGAATCACTCTGTAGCCTTCACTGCACTGCAAACTGGTTTACTTTCTAAATGTGAATCATATATACCAGCCTGGGTTAAAATGTCTTCCATCATGTCCTCCAGATCTTCCTACTGTAGTAGATAATGACATGCTGTTGTTACTCCTCTCCCTGACAATGCTCACACAAACCTGTAGGGTTAACATGACATGGAGGCCTTGTGTTTTATTCAATGACCCAGTCTTAACCTTGTAATGTAATTACTTCTTTGCTGTTTCAAGCAACCAGCCTTCTTTTAATGTTTATCTTTTCTGAATGAGTTAAATGGCTACCTCCCATTCAACACGACAAAAGGATCCCCCAAATCGCCTTCACCCCTTCGACTTCTTAGCTTCAGGAGAGGTAAATCTACTGCTGGAGTTACAAGCAGCCAGCGTCCCACTGCTAGGATCACTTGAATGAGCACCAACCTTTATGTTGAATATTGGAATGCTATTGTGTTCCCCAATTTCCTATTAAGAAAGGTATTTGTTGTCTGCATTTAATGTCCTGACCTGGGTAGAGAAGGCGATGGTAGCAAAAGGTTCTTATCCCTGAGTTTGAGTGCAGTCATTCTCCAGTACAGCTGCTCAGCTGGTTTGTCAAGTGTTTGTTTCTTTGTAATCATCTATATATCCTATGATAAGCATAGGAGATAAAGGGTGTATACAGTCCTGTGATCCCGCCCCCTGTAGTTGTTTGAGACGTGTCTAATGGAGTGACAGGTGTCATGACAGAGAATAAACGAGAACAACACACAGATTGTTTGAAAGAACAGACCACTTTCTTATATATTACTTGGTTAAAAACATAACACTGATTCACATTACAAAGGACCAACACATTTAAATATGCATTCAGTCATTTAGCAGACACTTTTATCCAAAGCAACTTGTAGGTTAGTAATAACATGCTCTATTTACCTGGTAAATAAAGAAGTTCATAATGTGCCATTACTCTCTTCAAAGAGTTCATGAGTTCATGTCATGTTAATGAGATATAGTGCAAATGCTAAAATCCTTGTATAAACGCTATAGAATACTATATACTGTATATATACACACTATGCTACCTATATTAGTTAAGTTATCTTTTAGTAGCATATGGTAGCATATATTTACATTTAAATGACCTACACTTAACCTGCATTTTTGTCAAATGCTGGTAAAGTAACAGAGGCAGACAATAAGAAACTTGTTGTGAAACTTGTCAATGTTTCACATGCACACATGTACATGAAATGGGGCGGATCCTGTGCTTCAATGAAAAAGTGAGATGTAATGCACATATATAAATAATACTGTTAATGAACACTGCGGATCCGTAGTGTAATACGTGTCAGGGCTTCAGTCACAGTTTTTAGGTTACAGTTTCAACGTTTTGTCAATGGTCAATCGAATAAACAGTCAATCAAATACTTAAAAAAGAACACTTAATGAGCATTTCAAATGTTGTTTAAGGTTGATGAGCTGACCAAGCAAAATCTCATTTGAATGAATACCATTAATAAGTAATTTCTATAAAAAGCAGCATATTAAGTTATTCATATTCGGAAAAAAAAAATCATACACCAAAAAAATACAAGCATTAAGAGTGCACTTGGCTGTTTTTTAAAAAGAGAGCAGAGTTCAACTATAGTTAAGAGCTTATTTTTTTTTAGTAATACTGATATTCTAAGTTAAAAAAAACGCGAGTATAAAATAGACAAAAGTTTCTCTGTTACAAAAACGCTTCATCGACCCAAAAAGATCAACAAGGCATTTGAGGTCAGTATTGGCCGATCAGTGAGTCCAGTGAGACTGAGAAACCGGCACAGGCGAGGCTCAAACACTCCCTCATGCATCACGGCTTTGTAACACATTGCAACACAAAGCGCCCAAAGGCCTCCGCCCTCTCCACCGTCCCTCCTTCTGTCGTAGAGCCGGCTCTGTGTAGGCACTTCAGACTGAGTCAGCGGCAGCACTCTCTCTCTCTCTCTCTCTCTCTCTCTCTCTCTCTCTCTCTCTCTCTCTCTCTCTCTCTCTCTCTCTCTCTCTCTCTCATCACATTCCTGGCGCTTCTCCCCTTTGTTGTGGAGCTTCTCCGCGCGGCGTTCGCAGGTCACACCTTGCCCTTTGCGGCGGCTGCGCGCGCCGACACCGTTTTGATGTGCACTCCCTTGCGGCTCACCTTGACGTGGATAAAGAGCGACGCTGGCGACAGACTGGAGCCGTCCGCCTTCAGCAGGTGGATATGACGATAACCTGCGTAAAAAATCATACACACACACACACACACACACACACACATACATATACACACAGAAATAGTGTCATTCATAATAGACAAAGGTGGATACTTACATTTAGGGCATTAATCAGACACTTTATCCAAAGTGTCACAATAAGTACATTTGTCAGAAGAAAGAGAAACAATATAACAACATATCGCTGTCGGTACAGTAAGGGTGTTCATAGAGCCAAGTGCCAAGCACTAACAATCGCTAGGTTAACCCATTCCCCGTATACAACAAAGATAGCTAGGATAAGATGCTACGCAATGCTAAGTACTATTTTTAAGTACTAGAAAGTACAGCATACAATAAGTGCATAAGAGGGGTGTGGGGGGTAAGGGGGGAGGCTATGCGGAGTCTAGGTGAACTCTACTTAAGGCTAATGCAATGCTGCGATGCTAACAGCCACAATGTTTCAAGAGTGTCTGGTTGCAGACTCATGGGGGAGTCGAGCTCCACTAGAAAGGAATATATTAACGAGGGGATCGCCGGAGAATATCCAATCACGTTGGTTTAAATCCCTGGGGTAAGGGTAAGGGTTAGGGTTAAGGTTAGGAGTCAGCATGCGAGTTTGACTGACAGGCTGCCTGTGCAATCCTAGCACTTGAGGCGGGACACAATAACATGACCGCTATATGTATGTGAAATAGATCGTAACTAATGCAGGGTATCAGGGTATTGTAATGTTCTGTTAATCAGTGTAATTGTAGATAGTGGAGGGGACGTATTTCCGCTCTACAGTGGAACTCCACTCCCCGATGGGTCTGCAACCAGACCCAGATGTTTTAGCTTGTGTTTACCTGTGCGCAGGCTAGTGAAAGGAAGGGTGAACTGGCCCACAAATTCGTTCTTGGCGGTGTGCTCATGGTCCTCCACTACGAAGCGGACCAGGGCCAGCTCTGGGACCTGCAGCTGGAAGCTCAGGGTGCAGTCCCAGCGCGGGTTGAAGCCTGCAGGGGGCGCATGAGAGCCGTGAGACAACGCTGTAGCTACAGACTAGAACCATCTGCCTTTAGTCAGTGGATAAACTGTTTTCCTACAGCTGTCTGGTTTATTCCAATGAAAATAAAAGGGGATAGTCTGTGGGGAATAGACCCAACAACACTTCATGCAGGCTGGCTTTCTTTGCAACCACACTAAATATATATATTTTGGGCATTTAAATGAATTAGCCTTAGCCTTCATATCCCCAGTTCAACACAATTCCATTACATAACTACTACCTACTAGCTACTAAAAGCCTCAAAGATGGCATAAATATACAGTATATATATAAAAAAAGGATTTGATTACCGTTGTTGTCAATGCGGTGTGTTTTGTCTCTGGAATTGTCGATGGAAACGCCGTGGATCTCCACCCAGACCTGGGGGTCCACGATGGCACTGGCCTTGGTCTGTATCGGTTTCGGCAGCTGCTGCGCGGACAAGATCTGTCGATGGGGAGAACGGGGAGTGGAGCCGTTTTAAAATCCAATCCTCCTCGTTAAAAAAAAGATGGTAAAAAGGTCAAAGCTATGGCTGGCTAATCATCATATAAGCGAGCAACACAGCTCCTCAGCTCTGCGGGAGCCATCAGTGTCAACACTTAAAGGTCCCACGTTATACCACCAGGTGTGAGGGTGATTAGCCACTACAAGCCGTTTTGAAAATCTGCCTCTTCTGACGTCACAAGTGGGCGTGTCCACCTGGATGTGCGCTGGGATAGATCGGTCCACCGGCCAACCCGGTGGACCGGTAGCAAACGTTGCTCACCAAGCCGTCGCACTTCTAGGTGGACACGCCCACTCGTGGTGTCAGAGGAGCTGACCCCCTGACGGAGGACTCACGCGTATCGTCAGCTGCGTGGGGACGTGCCCCGGGCCCCCGCCAGTGTTCTCGGGGTCAAAGGTCAGCGTGGGCGTGCGCAGGAAGCTGGGTTTGAGGATGTAGCCGCAGCGGCCGTTGGGGAGGAAACGGCCCTGGTTGAGGTCCATCTGCTCCCCGGGGGTCTGGAAGTTCAGCGCCACTGCATGGGGGCGGGGGGGGGGGGGGGACACACACCGAGAACCGTCAGGCCACGCCCACGTCTGAACGGGTTGTGGTTTGCATTCAATGGTCCGTTGCGTTTTGTTCTCATCGGTCGGTTTTTGATTTCGAAGGTGTGATGTTATGCCACCGGGTTTGAGTGTGATAAGCCACGACGAGCCGTTTGAAAATCTGCTTCTTCTTGTGTTTTGGTGACATCACAAGTGGGCGCGTCCACCTAGATGTGTGATGGACAGATCAGTGTAGCATCCTTCCCGGTGGCCTGTAGCAAACGTTGCTCATCTATCCATCATACATCTAGGTGGACACGCCCACTTGTGATGTTGCAAAAAGATGCATTTTGGGTGAGGAGTTGCAGTAGAAGGTGGGGGTGGGGGGGGGCGTGTGATTCCCATGGCTACGACCCATTTGTGATTATTTTTAGAGTCGTACAGTCGTACAGTCGCTATTTAACCGAAACGGCGTTAGCAGTTCGTTAACAGTTCGTTAACAGTTAACAGTCCGCGTCAGATTCCATTTTAGAGCCGCTTGGCCTGCAGTGCTCCTACCCATCTGGCAGCCGCTGTTCCACATGTCCTGGGGGTCGTAGTTGGAGGACTGCAGCCGCTGGCCGGCCGGGTAGATCCGGCTGAGCTGTCGGCTGTTGTGCTTCACAAAGAGCTTCCCTGCGTCGGCAGACAGACAGAAGACGGTAAATGGACTGCATTTATAGACCAATGCTTTTCTGACCAATGGTCTCTCACAGCGCTTTAAACATGCACCTATTCATACACACATTCACACAGCGACAGCGGCGTCAACCACTGTGAGGACGTCTCGCTCAGGGACACCTCGACACTAATCTAGGAGGAGCCGGGGATCGAAACTAGCAACCTTCCGGTTACCAGCCGACCCCGCTCTACCTCCGGAGCCACACGCCTCCCCTAAGACCAAACGGTGTAAGATGTAGGGTGCGGGTGTACGGGACGTGGCGCTGACTTGTCCCCCACACAGGGTGAGCCGTTACCCGAGTCCTTGATGAGCCTCAGCGCCTCGCTCTCGGAGAACGAGGACATCTCGTTGGCTGCCTTTTCAGCCAAGTTCTGGAACCCACGGAACGACACGCTGCGGCAGTAAACCACCAGCTCAGACAGCTCTGGGCTCAGTTTGGACGAGACCGCCTGGGGAGCGCAATAAAAATTGTATCAAAACACAAAAACTAAATGCGTTAAAAAACACATTGTTTTCCTCAAACTTTAACGTGGGTATATTTGATCGGCATTCTGTTGGGAACAGTCAACAGAAACAGTCCAGCTCCTCGCAGAGGCAGCCTTGGTTCACAGCCCTGCAACACACACCCATGCACATGCACACACGCACACACACACACACACACACGTGAAAAACAAGCACACACGGCACACACACACACGTGCACAAACATGCACACACACACACACACACACACACACACACACACACACACACGCACTCACATAAATGCACACACGCACACATGTGGGAAAGACAAGCACACACGCGCACGAACGCATGCACACACACACACATGCACAAGCACAAACACAGACACTCGCGCGCACACACATTTTTCTTGTTTTTGATAGCTTTATAATAAAAAAAACAAAACAAAACAAAACTTTTATGCCTCCAGTTACGCCCCCCACCTGCGTTGCTCATAAAATAACAAAACGGTTCCACTCTCCACCTCAACCTCTGCCCACCCCTCCCCGACCCCGTGACCTCCAGGGGGGTTCACCTTTGTGGGGTCCCGCTTGCTGCCGGCCAGCGCCTCGTCCTCAGAGCTGGACGAGAAGCTGCCCTCCTTCCCCAGCTGGCCCAGGTGAGGGGTCTCCCTCTTCCCCTTCACCAGGATACGCCCCCGCAGCTCCTGGGGACGCACACAAGGACGCACACGGACACACACAGACACACACTCATTAGGGCCGATGATGGTGACTACGGAGCTGTGTGTGTAGTGTGTGTGTGTGTGTGTGTGTGTGTGTGTGTCTGCGTGTGTCTGTGTGTAAGCAGGGTAATAAGTAAGTTACATCTTGCGAGGCATCTTGCGTGTGTGTTTTGAATCCGTCCATTTGTTTCATGCACAGTGTAGTTCCACCTTGGACCAGTGGGTGGCGCACGGGGCTCATGACCATCTACTATGTACAGCTTGTGTACATTCACACAGAACACCCTTCTATGTCAAACCTGATGCTTTTGGCCACGGACGTTTCTAGCTGTGTTACGTGTGAAGAAGGACAGACTTGATTTTTCTGCAGATTACAAACTGAACAAAGTGTCAACTCTCACTTGGTTTAGGTGTCATGTTGCGGCCAAACCAAATGTCACAACAAAAGGTTCTACTGTGTGTGTGTGTGTGTGTGTGTGTGTGTGTGCGTGTGTGTATATCGACACCTGTATGTGTATGTGTCAGTGTACGTGCGTCTCATCCCCTCTATGTGTGTGAGTGTGTGTACATGCGTAGTTGTGTATCGGGCCCTGTATGTGGTGTGTGTGTGTGTGCGTGCGTGCGTACATGTGACCACGCGCGTCAGGGCCCTGTCCCTTTACCTCGGGTGACGGCAGGTCCTTCAGCGGCGTCTCTCGGAGGGGCCTGCTGAGCAGCTTGTTGCCCAGGATGGAGCTCAGGTCGCGGGCCATGACCGCCTGCTGCTCCACGGAGCAGTGGTTCTCCAGGGACAGGATCAGGGGGTACGGGGACGCCTGCAGGGAGCCAGAGAGAGACAGGGACCCGGTTACAGTATGAGTTGAGTTACGGTATGTACAGTATGTAACTCAACCACAGCGTTGGGGCCAGGAGTGTAGGGGAGATCATTCAGGGCTGGTGGAGGCTGTTTTTTTTTTATTACGTGCTGCTGTGCTTTTATTATAAGATGGGACAATGCAACAAAAAAAAAAGCATTACGCTGAGCATATATATTGATTTAGTGGTTTTAGTTTTATTTCTTTAATGCACTTTTAAGCTCTTATGCAAGGCTTTTGATTATGTTGAGATTATCCTGAGATGTCACTATTTACAACGGACGTACTCTGTTTACTCGTCCTTTCCGAAGGGGAAAGCTACTCTGCACCCGATCCACTTAGAAACGTGCCGATGTTTCAGGAACTTTGTGCAGCACGTTTTAAGTACATTCTTTTTTTATTAGTGTGATTGCGAGGGGTTAGGCACATAAGCCCAAATGACCCACAATTTGTACCACACACTCCTTAATACTGCGGTTGGGGTTAAATACTATGGTATTATTTTCACTTTGATTCTATTAAAAATGGCTTAGTTATGGCAGATTTACGAAAAAAATTGGATTATGCAAATGATCCGCCATTGTTCAACAAATCCGCATTAGAGAAGACAAACAAGTCCACTTTAGAGAAGAGGCCTACAATTTACCCTTTAAGAACCTCCCCCTTAGGTAATGGTTATGGTTGTTAAAGTTGGTACACCTATAGAAACCAGGCTTAAGCAGGCCTCCAAAAAGTGAAGTACCGCTTCGGCCACAAGGGGCGCCATAACCCACCACCAAACAAAAACATTCAGCCCCATTGTTCAATCAATCGACGAGTTGGCAAGCAATCACACACATTTTCTTCAGAAAAATGCACAAACGGCGACATGTCTACTTCCACTTTTGATTGTACGCTTCACGTGTTGATTTGGATAACAGGCTCTGCCAAAAGGATAACGGTGTCTGCCAGGCGCTGGTTTACCTTGAAGGCGTACTGGCCGATGGTCTTGATGACCTCTTTGAAGGGCACCTTGGAGGTGAGCGTGTGTCCGTGGTAGATGACCGGCTCCCCTCGGTCTCCGTCCCAGCAGTCCAGTTCCACGCAGCGGCAGCCCTGGTTCAGAGCCCTGCATTGCACACGCACATGCAGGCACACACACACACACACACACATACGCACAAACATGCACACGCACGCACATGCACATGCACACACGCACGCACGCACACA
>NC_140271.1:15608059-15631112 GCF_964030765.1 Micromesistius poutassou | reverse complement strand
CTTGCGGGGGCCACGGAACACCACGGTGAAGCAGTGGGTGTCCGGCACCGAGCCGGCCAGGCTCTGCAGAGCCTCCGACTGACAGCCCTCCCGCACGCACTCCACCTCCGTCACCGAGACTGGGAGGGAGAGGAGAGAGAGGAAAGGAAACAAACAGAAAGGAAAGGAGAGAGGAGAGGAGAGAGAAGAGAAGAGAGGAGAGGAGAGGAGAGAGGAGAGGAGAAGAGAGGAGGGGAGGAGAGGAGAGGGGAGAGGAGAGAGAGGAAAGGAAACAAACAGAAAGGAAAGGAGAGAGGAGAGGAGAGAGAAGAGAAGAGAAGAGAGGAGAGGAGAAAGAGGAGAGAGGAGAGGAGAAGAGAGGAGGGGAGGAGAGGAGAGGGGAGAGGAGAGAGAGGAAAGGAAACAAACAGAAAGGAAAGGAGAGAGGAGAGGAGAGGAGAGAGGAGAGGGGGGGAGAGGAGAGAGAGAGGGAGGGGAGGGGAGGGGAGAGGAGGAGGGAGAGTGGAGGAGAGAGAGATGAGAGGAGGGAAGAGGAGAGGAGAGGGGAGAGGAGAAAGAGGAGAGAGGAGAGGAGAGAGAGGAAGGGAAACAAACAGAAAGGAAAGGAGAGAGGAGAGGAGAGGAGAGAGAAGAGAGGAGAAAGAGGAGAGAGGAGAGGAGAAAGAGAAGCGGAGGGAGAGGAGAGAGGAGAAGACCGTCGACGACAGGAAAGGAACGGAAGGAGAGACAAGAGGAGAGGAGAGAGAAATGGAGACATGGGAGTGAATGGAAGTGTCAGTGTGAAACTGAATATGCTTTAAGTGGACTATATATACATATTCATTTAATCTGTAAACAGTGTAATGAAACCAACAACACATTTTTCAAAGTCGCAAAAAACAATTCCTTCATTTTCCAGTCTGCAGCACTTTGACTGAATACCAAAACAGCAAACGATACAAATAGTGAAATATGAAATAAAACCAATTCACCAGAGAGAGTCACGTGTTGAATGTTTCAGGGTACAATAAATAATAATACTCAACCCAGTCGAGAAGTGACATCGCAGTGCGTTGCATGGCAACCAGCCTAGTGGTTTTAAAACATGAACCAGGCAGCCAGGGCAGGTCTATCAATGGACAAGATGTAGCTCTTGTATCCCGTCTGGATAAAATTAACCCTCAACGGCAGCCGCTAGAACCAACAGCCCACTGGAGCACTCTGGTGTGAGCTATGTCCTTAATTAAACCCAACCGGTCACTCTCTGACACATGTCAGACACGTGGGCCATTTCTCAGGTTACTGCAAAATATATTTTTACTTCCCAATGCTGTGGTGCGAAGGCATTCCTCACGTTTCCCGCAAAAATCGATAAATGCTAAAATGTTTCAAATATTTTCGGCAATGCGGCAATGCTGTTTCGTATTGCGAAAAACAACCAAATATTGCTTCTCGCAGGGCACCTGTTAAATTTGTGCTACTGCGATCCTGGTCATATATCGTGTGTACAACCCGGTATCATCAACATCTAAAAGTAGCTCCGTCTGACATCGACGGCCTCACATCGCGCGATGAACCACTTCATGGGTACTGTGAGAGTCTGTGTGTGTCCGGGGCGCTCAGTTCAGGAGGTCGCCCTGTCCATCAACCCAATCACACACTCAAGCTTGTGTGTGTGTGTGTGTGTGTGTGTGTGTGTGTGTGTGTGTGTGTGTGTGTCAGTGTGGGGATGTGTGGGTTGGAGGTCTTCAGGGGTCTACCCGGAACCTTAAGATCCGAGATCCGAGACCCGACCCCGGGACCCGTACGGGTAATGCTCCACGTTTTATTGTAACCCGAGTCCGGTCCCATTCTATTCATGCGGGTCCCGGGTTTGTTGATCATGATTTGTAATACCCGAATGTAGCTGGGATACCCTGGATCAGGGCAGATCTAGGGAGGAACGCGTTGACCTGGGGGTTAGGTTGACCATCAGGATCAGAATACAGAGCGCACGGCAAAGACGGATGTTATATGTTACATGTGTAAGACAAATAAGACACATCTCATCTTTTAAAGCGAAACAGTAGCTTATCCCCGTCAGTTCCATCTGGTATTTTGATCTCCTTCTATTAGGCTACCACATGTTGCGTGCGACAGGCGTAACGGTTCCAGCAGAAAAACAACATGTTTAGTACCATTTTAATCACAGGGTATGTCTGGTCCATTAGTTACCCCGTCCCTCCTCGGATCCTGGGTCTCTTTGTGGGCACGTACCAGGGAGGGGCTGTTACCACTCAGAACGACAACAACGGGTGGGTATATCCGTTCAAACACATTTCCTGGATCCATTAGGGTTTGAGTAATTTTGGACCTGTGACTAGAGTACATTCTGGTTAGTGTGTGTGTGTGTGTGTGTGTGTGTGTGTGTGTGTGTGTGTGTGTGTGTGTGTGTGTGTGTGTGTGTGTGTGTGTGTGTGTGTGTGTGTGTGTGTGTGTGTGTGCGCGATGTGTACACAAGCACACACACACACACACACACACACACACACACACCTAATGGACCTCAAATCTCTAGTCGGTAATTGAGACTACACACTGGTCACACACTAGTCGGTTATTGATTATATCTGCTGTGATTGATTGACTATGTTTCCCCCTGCTCGCCAGAGTTGCTAGTTCGAGTCTTAACGCACACAGCGGGTTACCACACGGTTACAGCCCTCGACACCGTCTCCCACTGCTAGAGCTGGGAGTATATTTAAACCTGACTGGCTCCCTCCAAGGCTGCCCCACCCTCCCCCACCCTCCCCCTTCCTTCCCCTTCCTCACCCCCTTAAGAGCAAACACGGTAGAGAGCAAGAGGCACATGCAGGACATTCCAGACAGAAACAACAGAGCACAGAGTTACGTTGGCCGCTGGTCAGTACAGGTCGTGAAAGGTCCCAGAGGGCCAGAGCCAGGACAGACACATGGCCAGAAGGACAGGTGAAGGACAACTATAAACGGAACATCATTTTTAAATCGTGCAAAAGTATTTTTACTGCACGAGCATTGAATGTTTCTTATGCAAAGAAAGCGTTGGCCTGGAAATTGACCTTTGACCTGGTTGCTCTCTTCCCCGTAGAATAAACAGGCCTGTGTGATTGCAACAGAGACACTGTTGTGCGTTCTGTCTTCAGTCTTAGATTTACCTATGAGACTAACTTAGGAACGTTGCCCAATGGCATACCGCAGTGGCATTAGTCCCTAGTGTGTGTCGTAAAGCTCTTCACCAAGGCAGGTTTCCCATGGGGCCCCTGGGGAAGGGCCCTGTTTACAATGCCTGCAGCCAGTTTAACTCAGGGCCCCTCGAAGGCTGAGGTCAGCTGGCATTAGTCCATGACTGATTACGTGGTGTTCCACATGCCAAATACCCTCAAAGTACGCTTTGAGTCAAACAACTTAGTTCTGTCAATTACATCACAACCAAGAGCTTGGTCACGCGGTGCATATGTGTGTGTGTGTGTGTGCGTGCGTGCGTGCGTGCGTGCGTGTGTGTGTGTGTGTGTGTGTGTGTGTGTGTGTGTGATCCACACAAAACGATGTGTGTGTGGTCAACTGCATGAGTGTTCACCTTGACACACACATCTTATTATGTGGATGTTTAACGGCGAGATAAGAGATAAGAGATAAAGAGAGAGAGAGAGAGAGAGAGAGAGAGAGAGAGAGAGAGAGAGAGAGAGAGAGAGAGAGATGTACTGCAGATGGGTTCTGTGAATGTAGGTCAACACGCACTCATGGATTTAAGTTGAGAGAGAGAGAAACTGAATGACAGAAATAAACAGAATGAGAAAGAGAGAGAGAGATAAGGGGTCGTAAGTTCAGAGATCAAAGAATGACATTCCCGAACCTAACAAGAGGTTTGAGGATTACTGCCCCTTGGAACGTGGGAATGGTCTTAAGCAGGCAGGCCTCCAGCCCGCACCTTGCCCTGCCAATCATATGATGATACGTGAATAAAGGCCTTCTAAGCTTCTCATCAAAGCAAAACATGTTCCAGATGGGATAGAGAAATCGGGGAGAGGACAATGTTATATCTTGTTGAACATTTGCAGATAAGGACAATATTATCGCTGGTTAAGATAGGCGTAGTGACAGCAAAGCAAGTGCTTTGGAAACACAAACATAAAGAAAGTTTCTACATTGCATCAGCACAAGGACACTTCCTCCTCCTTCTAAGCCTTCCTCTGAGAAACCTTTTGCCATGTGCCATGGTCCGTCAACTGTTTTGAAATTAGAATGTTTTTTTACTCCATAAATGTAAGGCAAGCTATGTTTACTAAACAATAACTAACATTGGCTGGTTATTATATTATTATACTATATACTGTATACTAGGTATATACATTTGCTGCCAAGTCCTCTACACCATTATTATTAGACCATATGAAACAAACCATAGTCAAAAACAAATAACCCATCTTTTTGTATTATTACCATTCATTTAAAGCTGCAGTATGTAATATTTAAGAGCACCTTTCGTTGATCGCGAGATTCTTAACTAGTCATAGAGAAAACCAAAATACACAAAAAATAAAAGTAAAAAGACTAAAAAGTGGGAACGTACTGCTTATCTCACTACACAAACTAGATGCCGAGCACGTCGGCTGGTACGAGAGGTCCTGCTGCTTTAACACCAACCACCGAAGAGGCACCTACATGTCTGCTGGGCCTTGGCCCGGCTGGAGCTCTTGGTGGTCTCACACCACACGGTGACCCCGTCCTCCAACAGGCGCAGGTTCCGGCTCTTCTGCCAGCGGGACGAGCGCACCTTCACCATGCTGGAGCCCCCCAGCATCACGCGGACGTCCTCGTTGTCCTGCACGCCTGCGACACACATCACGGTAAAGGGTAAGTGCATTTATACAATGCTTTTCTAACCAGTGGCCACTCAAAGCGTTTTGCAACATTGCCTGACATTCACCCGTTCATGCACACATCCGCACGCCGACGGCGGTGTCAGCCACGTGAGGAGACAGCCGGCTCGTCGGGAGCAGTTAGGGTTGAGGTGTCTTGCTCAGGGACGCCTCGACACTCGAACTAGCAACCTTCTGTTTACCAGCCAACCCGCTCTACCTCCTGAGCAAGATGCCGCCCCACATCAGCATGCGGCTTTAAACCTGCGCTCTACTAGCGCGGCTAAATCCCATGTTTTCTGTTGTGTTGACGTCATCGCAGAGAAAATTATCACGAGTCACGTATCATTGTGAGATTTCAAGTCCCGTTTCTTTCCGGTAAAGTCATAGCCATAACCATCGTCATTGTCCCATTACAGTCATTGTTGGAATAATGGGCTTCTTTTCCGCTCCTGCCTTTGCTTCTGTTTGTGTTCACACACTGCTTCTACCAAAAGCAATAGTTATATGTTTTATATACAAAGCTGGAGCCACCTCACTTGACCCCTGCGGGAAGCAGCTCCCAGTTTGGTGCTGTGGAGTTTATGAGTGTTATCTCAGAAGGGAGACATAATGACAGAGTCATTAATGAGCGCTGGATAGAGCGCTCCATCGTCCACAGCTCCCAAAACATCAATTCAGCCCAGCCACTGCGTCATTAAAGGCTCATTAAGAAAGGAACTAAAGGAGTGGGGAAAAGGGAAATTGTCTGTCGCCTGACATTTATCATTTGTCTTTATCATTAATCAACACAAATACAGCTACAGGAATATCTGCGGCCCTATTACAAGGTAAACAACAATTTAGAAGAGGGAGTAAACCTTTAGAAAACGCTTTTCGTGAGTCATGGATATTTTATGCCAAGAAATGCTGGGAAAAAATCCTTCTTGAATACACAAACCAACTGTACGACAGCCACTCTGGGACATCAAGAAAGACAACCCTGTGTTTGTGTTGAATCACAGCAGGACCCGGCCCCGCTCAGGTCCCGCCATGGCGGAGAAGCAACCTCTCTACACCTCTCTACAAAGCTTTATTCTTTATGCTTTTAAAGAGCTGTTTAATCCATAGTCCCGAGCCAACGCTCATACACCTTCTGTCCACTGTAGCGTTGACCCTCTCCAGCAGAGTTCAAGAGATTTAATCACGTTTTACTTTTTAATCACCCCCTTTGTTTTTCACACCAAAACAACTGTAACCGCTTCACTTGTGATCGTCCTGATTGCCTAAGAGCCGACTGAGTTCCACACCGGTTACCAAGGCTACAGCACAACAGAGACCCCTCCAAGTACCCCACCCCCATCCCCACCCCCCATCCACCCGCCGTAGATACCCAGACTCACCCAAGTATCTACGGCTAAAGGGTGAAACCACATGGACGTGTAATAACAAATGAATACCACATACCGCCATGGCCACAGATTTAGTTCAAAGAAACTCACTGGGAGGAAAAGAAAACACAAAGGCGGCCCTCACAACACTCCCCCACCACCACCACCACCACCACCACCACTTCGACCCTCTAGCCTTGAACCACAACAACCCAGTTTTCCACTAATAGTCGCCAGGCTGTTACCCAACACAAGGCATTCCTCTGGGCTGACCAGAGAGGCTAACGGATTCACAGGAGCTTTTTCAACCACTCAAAAGGTGTCTTAAGGCTACCGCACACCACAAGATTTTTTAATCTTATGAGATTTTTGAGTCGGATGTACACCACACACATAAAGAGAATCTCAGCCGATTTTGTTGCTCTCCGATCGTAAATACAAATACATGAGATTCGAACACAAGACGGAACACCACACACTATAGGACAATCTTGTCCGATAATTGCACGCTGCAGGGCCGTGGAGGCTACGTCATCCAGCACGAGACAATTGTAGAACTAGAGCAACTCGCGTCAACAGTGAAAATGGATAGTGTAGTAGCGGTGGGATAAGATTTCTTATAGGCTGTTCTGAACTTAAAATATAAAATATAAAATCATTATTCTACACGTCAGTTCCAAAATGACAAGGATGCACACACGGACACACCCACAGCTTTACCGAAGCCCACTTTCAATATTACAATGATAATTAGCAGGATTCATAGGCTTTTACTTATGTAAAAAAACTGGTTCCAAACAGGCCTAGATTTGAGGCCCATTAGGTGAAAAACCAACTAATTGTTGGATTGGGGGAACAATCAGTGTATTGACCACCGTGCGTTATCATGCAAATGCCCGCTACACAGAGCGTGTCTCACCAAGGGGAGATTCTTAAGCTGTGTACACGCTAAGAAGAGAGACCACGTATTGTCCCAGGTGCACATCAACAGTGCGGTCAGTGGGACGGACCTCTGATAGGGGTGAAGGGTCAGGGATCCAGCTGCTCTCAGACACATTGCACCGCACTCTCTCCCTCCTTCCTCATGCCTATACACGCCGGCTCAGCATCACCACGGTCTTCTGGGGTTTGGTTCAGGTTTCCCTCGAACAACTGTCACGCAGTCTAGCATGGTTGTGCCGATTTTACGCCGGTGTGAAAATGTCCGTAATTAGCACCAAGGAGATACAATACTGTGGGGGTGGGGCCTGGTGAGTATCTCATGCCATTGGTTTTTCCTGAAAGGAGAGAAGGACCGGTGCAGAGTTGGTGCGAGCTGCAGTCTTTGCAGTTCTATAACACTTCATCTAGGAATCCCATGAGCACTGGAGCCTGAAACCTCAGATAACACTGATCAGGAGACAGGAGGTTCTCGGGAAGGAGAAGATAGAGCTGAAAGAGATTTCATGAAAGGCAATATTTTTTTAGGCCCAAAGTTTTCAACAAAGACTTCAATGTCTGACAGAGAGCACATCTTGTGAACCGCTCTTCAAGGCAGCTATTAAAAGGAGCCGCGCTGAAGCCAAATTATGTTCATGTGGACGAGGCCAACTCCTAAATGTGTCAACAAGGTCACTCTTTTGAGAATGTGACTTTGTGAATTAGCATTGCTGCAAAAGAGGCATTATTAGGACACCTCACGATAATGTTAAATATAGGCTACTGCTGCTATGCATAGAATGATGTAATCATGACCTAATCACTTCCTCCTTTCATGCCATCAGAACACATGACCTGCATTGTATGGATTTCCACCAATCCACTGTCTTTCAGATGTCTTGTTAGGCTCCCCGCGACACAGAGCAAGTTATCTTTTCCTCTTGGTTGTTGCC
The DNA here is from genome assembly GCF_964030765.1 of Micromesistius poutassou. NCBI lineage: Eukaryota > Metazoa > Chordata > Actinopteri > Gadiformes > Gadidae > Micromesistius > Micromesistius poutassou. The sequence continues at coordinate 15,623,015 of NC_140271.1, read as the reverse complement.
AAATGCCCGACAGCCTAAAACGACGAATCACTCTGCAGGGCTTTACACTGTAAGGTCAACAACATCATCACAGCCTAGAGTTGCTGAACGGGCTAAATCCTGCCCTGCTTCCTCCCGCCTCAGAGGACGCTAGCACTGCAGAGGTTTATGGTCACAAGTCAGCAGGTTGACTCTAAACAAGTTTTAATATTGCTGGCAGCAGTAGCTGTGATTAAGGGCTTTAACAATTTCCATAAAAATCCAATCTCCTTGACGCCATCTTTTGCCCTTGCACAAGTGGATCTACACACAAGCCTATCTGAGTAACACCCGACTGAATCAACAGAGTCCTGTCCGGCAGGGCCTATCAGCATCATTTGGTATACATTTTTCAGAATAAGCAAGTGCAATAATGTGATTGTGTTATTTACATTTGAATTGACCCTTGCAATCAAAATTAGTGTGGAATAAAGAATTGAAAGACTGTATTACACTCTTGGTGAAATAAATCTTCCCTCAAGGGCCTCATGAACAAAACATCTCCTTGCAATGTCTCCTAAGTCCATCCAACACCGCAGTGCCAGTGAAGAATGAGCGTCAAAGGCAGCAATGGGTTTATAAAACCTCCAAGCAAATGGGCAGGCAGAGGAGAATAAATGGAGCCCCAAGATTCAACTGTGATGTCTTTAAATTGGGAAAATACTAGCGATCCTGCCTGTTAATGAATGACCAATGTTGATTGCTGTGAAGATTCAAAACCTCTATCCACAGACTACTATGTCATGTGATTTTTCATGCGTCCAAAAACAGCATGCAATTTCACTCTGGAATTTCTACTTTTACAAAGCATTGACACACGTGGTACAGGTGCAATAAACTAGGTCAGTGTCAATAATATTATAGGCGTTTTGGTATGATGATTGATGATGAATGAAAGATGTATGCTACTATACCGGTTTTCATTATTTTACGTCACTTAAAGCGGACAACAACATGACGTTAACTACAACCACGCGCGCGCGCACACACACACACACACTGCCTGAGTGACACCTTACTCGCTATCGTCAGACCGCTGAGGGGTTGTGTCGGCAGTCTATTTCTGGCGAGTCGTGACCATGAGTTAAAAACATTTGCGGCTGGAGCCGTTTTATTTGGGATGAGCAGGACGAGGCCAACAAATACTTACAATTATGTAATAATCATTATTGTGAAGATAAAATATAGGCCTATATACTTTTCTACAAGGACTTGTTCTACATCTAAAGAATAAGTTGATTTAGAACAAATTTATCATTTTGCTCAGCGATTTAAAAATAAATGCTATTTAAATTGAACTACAAGTTTAATTTGGTTCAACTAAAATGAATTGAGCTAATTTAATAACTCAAGACTGCAACAACTGGAAAAAAAAAAAGTTTAAAACTTATTAAAAGTTTTTTTGTTTTTTTTTAAATTGTGCATTGCACATCAAATCTGTCTTTTAAAAATGTTCTCATGTTCTCATAAATGTCTTACCAAGTTTCCTCAGAGGGTCGTGAGACTTCTCCACCGCCTTCTTCTGTTCATTGCTATTAGCTGCTGGTTTTTTGCTGTTCCCTAACATTATACAAAGTCGAGCCGAACGCAGGAGTGAAGTCGTGGGGGCCAAACCGAGAGCGCAGGTGTCCTCCCCGGAGCTAGTATCAGTGCTGGTGGCTCAAGTGGTGTGTTGGAGGAAAGAGTGGAGCGCTGAGTGCGAAAGTAATTCCCCCGAACCCAAGTCCCTCCCAAGCATTGCGATGCCCGCGCGATGTGCGTAATTTGATGCCAATTCCATGCGTGATTTAAAGTCCCTAAACAAACGAAGGAACGCGCCTATGTGATCTATACATCTGCTGCAAAGTTTCTGTTTAAATTATATTACTAGTAGCCTACTACTACTGCTGCTACTACTACTACTACTTCTGCTCAAAGGGCGTCACTGATTGCGTTATGTAATGGGAACAGCTCAAATGAAAAGAAAACCCACAGAGGGCAGTAAGAACTGTTTTGTTTGTGGGGAAATGTTTTCTCCATAACAAATAACTAATAAAGAGGGATACAAATTTAGCAGCAACCCACAGAGTCGCTCTTGAGAGAAAAAAAAACCCCATGGTGGTCGTTTGTCTTGTTTATTTATCAAACAAACTATAAACTGGCTCCATCTGGTGGTTATTAAATGTAACTGCATATATGAGGGACATACGCAGGATAGCTTTTTAATATAAACAATCATCAAACCTCGATGAGATTTTAATGTTAAATCTACCCTTAAAAGGCTTATCCTGCCAAACTGAATTCATTGTCTGCAGGTACATATATGAAATAATGGCATAATGTCATCCATGTTTGTCTTACAAGCTGTTCTTATAAGTGTAGCTTACATTTTCCTCATGTACTCAAGTACTCAAGTTCCTCAAATAACATCGAAACCTGAGCGGAAAAAATACTATGTAGTCTGGCTACCCGTGCACTGAATGCATATACTGTAGCCATGCTCAGAATAATCAGAGTAACACACAAGGGTATAGCCCTCCAAACCACATGGGCTCACACTGTCAACAAGCAACAACACCCGGTAATCCTGCCTCGGTTTAGATGATCGGCCACATTGTGAATGAGTAAGAAAAAGACCCATGTTTTGCATTTGTCTCAATTCTACGTGAAAACAGAAATCATGCACTTCCTGATTAAAAGGCTATCCACCATTGCTTGAATTGTGAGGCCCAGGGAGCACGCCCACACAGCAGTGTGTATATTTCATCTCTCAATTGCAGTAACCACCGCGATAGACGGGGGGAGATTAACTCACGTCTGGTAAGCTGCTCTCAACCAGTGATCTATGCAGCAGCATAAACTAGGGCTCGCTGCTGCATCCCTCCCTCCGAGACAGAGAGAGATTCTGGATCCTGGGATGCAGATGTTATGATAGTGCCATCAATCATATGGAACCTGCCAATCAAGACTCACAACCAAATATGTCTTCTCACACACTCTTCTTCTTACTTCTCACAAATGATGTAGACGGTAGTATCTCTGGGGTCATTGTCATAATCTTAATCTGCCATAACCACGTCCTTCTTAGTCCTGTTGTGTGTGTGTGTGTGTGTGTGTGTGTGTGTGGGTGGGTGGGGGCGGGGGTAACCCTAAACCAAACCCATTGCATTTGCTAGAGACTTCATGCAAAGGTTATTTCATACAAGTTCTCAGTTTGTCTGTTGTGATTGAGCCTTGCATTTGCATGATGAAGGGGACATGACCATCACGTTACTAGACAACAAAGTACATTCAGTTTGCAATAGTGGCTAAATGGAATTACTGTCCCCAGCCCTGTACAATGCAGCTGTAGTGGGTTTGTATGTGCGAGGGACCCTCCTGCTACACATAAAAGGGACTTTATTCAGCACTGTCCTAGGCCTACAGATGGAGGCTGCATGTATATTTTATATAAGGGACTTACCAAAGGGTTAACCCATTTTGGCAATGACTCTTTGTTCAATTAATGCAGCAAAGCATAAATTAATATTGGCTTATGCCTCCCGACTATCAGGCTAATACAAACCCAAAGAGGGCTTGCTTTATGACGGACACCTCAGATCAGAGACCGTCTATTTCCCAGAACTAAAACACTCATATGAACGATCCAAAGAACAATTGAAATAAAAAATAAAAGCCTGTTCGGTCCTGTTATCTAGTACAACTCGTAGAGTGGTCTAGACTGATCGACCGCAATTCTAGTGCAAGATATAATGTGAATACTATACATGTAAATACAGAGAAGTGAAACTAGTCTCTAGGAATTAGACTGGCCCTGCGCAAATATGGCCTATTTAGCTGCTACCTAGCGGATACCCTTCTGAGCATTCCTCGACACAATTTGCCCCCCAAAACGAATTGAATACCGGAATGATTGGTCAACGAGCACATTATCGTACAGTCCTTGGCTTTATTAATAGAATAGTCTAAACCAGATAGCCTAAGCCCGTCCCATTGTAGCCGGCTAATGTTAGCATTGCTAATACGAAACCGCTGAATGCAAAACACTGAGATGCATCGCGTTTATTTCTTTAGGGGCGTATTCATCAAATGAAATTGCTTGTACGTTTAATTATCGATCGTTTTGTTTATTATGGGGCTACCATCGCTACACCGTCACCGGCTAACCAACGTTTAGCTCACGTTAGCTAGCTAGCTTATCATTAGCAGACGACGCACAAACACTGCACATTATGTTGAGAGAAAGCTGCGCCATAACGCTTGGACTAGAGTTTAAGTCGTATTTCTCTAGCAACAACACAAATATATATATGTATATATTCAGAAAGTGTGAGCCCTCCCGACCAACCCTTTAAAGCAGGGACTGGCCCTTTGCTGTTGTGTTCGAGGTCGCAGCTCAACAATAACTATCGTTTGTTTACGCCGCATAGTTACTCTCCAGCCCGTTCGCAACACGGTATCACTCCGCTCAACGGCGAACATTTTCACAATTAATAATTTCACGGTGGTTTGTTTGCTCGAATGACCGATATAACTTGGACTTTGGGATAACAGAACTAATCGACGATATCAATCTCGACGAAACAAACCCGTAGTGTTGTTAACTCGTACAAACGGTTAAAGGGGACTACTTTCCCGAAGTAGAACGTCTTATTGTAGTCGAAATGCTGGAGGACTTCTATCTTTCTGTGGTCCACGTATGGGTTTATTAACGATAGTTCAGGGTAAAATAGCATGTATATTTAACAGAAATAAATAGAACTCGTCTGCAGTCATATTTTAAACGCAGTTTTATAATTCATGGGTTGTTTTGTATTTACTATGCTTTGCACAACCCCCCTTTATTTGGTTTTTGGTAGTGGCCAAAAGTGCCCAGGGTGGATTTTCTCACGTGGTTACTATATTTTTGATCGACATCTAGACAAACCAATGAGAAAAAACGATAAGCTTAGCAACAGCAAATTCGTTGTATTGACCAATTGCTGGAGAGATGGGTGGGCTACTATCGGCTGAAGATCCTAACACATGATTGGTTTATACGTGTGCCTGTTATACACCATTTGTGGGGTTTGTAGTTCAGGTGGTAGGAGTTTCCTAGCACTTCATCAAATCGAAAACTACACGCCCCACATCCCAGCTTGTGCTGTAAGCAACAGCATGCACTCTGGTAGAGGCGGAGCCACTATATAAACGCGAGCTCCTTCTTCTTGAGTAGCACACTGGACACTGTTGTGGCGACGTAACGGTGTCTTCGGGTGGAAGATAGCTATGGTAGCACTGAAATAGTTAACGGTAGTTAGCAACAGTAGCCCTGACGAATCGTTTGGGGAACAACAATTAACTTGGTATTTAACAAATATTAACTTTTATAATAACGATAATAATTATTCGTCCAAAGTTAAGCTTAACTTTTCCAAGAAGATCAACAGCGTTATCTTTAAAGAACAGTTAATTTTTTTTTTTTTTTTGGGGGGGTGAAATTTTTAATGTGTTCAAAAAAAACTCCGAAGCTGTATTTCGATAGGGACGTGTTTTGAGATGTGCTAGGACAAAAAAAAGACCCTCTGCACAAGACCAGGATGACAGAATCAGCAGCCAGTGACCAGAACCATCACCTGAAAACTTCAGATGCCCCATCAGGTGGGAGTGGACCCTCTTCGGAGCATCCGCCGACCAGTGGCCGTGCGGCCCCAGAGTCGGGCGGTAGGGGGCGCCAGAGAGACCCGCAGCCCAAAGCGGAAAACGGCGCTGTGGATATCAACACTAGTAACAAGTTATGGCAAATGCGAGGCGGCCAGAGGGAGGTGTGCCGAGCACTAGCTGCCGGAAACTCTCTACCTAAATGCCCCGTGGCGGTCCAGCATTGTCAAGGACCGGCCGTGGACACGTCGGGGGACGGGAATTTTGCCGCACACGGCAACAGCGGAGACGGGCCGCTGGAGGAGACTTGGAGCCAAGTGCAGGGGGAGAGCGGCTCACACGTTGACAGCACCGGCCCCGGATCAGATGCGCGCCTGGGCAAGAAGAAGCACCGACGCCGCCCGTCCAAGAAGAAGCGCCGCTGGAAGCCCTACTTCAAACTTTCCTGGGAGGAGAAAAAGGCCCTCGACGAGCGGGAGACCGCCCGGGCTTCCCGGACGAGGGAGGAGATGTTCGCCAAGGGGCTCCCCGTGGCCCCGTACAACACCACCCAGTTCCTGATGGACGAGCACGACCGAGAGGAGCCCGACCTGAACACCGAGAGCGGGGCGAGGCGGCTCTCCGGCCCCGGCGTGCGCCCGGAGGACACGGCCAGCGAGGAGGACTTCATGGAGAACGAGGAGGAAGAGGATGACGGCAGCTGCGGTGGCAGCGACGGCATCGGGAGACCTGGGAACGCGGGGGGAGAATTCCTCCAGAGAGACTTTTCCGAAACCTACGAAAGGTACCATGTCGAGACTCTCCAGAATATGAGCAAGCAGGAGCTGGTCCAGGAGTACCTGGAGCTGGAGAAGTGCATGTCCCGCCTGGAGGAGGAGAACAACCGGCTGCGACGCAGCGGCACCGCCGAGGCGGGGGTCACCGCCGAGAGCCCGCTGTCCCCCGGGGACCCCGCGGCCACCCGGGTCCGGGAGCTGGAGGGGGAGCTGGAGAGACTGCGGGGGCAGAACGACGCGCTCCGTCTGCAGAGTCTGCCAAATAACGAGCGAGGTCCTGTTGTGACTAACTGAGGAGGGCTGGGCGGGCGGGGGTCATGTGTTTTCCTTTAATTGTTTTGTTATCCAATCGGTTCCGTGATTGAATTGCTTGTACACTTGTACAATTCATTTTCTATTTGGACTGTGCGCCATCTTATTCAAACTTTTCAAGAGGTAATGTAAATATTTACAAAAAAATAATAATATTCCTTTTATGAAGCGAATGTATTCGAGACGACGAAACTTGTTTTTTTCTCTCTCTCTTGTTAATATACATTTAAAGATACTGTTCCATTTTGAATCGATGTTAATGGTTGATTTTCAAAAAAATTGTAATTGTTCAAGTGCAGCTTATTGGACCGGCTTGCAACGTGTTTTGTTATTTTGCAGGAAAAATTAATAAATCAAACCTTGGAAGAACATTTGTGGGTTATTCTGACGCTTCCGCAATATAGGATCATGTGTTTTGAAAAGACCCTAAGATGGGCTGCAGAATAAACGAGGGGGATGGGAAGGCCTACTGTTCCCCATGTGCGAGAGGACTTTTTGGGCCCATCCTACCAAGTCTGACCAATGTTATTGTCCTCATGTATAAAGCTATACGCGCAAATTATAATCGCGTAACATTTGTTAATTTGGGCGGGTTTTCCGACTGATTGCATTTTCAACAGCATTCAGACTAGACCTTAATAGCTAATCTATATTCAAAACGGTAGGCCTATATTTCTAAGTTGTTTGTGATGGGCGAAGCGTCGGAGATGAGTTCCTGTGCAGAGACAATGTGCAAGAGAAGCTGGGAGGCGCATGGTCGTGTCGATCCTCTAGAGGGCGCCCTTTGTCTTGTGTTCACGTTGGGCACGACACACGCCCCTGAAGACTTATTATTAATGATGAATAATGACACCGTCTTGTACTTCATTGGTTGAATTATATGCTATGATATCATCTGCTTGTCTATGTTTTAGTTGTTGCCCTGAAGCGTTATTAAAAGCACAGTACACAGGAAAAAGTCGTTTTCATATCAGATAGTTTTACTCAAAGCAATTCAAAATGTACACATTACAATATGTTACATATTTAGACAGTATTTACAAAAAAATCTTCCATTACAAGAACCAAAACAGTCACATTTCAGACGACTAACACAGCGAGTAGTGTGTTAACAGTTCGATTTTTCCATAACAATTTTGCAACCCGTCACACGAAACTAAATATTGACCGACGGTACCGACGCGTCTTTTACAGTCGCTTGTCACTTTTAGGTCTCGCGAGAATAACTTGTCAGGTGTACCATATTTGTATGACCCCAGCTTTTCTGTTCCACAAATGTAGCTGGGATAAACCTATGCTCCCCCAACCCCGTTTAGCAGCATCGGTAAGTAGCTGTTTGCGCCTGTATTATTGGCAGAGAGAGAGAGAGAGAGTGAGTGCATAGTAATGTACTTGGCTTGAATGTGCTTGTAACAGACTGACAGACAGACGGCTTTATGTTCGATGCACTACACAGCGCGTCAGATGGTGCGTCAGATAACCGCGGAACTAATGGAGATGGAGAATGAGCAGACCATGGCACCGCAAGAAAAGAAAAAAATATCCAGTATACAGGCACTTGTAGGAATAATCTTGAGGTAACTTTAAACAGAAATAAAATATTTTCTCTTTTCTGACACACGCAGATCTGCCTCATAACATTAAGATAAATGTTATTATTCCATATAAAACCCTTTCCTGGTTGGATTTAAAGGATACAATTGTTTCCATGTATTGGAAATATGTTCAACCTGTGTTTTTGTTATGCCTGTTCTCAAAATCAAAAGTTGTGATTAAGAAAACGGTAGGCCTACATTACATGTGGATGGTAGCCTTATGTTCCGTCGGAGATCAATAGGAGTGGCTTCATTACAATGGAAAATAACGGAGTCGATTCTGGGTATGCAAAAAAAAAAGAAGACATGCAAAACCCTTTCAATCTGATCATTGTATTGGTTGCCGAGCCCAGAAAAAAAAGCAACGATTGACATGCTGTTGAATCATTGAACAAGTGCTATCGGACACATTATATCACTGGATCAAAAGCCATTCCAAGCCTGGCATAGAAAGGCTGCATGATTACTGAGGTAACAGTTTTGCCTTGCATGTCATCGTCATCGTTTTTGTATTTGATAATGCAATATTTATATATCTTCTGGAAATAGAGGAGGGGGTTTTGCATAGCGGTGAGAATCAACCGGGAAGGCATCTGTTTGTGACATAAAGGTTCAGGTTTGGTTTGTGACTTGCTTTTTTTCTTACTTTGTGTGTGTGTGTGTGTGTGTGTGTGTGTGTGTGTGTGTGTGTGTGTGTGTGTGTGTGTATGTGTGTCTGTCTGTGTACTGCAACTGTTCAAGTAGCATATCAACTGAAAAAGATTGACCGTGCATTTGTATGCACCTTTTTGTAAACCATAACGAAATAACAAAGGAGGAAAGTTAAAACAAATATAACATATTTATATTTACATGGTTAACTTACACAAGGCTTTTTACAAATGTTACAAAATAGTTAGACACAAACACCTGAACACTTAGACATTATCACAAACGTGGCTGAGCGAACACACAGACACATATAGACGACGTTAGTAAAAAGTACTCTCAAACAAGCTTTTTCTGTCAGCTCTGCATGTGTGTGTGTGTGTGTGTGTGTCCCATGAGTAACCGTATTACTTACTGTATTAAAGTGTCTGTGGTCTAAGAAGTAACAGAGTGGGAAGACTTGTATACAAAGCCAGCTCTGGCTACAAAAAAAAAGAAGGCTTAAGACCCTGCTTTAAAAGTAAGCCACTAAGACTGTGTGTAATCGAGTTGCGTTTCATTACTGCGGTGTGTCGCTTCATTAAGTAACCGTGTGTGTGAGTGTGTTTGTATCAAAGAGTTAGAAATAAACCAAACGTAATGAATGGTGCATTGTCTGTATTCTCCTGTCCCGGCTTTCTAAAGGATTATTGGCAATAGGGAAATAATCATTTATTTTTTTTAGCTCGCTGCAAACACCGTACTCTGAGGAACCCAAGGGAGGGTTTCCCCGCTTCCAGCCCCCGTACCCGGGTCGGGGAACAAACCCGATTTAATCTCTGGGTTTCCACTTGAAGCCGGACAGGAGGAAACACGACCCGGTCGCTCAGACTGGGGGTCGTGTGACTACGATTTCTTGGCTGCGTAATAGACTGCGACACGGTTGTCGTCGCCCGTGTCCGAAAACCCTTTCACAATGTTTCCGATTAATAGAGCACACGAGAATACAAAAACAAAAATAAAAAAAGTTAAAAAAAGAACTGTTAATAAATACTTTGGCAACACTGGAACGCCCTTCGCCATGCTAAGAGAGCTGACCAAACAAAAGAAGGGTGGGAGATCGCGTTCAGACGGGTCCTTTGGTCCTTTGGTCTTCTCCCTGTCTGTGGACACCTCTGTACCTCAGGAGCAGGCCGTCCCCCCCTGATGGAGGCGTCTGGGTCTGGGGCCCCGGGGTCAGGGGCGCGTGGGGAGGGGTCTCAGAGGTACTGGGAGAACCGAGAAGGAGGGGCTCTGCGTGAGGCCGGGGCCTCCTCCCCCCCCCCCCCGGCCTCCAGCTCCGGGTCGAGTCTCTGCAGGGGAGCAGGGGGTGCCTTGGCCAGGCCGGAGGCGATGGGGGCCAGGGGCAGGTCTCCGGTGAGCAGCAGGGGCCGCTTGCCCGTCGTCTCCGTGGGGGACGCCACCACGGTGTGCCGGCGCCAGGCGCGTCTCTTCCGGCGCGTCTCGGGCGACAGCGGCTTCCTCAGGCCCACGATGCGCAGGTCGTCGGCCGAGCCCAGGAGGCGCGCCCTCACCTGGTCCACCAGGGAGCCCCGCCCCTGGGCCTGGCCGCCGGAGGGGGCGAAGGAGGCGGCCTCCCCGGGCGGCGAGGCCAGCCGGGCCGGCGCCGGCCGCAGGCTCTCCTGGCTGCTCCCCGACGAGGGGTTGGTCCGGGAGGGGTCCCGCTTCGGCCGCGGCCCGCCCTCGGTCCGGTCGGGCCCCAGGGAGTCCAGCAGGTCCATGGAGCGGGCCTTGGCCTTCTTGCGGGCCAGCGTGTCGCACTGGATGAGCCGGTGGGAGTTGAAGGAGGGCCGGGAGTGCAGCCGGTGGGCGGCGGCCGAGGAGGACGAGGACGACGGGGTGGTGGAGCCGGCGCCGCCGCCCTCGCTCCTCTCCGCCGGCTCGGGCGTGTGCGGGGCCAGCAGCGGCGTGGGGCTGAGGGCGGGCGGCGGGGACTTGTAGTGGGTGTAGAGGAAGCTGCGTTGGGACGCCGTCGCCGCGGGCGACGCTGGGGAGGCGGGCGAGGCGGGCGGCCGGGCCTCGGCGGGCGGGGAGGGCGTCGGGCCGGCGGCGGCGGGCACCGGGTGCTTCTCGGGCCGCTCCTGCGTGACGGAGCGCGAGGCGAAGCCGCTCTCGTTGTCCGTCTCGCTGACCAGCTCGCTGTTCTCGTCGTCGGCGTCGTCGCCGTGGGAACGCAGGCTCCGCCCCAGCGTGGACAGGGTGGAGTAGCCCGAGACGATGGAGCGCGCGTCTTCCGGCGATCGCCACGGCGACCCCTTCGCCCCCGCCCCTCCCTTCTCCGCCTCCTCCACCTCCTCCTCCTCCGTCTCCCCCTCCTCCTCCTCCCGGGGCGTCGACGCCACCTGGCCCCGCTCCTCGCCGCGCGGGGCGGCGAGGAGGAGCGTCTGGCCCGGCGCGTCGGCCACGCCCACCCCGCCGCTCTCCTCCGTCGCCTGCGCGATCGCCTGGAACGCCTCCTGCCTCGCCGCGTCCGCCTCCCCTTCCTCCTCCTCTTCCTCGTCCTCCTCGTCCTCCTCCCCCACCGCCCGGGGGGCCACGTCTCCGGCAGGTGACTCCGCCTCCTCGCCCTCCTCCGACTCCAGCGACTGGCTGGGTTTGATTGGCTCCTGCTCCGAGTCGTCATCGGTGCTGCTGGCGCCGCGGCGGCCGTGGCGCTTGCGGCGCTTGCGGCCCGTGACCGCCGACATGATGGACAGGGTCAGGAAGTCCTTGGCGGTCAGGTCCTTCTTGGAGCCCCAGGACGTCTGGGAGAGGGAACGGTGGGTGAGTGGACCGTCGCTGCTCTCTACGCCTTCTGAAAGGGCGTGGCCATTGGAATCTTTCTAAGTGTGAGGAATGCCCTCCTGATGCGTGTTAGACGTTGTGTCTTTTATGTGTCTTTTATACTGTTTTATTCTGTATTTTATACTGTTTATTGTGTGGGTGTTTATGTGACCATTGTTTTAGAGGCTGTGTAAGCACATTTTGTTGTATGAATCTACTGCACAATGAGAATTAAAGTCTATTCTATTCTATTCTATTAGACGTTTTAAAATAAGTAGTTCAAGATGCTGTCCGTAACTGATTAGACATTAAAACCAAACAAGGTAGTCCCCACCCAATAGACACCTTTTCTTTATTTATGGGCGGGGATATTGCACCAGAATGTTTCATAGATGGTACTTAGTGATCCTACTTATAACACTTGCATTTCTCTTCATTTAAATCTAGATTTGGACCAGGATCAATCTGGAACACTACTATGCATCAGCTTTCATCTAAAATAACTTGTTTTGGCTTTAGCTTTGTTGTAAATATGCTCCTTGTTGTCATGTCGGAGGTCTGCACAAGGTATACACAGTTGATAACCTAAGAAATACCGAGCCAATCACAGCTGACCACAGCAGAACAGCACCCCCCACTGTGCACGCTGTCCTATCTACCACAGCTCCGTACCGTCACAGCTGGGTATTTATTAAGCCTTTATTTGACAAATGGAGGACAATATGCCGTTTCAAATTTCCACATTACAAAGTTATAATAACATCATCATTCATGAAAATGGCATCTTACTTTATTGTGCCGTTTCAACTGGAGGGGATACTGCGAATGAATGATTGTCTTGATACACAATTTAAATGACTCGATTAAATTGCCAGTGGAGAGAAATGTATCCATTTTGTCTGGACCGGTGAAAGTCAGCGTGTGTTCCAAGAGAAACATCGGAACCCTGCCCCGCCACCCCCCCCCCCCCCCACCCATGTGTGGAGCCTCCTTACCTTGGATTTAGCACCTTCACTATTGGTTGAGTCTGTCGGGGAGAAGAAGAGAAGCACAGATCAGATGCTGAGCGTGCACGTGAGGTCAGGGAGCGTCGTGCACGGCATGGCAGAGGAGGGCACAGAGAGGTTTGGTCCTGTATTTCCAAATGAATTAACTAGTATTGTTGTCATTGTCTGTGTATTTTTACATGCATAACTAGTGTTGTTATTGTCTGTGTATTTTACACGTGTTGTTCACATCGTCTGTGTACATGTATAACTGTGTACATGTATAACAAGAATTGTTGTCATTGTCTGTGTTTTTTAACATGTATAACTAGTATTGTCGACATTGCGTGTCTAACAGATGTTGCGGTAAAGTCGGAATGCGATGCCCAGCTAAACGCTGTGTGATTGGGGTGGGTGTTGATAGAGCAGGGCATGTTGGGTAAGAGGCAGAGGAGAGTCTGTATTAGGAAAACCACAGCACACGCTGATGACATCACGGAAAAACACGACGTACACAACATCAACCAGCGAGGAGAGGCGAGGTGCGTGGTGGGAAGCGCGTGAAAGCAGGAGTGACAAAAACAAGTTCAGGGGAGCTGACTCTTTCCCTTACATCGACACAAAACACACTCTCTTCTTCTGTTTACCTTTTGTATCTATGCATAACCATATGCCAGGTGGTGGGTTGGGGGTGAGTGTGTGTGTCTGTGTGTGTGTGTGTGTGGTTGTTGTTGTTGTTGTTGTTGTTTTTGTTGTTGTTGTTTGTGTGTGTGTGTGTGTGTGTGTGTGTGTGTGTGTGTGTGTGTGTGTGTGTGTGTGTGTGTGTGTGTGCGTGTGTGTGTGTGTGTGTGTTGCTTGTTTGTGCATGTGTGTGTGTCTGTGCATGTGCTTGTCTGTGTGTGTGTGTGTGTGTGTGTGTGTCTGTGTGCGTGTGTGTGTGTGTCTGTGTGCGTGTGTGTGTGTACGTGTGTGTCTGTGTGTGTGTTGCTTGCCACCCTTAAAGGCAGCGGGTGAATAGGGATTTGGAGGGTGGGTGTGAAATGTCTCCCCCTCCTCTCTCTCTCTCCTCTCGCTGACGAACTGAGTACTACTGTGTGCACACCACCGTGTCAGATACAAGGGGCGAGTTAGGAGAGAGAGGCATGGAGCCGGGTTGGCAGAGGCATGGAGTTGGTTGGCCGGGTGGCAGCAGAATGGCACAGGCCTTCAACGCAGGTGGAAAAGGAGATGCAGGAGCGCAGATATGGGTGAGGGGGGGGGGGGTAGTGATGGGTGGCGATAATGACGACACACACACACCACACACAGTATGCAAACCTCCACTAATCACTTATCTGCTTCCCTGGGAGCCTGGGGGGGCGGGGGGGGGGGGGGGGGGGGATTATGTTGCAGCACGTGTTCATTTCTCACGCAAAACAAACACTTTGGGTTTGGCAACGCTCACGCAAGCACAAACACACGCACACGGCCGCGGTGGAGGTGGTGGTGGTGGTGGTGGTGGTTGTGCTGGTGGTGGTGGTAGTGGTGGAGGGAAATGGGGGTGTGGGGGTGGTGGTGGTGGTGGTGGTGGTGGTGGTGGTGGAGTTAAAAGATCCTACCGAAGAGGCTGCTCCACAGGGTCAGCTGAGAGAGAGAGAGAGAGAGATGTGCACGGAGAAGAAGAGGAAAGATAAGCAACAAGGCAGGAAAACAGAGAGGTCAGCTGGAAGAGGTGGGGGGGGGGGGGGGGGGCGGGGTTTGGGGCCGTGAGTGCACCACAGCCCGGTAGCAATGTCCTGCAGCCAGCTGCACATGGATGGAAGAGAGTCTGAACGCATGGGTCTGGCGGACCGTCCTGCAGATCCCATGAGAATCGACCACGGTACGGGTGGGGGGGTTGGGGGTATGGGGTTGGACCACCGTGGTGGTGGTGGTGGTGGTGGGCACGATGCCTGGCTTCCCTGGGACCTTCCTGGAAGTACCCTTGAGCAAGGCACCCGCCCTGAACCCTTTACTACCTGCTGGGGTTAACTACCGTGGTGGGGGTCGTCTTGATGCCTGGCTTCTCTGGGCATTTCTGGAAGTACCCTTGAGCAAGGCACCCTGCCCCGAACCCCTTACCCGCTCTCGAAACACCTGGAGAAACCCTCTGACTGGGTCGGCTGAAACCTCAGGGGCCGAGTGAGAAGTAGGCGGAGAAATAATCAGCGCCCGCCGCCTA